>NC_091771.1:74676688-75031238 GCF_029378745.1 Bos indicus
CTAATTTTTAAGATTTCTTTCCTTCTACTAACCCTGGGGTTCTTCATTTCTTCCTTTTCTAGTTGCTTTAGGTGTAGAGTTAGGTTATTTATTTGACTTTTTTTCTTGTTTCTTGAGGTATGCCTGTATTGCTATGAACTTTCCCCTTAGGACTGCTTTTACTGTGTCCCACAGGTTTTGGGTTGTTGTGTTTTCATTTTCATTCATTTCTATGCAAATTTTGATTTATTTTTTTATTTCTTCTGTGATTTGTTGGTTATTCAGCAGCGTGTTGTTCAGCCTCCATATGTTGGAATTTTTAATAGATTTTCTCCTGTAATGGAGATCTGATCTTACTGCAATGTGGTCAGAAAAGATGCTTGGAATGATTTCTATTTTTTTGAATTTACCAAGGCTAGCTTTATGGCCCAGGATATGATCTATCCTGGAGAAGGTTCCATGTGCACTTGAGAAAAAGATGAAATTCATTGTTTTAGGATCAAATGTCCTATAGATATCAATTAGGTCTAACTGGTCTATTGTATCGTTTAATGTTTGTGTTTCCTTGTTAATTTTCTGTTTAGTTGATCTACCCATAGGTGTGAGTGGGGTATTAAAGTCTCCCACTATTATTGTGTTATTGTTAATTTCTCCTTTCATACTTGTTAGCATTTATCTTACATACTGCGGTGCTCTCGTGTTGTGTGCATATATATTTATAATTGTTATATCTTCTTCTTGGATTGATCCTTTGATCATTATGTAGTGACTTTCTTTGTCTCTTTTCACAGCCTTTGTTTTAAAGTCTATTTTATCTGATATGAGTATTGCTACTCATGCTTTCTTTTGGTCCCTATTTGCATGGAAAATTTTTTTCCAGCCCTTCACTTTCAGTCTGTATGTGTCCCCTGTTTTGAGGTGGGTCTCTTGTAGACAACATATGTAGGGGTCTTGTTTTTGAATCCATTCAGCCAGTCTTTGTCTTTTGGTTGGGGCATTCAACCCATTTACATTTAAGGTAATTACTGATAAGTATGATCCCGTTGCCATTTACTTTATTGTTTTGGGTTCGAATTTATACACCATTTTTGTGTTTCCTGTCTAGAGAATATCCTTTAGTATTTGTTGGAGAGCTGGTTTGGTGGTGCAGAATTCTCTCAATTTTTGCTTGTCTGAAAAGCTTTTAATTTCTCCTTCATACTTGAATGAGATCCTTGCTGGGTACAATAATCTGGGCTGTAGGTTATTTTCTTTCATCATTTTAAGTATGTCTTGCCATTCCCTCCTGGCTTGAAGAGTTTCTATTGAAAGATCAGCTGTTATCCTTATGGGAATTCCCTTGTGTGTCATTTGTTGTTTTTCCCTTGCTGCTTTTAATATTTGTTCTTTGTGTTTGATCTTTGTTAATTTGATTAATATGTGTCTTGGGGTGTTTCACCTTGGGTTTATCCTGTTTGGGACTCTCTGGGTTTCTTGGACTTGGGTGATTATTTCCTTCCCCATTTTAGGGAAGTTTTCAACTATTATCTCCTCAAGTATTTTCTCATGGTCTTTCTTTTTGTTTTCTTCTTCTGGAACGCCTATGATTTGAATGTTGTAGCGTTTAATATTGTCCTGGAGGTCTCTGAGATTGTCCTCATTTCTTTTAATTCATTTTTCTTTTATCCTCTCTGATTCATTTATTTCTACCATTCTATCTTCTAATTCACTAATCCTATCTTCTGCCTCTGTTATTCTACTACTTGTTGCCTCCAGAGTGTTTTTAATTTCATTTATTGCATATTCATTATATATTGACTCTTTTTTATTTCTTCTAGGTCCTTGTTAAACCTTTATTGCATCTTCTCAATCCTTGTCTCCAGGCTATTTATCTGTGATTCCATTTTAATTTCAAGATTTTGGATCAATTTCACTATCATTATTCGGAATTCTTTATCAGGTAGATTCCCTATCTCTTCCTCTTTTGTTTGGTTGGTGGGCATTTATCCTGTTCCTTTATCTGCTGGGTATTCCTCTGTCTCTTCATCTTGTTTAAATTGCTGAGTTTGGGGTGTCCTTTGTGTATTCTGGCAGTTTGTGGAGTTCTCTTTATTGTGGCATTTCCTCACTGTGTGTGGGTTTGTACAGGTGGCTTGTCAAGGTTTCCTGGTTAGGGAAGCTTGTGTCGGTGTTCTGGTGGGTGGAGCTGTATTTCTTCTCTCTCCTTTCGAAGAGTTGGGTTGCTTTTCTGGGTGCCTGATGTCCTCTGCCGGCATTCAGAAGTTGTTTTGTGGAATTTACTTGACGTTTAAATGCTCTTTTGATGAATTTGTGGGGGAGAAAGTGTTCTCCCCGTCCTACTCCTCCGCCATCTTGGCTCCTCCCTCAAGGCTATGGTTTTTCCTGTGGTCATGTATGGATGTGAGAGTTGGACTGTGAAGAAGGCTGAGCACCGAAGAATTGATGCTTTTGAACTGTGGTGTTGGAGAAGACTCTTGAGAGTCCCTTGGACTGCAAGGAGATACAACTAGTCCATTCTGAAGGAGATCAGCCCTGGGATTTCTTTGGAAGGAATGATGCTAAAGCTGAAACTCCAGTACTTTGGCCACCTCATGAGAAGAGTTGACTCATTGGAAAAGACTCTGATGCTGGGAGGGATTGGGGGCAAGAGGAGAAGGGGACCACAGAGGAAGAGATGGCTGGATGGCATCACTGACTCGATCGATGTGAGTCTGAGTGAACTCCGGGAGTTGGTGATGGACAGGGAGGCCTGGTGTGCTGCGAGTCATGGGGTCACAAAGAGTTGGACACGACTGAGCGACTGATCTGATTTGATCTGATCTGAAGAGACACTAGAACAATAAATGAGAATTCCTCTTAAATATAGGTCAACTACTTTACAATCAGGTTAGATCTATAATCTCTGTCCTTCATCCTCCAGGTTACCAGTGGTGCAGGAGAAGGAAATATCATGTTCTGGGAGCCCTGAGACCAGCTGCCCAATGAGGGTCTTTGGCTTCTGCAGGAAAGAATACAAGAGCGAGCTGAAGTAGAGTGAAAATGGACTGATTCAGGGAGGTACACACTCCACAGACAGAATGTGGATGTTCTCAGAAGGCAAGAGTGCCCCCAAAGTATGGGGTTGTACATTTTTATGGGTTGGGGAATTTCCTAGGATAGCGAATGGGAAGAATATTCTTGCTATTCTGAGGAAGAGCTGGGTCACTTCATATTTTTTGGCCTCTTATGGTCAGCCTTGGAACTATCACAACGCCTGTCATGGTGCAAGGGGAATGATTTTTAGTGTTCTAACGAAGGTGTAATGAGATAGAGATCAGTGACCAGATCATGCTCAACACCATCTTGATTATAGCTGGTTCAAGCCAGTTTTTGTTGCATCTTGTTTTTCTCAATATCTATGCTCCTGTCCTCATTCTGTTAACCATTGTGCCCCCTCCTTCCTGTCTCACAAGCATAGACACTGTTCCCATAGAGATGAGGCCATCTTAGCCCCTTACCCAGGAGCCAAGACATGGTTCTCTTGCACCCTGATGCCTAGACCCTTCCCTTTCCTATTTAAACAATACCCAGTTGTCTTCCTCAAATGAAGGACTCCAAGTTCTTCCACTAATTTCAGGAGCAACATCAAACCCCTGCCAAGAAGGAGTTACTTTGTGGGTAAAAAAATAAATAAATAAAAAATAAAAATTGATTATTTCTTTGTGCTTAGAGAAGAAACTGGTCTCTTTCTCTTCATTGGATTATCACCACAGGTAACAAAGGAAACAGTCATTAAAGGTAAGGTGGTGCCCTTAATATTCCAGGAGGCCAGGTGCTGATGAAGCAGTCACTAGCAAAGCCACCAACAATTCCCTGGAGTAAAAGTAGAATCGGGAGTTTCCCAGGTGGCTCAGTGGTAAAGCACTCGCCTACTAATGCCAGAGACACAGGAGATGCAGGTTTGATGCCTGGTTGGGAAGATCCCCTGGAGAAAAAAACAGCAACCCACTCCAATATTCTTGCTCAGGAAATCGAATGGACAGAGGAGCATGGTGGGCTACAGTCTACGGGGTCACAAAAGAGTTGGATTCGACTGAGCAACTAAACAACAGAAAGTAGAATCTGGGTCATAAAATAAAAATCTAACCTTTTTTCTTTCCCTTTGTGCTGAGTTGACTTTCACTTGCTCACAAGTCACCTCCTGCAGAGGCCTGGCATCCCTGGCCCTTCAGACACGACTCTCTGGGGAGAAATGGCTCCACTGATACCTCAGCTTTGAGGGCCGAGGGCAGAGACACTGCTCCCAGTGGTGTGATTCAAGATGGCGGCCAGGGGGCCGTGGGCAGAGGTGATGCACCTGGCACTGGATCTGGGCGCGTAGCTACACAGCTGAGACCCGACTCGTGAGCGCCCCCTTCCACTCACAAGAACCACTAGCAGCAGCCCCAGGAGGGCTTTTAGAGGGGAGCATGTGCTCCAGAGCAAGTTCCATTGGAACTAGCCACAGCTGGCAAAGGACCCTTGTTGGGGTCTGATGTGGGCAGGTGGGTAACAGAACAGGAAGAAATCCACCCCCCTTCTGCTCAATAAGAGTGTGATTCTCCTAGAGACCTAGGTAAGGGAGAAGCCTCAGACTAGTTAAGAAAATTAGACTTAATATCATTGTAGTTTGCATCATTCCCTTTAAAAGTTATGTTTACTCTTGGAAACCTGTGCCTCCCCTCCTGATAGAAGCCAGGTGAGGCTGATATACCTTCCTGTTCTATCAGGTCAAAGACTTAAAGAATCAGACTCTCAGGAGCCTCTCAGAGTGGGACTCTTGAGGGAAATCCGTTTTTTGGGTGACCAGGCTCACAGTAGACCCAGAAACCAAGAGCATCTTCTCCTTCAGATGCCCCCACCTTTCCTGACCTGAGCCCCAAGAAATGCCCTGTCATACTAAACTGAGGATGTAAACTGGAGATTTGGTGACTGGCCAGAGAATGGAGCATGACTCGAGTGATGAGACCTTCATGGGGATGGGGTTTTCCCATGAGGATGGGTCTCCTGCAAGAGGCAGGTAGAGATTCATGTGAACAGAGTGGAAGGGGACCCTCAGTAAAAACCCAGGTTCAAGAGGGATGGTGTTGCCCTGGGGAGTTCCCCCAAAAGAAAGAAAGTGTAGTCATTCAGTTGTTTCCGACTCTCTGCAACCCCATAAACTGTAGCCCACCAAGCTCCTCTGTCTGTGGAAATCTCTAGGCAGTACTGGGATGGATTGCCCTTCCCTTTTCCAGGGGCTCTTCCCAACTCGGGGACTGAACCTGGGTATTCCATATTGCAGGCAGATTCTTTACTATCTGAGCCACAAGGGAAGCCTAGTCTCAATTCTTCTCTAAGTGATTTCTCTTTTATAATATAGGAAAAGACAAATTGTGAAAAACTTTAGCTCTTTCCCTGCTTACTGAAATAGATACTGACCCTTTGAAACATATTCTGGTTCTTGAGTTAACTGAAACCATCCCTGCCCAGTGCAGGGCTACAGTTCCAGGGAGGCTGATGGGACAAGAAGGTGAGATAGAAAGGGGAACAGTCTCCCCACCTCCATTCACTGACCTACTGGGGAGAGAGCATCAGGCTGTCATGTGGACCATGACTCAGAAACTCAGGTGCTGAGAGCAGTCCTGTGAAGGGGACAGAGCAGGAGGTGAGGGGGGAATTCCACACAGGAGGAGGGAGCTCTCCTTACTGCACAGTCAGGAACACCAGGGAGAATGAATCTGCTGTCTGTCACTACATCAACCACCTGAGACATAAGCACCCTAACGCAGTGGTCACTTTTTCATTTCTCAGTACAGTTGTGAGGCTGATGAGGCAGAGTTGTTGCTGGCCTCCTGGGCTCACTCACAGGCCTGCCCACAGCTGGGGACGCTGCTGGCACTGGGTGTCCAGATGGGCCTCACTTCCACTTCTGCCTGAGCTGGGATGGCTGGAGGACCTGGGGTGGCCTGGTTTCTCTCCCCATGTGGCCTCTCACCTCAGACTACTGACCGCTCGGTGGTCAGGGAGGGAGTCTGTGATGGAGTCACCTTCAAGCTGAGGTCTCCTAAAGGATTAGAAGGAATCAGTGAGCAGGGAAAAAGGGGGAGAGGCTGGTGAGAGGGGAGAAATTGACTTATAAGAGAGAATAGCAAGACCCTGTGAGGGAGGAGGAAGTATGACACTTTCTAGAAAAACAGGAATAAGGTTAGGTTGGCTACTGCAAGTAATATAAGAAAAGAGGGGAGGTGAGTGTCAGGTCATGCAAATTCAAGGAGCTAAGGAGTTTTTTGTTTGTTTGTTTGTTTTTAATCTTCCTACTAAGAGTGGGAAACTGTTGAAAAGTTTTAAGCAATGGGGTGACATGATCTGATGTTCTCTTTAAATAAACAGCATGATTATGCATTTCAGGTTTTACAGGGGGATTGAGCAGGCTTTCTCAACCTTAGCGTTGTTGACATTTGGACCAGACGAGTCTTTGTTGCTGAGGGGACCTGTACACTGCAGGGTGTGTCACAGCATCCCCGAACTCTATCCACTGGATGCAGTAGTCACCTCTTCCCTCAGTCGTGACAACCAAAAATGTGCCCAGACATTGTTGGTGAGATATCCTCAGGGAAGCCAGTTGCTGGTTGAGAACCACTGGGCTGAAGTGAATTCAGGGTTTGCTCTGTCTTCCAGGAGAGAAATTCTCCTCACCTGGCTTGAGTGGTGGAGGTGGAGCTGAGATGAGCAGATGGGACTGCAGAGACCAGGAGATGAACTCAGCAGTACTTAGGTAGACAGACCCGTCATAATGATCCAGTTCTCAATCCTCTCTCTGCTTCCCTCCTTCAATATTCCACCTGCTCTGAAGAAGGAATCTGGTCTTGTGTTGGGGATACTCCTGGTTGGGTGGCAAAAGGATAGTATGCGGAATGTAAAGTTGTCTTTCACTCTGTTGTAGTTTGTTGATGCAACACTCATATAGTGTCGAAGTCTGATAAAGGAATTGATTTCTGATGTGGGGTCAAAGTTTGATCAAGGAACTGATTTAAAATCAGTAAGGCAGGGCAAAAAACCCCCAAAAGTTAAAAAAAAAAAAAAAGGGACTTCCCTGGCAGTCCAGTGGTTAATACAACTATATGCTCCCAATACAGGAGGTATAGGTTTAATCTTATTTTCCCTGGTTGGAGAACGAAGACCCCCCCCCCTCCCCCGCCACACAGTGTGACATTAAAAAAAAAAAAAAAAAAAAAGACAGCAGGTTAGTCCCAGGATTGTTTGTTTACTTGTCTTATTTTTGGCTGTGCTGGTCTTTCGGTCTTTGTTGCTTTCATGCAGCTTTCTCTAGTTGAGGAGAGCAGGGGCTGCTCTGCATTGTGATGTGTGAGCTTCTCATTGCAGTGACTTCCCTTGTTGTGGAACACAGGCTCTAGGTATGTGGGCTTCAGGAGTTGCAGCATGGGCACTCAGCAGTTGTGGCACACAGGCTTGGATGTTCCACAGCATGTGGAATCTTCCCAGATGAGGGATCGAACCTGTGTCCCCTGCATTGGCAGGTGGATTCTTATTCACTGTGCCACCAGGGAACTCCTCCCAGGCTTATTTTGAATGAGGGAAGTCTAGAGGTCTGGAGAGCAAACTGACATGAGAGGGCAATGGAGAGAGGGCTCTGGAATGAACTTGCATGAGGCACTGGTAGCAAACCTTAGAACATCTGTCTGCAGAGGCAACCATGTTCTTTTTAAATATAACTGTGTCCTCATTCCCTTGGTTTTTATTGTTCTTATTCAGTCACTTAGTAATGTCCAGTTCTTTGCAACGTTATGAACTGGAGCACACCAGACTCCTCTGTCCTCCACTGTCTCCTGGACTTTGCTCAAATTCATGTCCATTTAGTCAGTGAAGCTATTTAACCATCTCATCCTCTACCACCCCCTTCTCCTTTTGCCTTCATTCTTTCCCAGCATCAGCATTTCCAATGAGATGGCTCTTTGCATTAGGTGCCCAAAGTATTGAAGTCTCAGCAACAATTCAGGTTTGATTTCTTTTAGGATTGATTGGTTTGATATCCTTGCTCTTCAAGGGACTCTCAAGAGTCTTCTCCACACCACAACCCCAAAGCATCAGTTCTTTGGCCCTCAGCCTTCTTTATGCTCCAACTCTCACATGGATACATGACTATGGGAAAACCCAGAGCTTTGACTATATGGACCTTTGTCAGCAATGTAATGTCTGATTTTTAATACACTCTCTAGCTTTGTGACACCTTTTCTACCAAGGAGCAAGTGTCATTTAATTTCATAAGTGCAGGCACTGTCTGCATTGATTTTGAAGCCCAAGAAAATAAAATCTGTTACTGCTTTCACTTTTTCATTTTTTATTTGCCACGAAGTGATGGAATCATATACCATAATCTTAGTTTTCTTTCATGTTGAGTTGCAAGCCAGCTTTTTCACTCTCCTCTTTCACCCTCATCATGAGGTTCTTTATTTTCTCTTGAATTTCTGCCATTAGAGTGATATCATCCACATATCTGAGGCTGTTGATACTTCTGCTGGAAATCTTGATTCCAACTTGTAATTCACCCAGCCAGACATTTTGCATGATGTACTCTGCATAGAAGATAAATACTTCTACTTGATGTACCCCTTTCCCAATTTTGAACCAATTAGTTGTTCCACATCTGGATCTAACTGTTGCTTCTTGACTCACATACAGGTTTATTTTTACATAATGAATAATTCTCTCTCCTCTGCCTGCCTATTAAGGAAGTATCATGAGGAATGGTGAGTTCCTAACCCTAAAACACTGGGAATACATCTGATCAAAGATCCTGTCCTTAGTTCTTATTTGTTCATATCCTATCATGACAAGTAGGTGTTTAAACTTTTTATTATAGAAATTTTCAAACATATCCAAAAATAGAATAGCACAATGAACTTCCACGAAGCAAGCTTCACCAGTTATTCACATGTTGTCCATCTCATTTCATTAAACTCTCCTCTACTGCAATAGAGCCACCAGTATTTAGCACAACTCCCAGATACATATTTCACCCACTGATACTCGAGTACACATTTCTAAGAGCTAAACACTTGAGAAAGATAAACACAGTACCATCATTACTAACCACCTTAACATATGTGTGTGTACAGATATATATACTCACATTCAGTACAGTATCTCAAGAGCATCTTAAGAAACAGACAGTTGCCTGCTAAACTCTTAATGCTAGGATTTCACTACAGTTTTCTGCAGATCCATCAGGCTTTATAAGCATACACATTTAATTCAACATGCAATCCTTTATGTATTGAATCCAAGAGGTTGTTCCAATGATCACTGCTTCCTTTTCTATTTTTTAAATTAAATTTATTTATTTTAATTGGATGCCAATTACAATATTGCATTGGTTTTGCCATACATTGACATGAATCTGCCACGGGTGTACATGTGTTCCTCATCCTGAAACCCCCTCCCACCTTGCTCCCCATCCCATCCTTCTGGGTCAGTCTAAATCATCACAAGCCATTGGTTTAATACTGTACTTGGGCTTCCTTGGTGGCTTAGTTGGTAAAGTATCCACTTGCAATGCAGGAGACCTGGGCTAGATCTCTGGCTTGGGAAGATGTCCTGGAGAAGGGAAAGGCTACCGACTCCAGTATTCTGGCCTAGAGAATTCCATGGACTATGCCGATGGAGTTGCAAAGAGTTAGACACAACTGAGTGACTTTCACTATCTTTCACACTTTCTTCGGAATTTTACATGAGGGCAGTTTCTGGAATGATTTATTTCTTCCCTTTGAATATTGGATAATGAGCTTCAGTCTTCTCTTGATACCACTCCTTTTCTTTTGTTATTATTATGCAATAAGCAAATGAGATAATTTTCCACCCAATAAATGGAGCCAGATAATAAACATGAATTTGAGGGCTTCCCTGGTAGCTGAGATGGTAAAGAATCTGCCTGCAATGTGGGAGACCTGGGTTTGATCCTTGGGATTGGGAAGATCCCTTGGAAAAAGGAATGACTACCCACTCCCATATTCTTTCCTGGAGAATACATGGACAGAGAAGCCTGGCAGGCTACAGTCCATGGGGTCACAAAGAGTAGGACATGACTCAGCCACTAATACTTTTACTTTCACTTTGAGGAGAGGTAGGAACAGATTAAAGACCTGGAGTGTTGGGAGGGGCTGCCGGTGATATGGAGGTCAGGGGCCAACAAAGGTAACTTTTCCTCCCTGTCACAGTTGTAGGGCATCTGGTTCTGGTGAAATGCTGTGATGTGTGCCTTTGCTGTGTGTTAAGTGCCCCATACCCTAGTTTAAATATGAGATAAGAAACTAAGAAATACTTCAGACCCTCCTGCCTTTTCCATACTCCCATTTCTCCGCTTGTCCTCCTGAGGGAAGTCACTCAATTATCAAGGAATAAGCTTTTAAACAACAAAGGAGATGGCTTAAGAAAGATTTTAGCTCTGAGATAGAACTCTGGGAAGCCTTGAATGAATATGAGAGGAAAACCGAGGGCAAGTCCAAGGGCAGAGGGAATGGAAGGGTGGAGGTGCTGGGGGCAGGGTGGGGGGAGAACTGGCTGTGGGACCAGAAGACACTCATTCATCTCACCTCATCCCCACCTCTCAGTCACGGGCTCATTCAACAGTCAGGGGGCTGGGGATGGAGACAC
The DNA here is from genome assembly GCF_029378745.1 of Bos indicus. Lineage (NCBI taxonomy): Eukaryota > Metazoa > Chordata > Mammalia > Artiodactyla > Bovidae > Bos > Bos indicus. The sequence goes on from NC_091771.1 coordinate 74,687,339, forward strand.
GACACACCTTCTCTTACCCTCAGTCCCACTCTTCTGGGGAAAGTGAGTGAAGAGTTCTCAGAGGTTGAAGGATAGGACTCAGTGATGACCAGTCCTTCCTACCCTGGGAGTGGATGAGAGATTTGGACACTGTAAAATGTGTGATGTCCCTATTTAAGCAGCTTGTTTGGGGGTGCAGAGTAGCAACCATTTATACAAAGAGACACAACACAACACGTGTTTCCCTCAAGTTGAGTTTCCACGCAGAGCCTTGACCTCAGAGCCTCAGCATATCAGAGAACCAGCCAGAGCCCTCCATGGCACATTCATCCTGGGAGCCTCTTTCACACACGTGGGACAGGCTTTCTGTAAATCACAGCAACTGGCTGTCGACCATGCTCTTCCTGAACTTCCCAGTTCTTTTCTCCCTTCTCTCTCCAACTGTCTTCTATTTAAATCATGCAGATGTCCTTACCCTCCCCCCAAACGCCTGAAGTTTATTAGCCACTAATTCCTAAGTCCAAGGGGAAAAGAGAAGCAAGTGAACACATTTGAGACTTTGAAAAAAGCACCTGGGTGCTTTCAAAGTTAGCCACCAAATACTGAGCCCATCTGTACCCAGGCTCCCAGACAGGTGCTGGGGTCCCTGGAGGAGACACAGCTGCTGCTCTTCCAGGCTGAAGGAGGAAGGAGAGGAGAAAGGACCCAATGCAAGAGAGCCAAGAGAGGTGGGTCAGGGGAGGGTGTGAGGCTCGAGATGCTCAGGGAGAAGGAGTCCTGCTGGGTAGAGCCATGTCTCACTTGTGACCTGAGAGGAGAGTAAGAGTCAGTCAATAAAAAATTGGTGGTGTGGGGGGTTGTGGTTCCCTTGATAGAAAAAGATGGGTCCAAAGGTCTAGAGCAAAGGAGAAATTAGTGGATTTGAGAAGCTAAAACAGTTAAGACATGTTGAAGTTCAGGCTAGAGTGAGAGAACGTCTGGAGATGAAGCAGGAGAGCGGGCAGGACTTGGGTGATGGAGGCCTGTCCCTCTGGACAGATTAGAGTCACACCCACTTCCTCCTGTGGACAAAGTCTTCCGTCATAAAGGAGTCCTTCCCCATCTTCTTACATGCCCCATTAGGGTTTTTTTCACTGAGTCATAAAAATCCAACCTTCCTTAGCACCTATTATGGCAGATCTGGGACTAGACCTCGAGGAAAACAGTGATAACACTCAGTCCTTCTAATAAGGGGGCCATGTAATTATGTTCTTTTTGAAACACCAAATTTTAACCACAACGAATACATCAGATATAGGAGAAAAAAATTAAAGACTAAAAAAAAAAAAAAAAAAAAAAAAAAACCACTCAATCAACTCCTTTCAGTTCAGTCAGTCATGTTCTTCACATCAGGTGGCCAAAGTTTGGAGCTTCAGCATCAGTCCTTCCAATGAATATTTAGGACTGATTTCCTGTAGGATGGACTGGTAGGATCTCCTTGCGATCCAGGGGACTGTCAAGAGTCTTCTCCAACACTATAGTTTGAAAGCATCAATCCTTCGGTGCTCAGCTTTCTTTATGGTCCAGCTCTCATATCCATACATGACTACTGGAAAAAACATAGCTTTGACTAGACAGAACTTTGTTGGCAAAATAATGTCTCTTCTTTATAATATGCTGTCTAGGTTGGTCATAACTTTTCTTCCAAGGAGCAAGCATCTTTTAATTTCATGGCTGCAGTCACAATCTGCAGTGATTTTGGAGGCCCCCCCCCCCAAATAAAATCTCTCACTGTTTCCATTGTTTACCCATCTATTGCCATGAAATTGTCATGAGAATGTATGTTCCTCAGTTCTTTGTCTCATCACAACAAAGATTTGGAGCAACGGACATTAAAGCCCTCGGCGAGTCACAGCTCTCGGGTCTTGGACAAGCCGTGTTATAGCTCTTAGACAAATCAGTGTTACAGCTCTATTTTATTTAGAAGATAGCAGGAGAATCCATCCTCGAAGCATGAGGGCATGCCAACCCAAAGACCCGAAGAGAAGAGAGTGGAGGAGCGTGCAGGGGAGGGAGAGAGAGTGAGAAAGGAAGAGTGAGAGAAAGAGTGCATACATGTGGCTGAGAAAGAGACAGAGAAAGCGCTTTGGTTCCTCCTTTTATATGTTTTTTTCTCCACCTGGGCCTGTCCTATGCAAATTGGGCTTACCCAGGACTGCTGTTTGTTCTACCTGAAGTCTTCACTCTGGTCCTCGGACCTTCCTTTGACATTCCTTTGTTCTATTTTTATGGGCTTTTCCCTTCCTTGTCTTTTAGACACCGCCATTGTGGACTCCTTTTCCCTAGTCTACCTACCTAACAAAATGATGGGACCGGTTGCCATGATCTTTGTTTTTTTGAATGTTGAGTTTTAAGACAGCTTTTTCAATCTCCTCATTTACTTTCAAGAGACTTGTAGTTTCTCTTTGCTTTCTGCTAAAAGGGTGGTGTCATCTTCATATTTATATATCTTCTGGCAATCTTGATTCCAGCTTGTGCTTCTTCCCACCCAACATTTAGTATGATCTATTCTGCATATAAGTTAAATAAGCAGGGTGACTATATGCAGCCTTGATGTACTCTTTTCCCAATTTGGTAGTACCATGTCCTGTTCTAACTGTTGCTTCTTGACCTGCTTACAGATTTCTAAGGAGGCAGGTCAGGTGGTCTGGTATTTCCATCACTTGAAGGATTTTCCACAGTTTTTTTGTGATCTATGCAGTCAAAGGCTTTGGTGTAGTCAATAAAGCAGAAGTAGATGTTTTTTCTCGAAATCTCTTGATTTTTCTATGATCCAGTGGATGTTGGCATTTTGATCTCTGGTTCCTCTGCCTTTTCTAAATCCAGCTTGAACATTTGGAAGTTCTCAGTTCATGTACTGATGAGTCCTCACCTGGAGAATGTTGACCACTAATTTCCCAGCATGTGAGATGACTGCAATGTGCAGTAGTTTGAACATTCTTTGGCATTGCCCTTATTTGGAATTGGAATGAAAATTCGCCTTTTCTAGTCCTATGTCCACGACTGAGTTTTCCAAATTTGCTGGCATATTGAGTACAGCACTTTCACAGCATCATCTTTTAGAATTTGAAATAGTTCAACTGGAATTCCATTACCTCCACTAGCTTTGTTCATAGGGATGCTTCCTAAGGTCCACCTGACTTCACATTTTAGGATGTCTGGCTCTAGGTGAGTGATAACACCATCATGGTTATCCAGATCATTAAGATCTGTTTGGCATAGGTCTGTGTATTCTTGACACTTTTTCTTAATATTTTCTGCTTCTGTTAAGTCCATTCCATTTTTTTCCTTATTGTGTCCATCTTTGCATGAAATGTTCCCTTGGTATCTTTGATTGTCTTGAAGAGTTCTCTAGTCTTTCCCATTCTATTGTTTTACTCTATTTCTTTGCATTGGTCAGTTAAGAAGGCTTTCTTATCACTCCTTGTTGTTCTTTGGAATTCTGCATTCAGATGGGTATATCCTTCTGCCGAGGTCCAGCCCCGGCTGATCCAGGGTATTCGAAGGAGAGACGGCGTAGGCGACCTATTCAAATGTTAATTAGAGATATAAAGAGTAATAGAAAGAGGATAGCTCAGTAGGAAAATTCAGTGGAGAAAAGAAGCTGAGTAGCTTGGTTTACGCGGAAAATCAATATAACCTGTGACACCAGGTTAGCTCTGACCACGGAGGCCGCAGGCGCCCTCTCGAATAGCGGAAGGTGCCCCACCTTAGACACTTTCTCGAGTGGGTCTTAGAAGCCCAGGCAAATAAATGGTCGCAGAGGATATCCGCGCTCCAGATGGAGACTCAGCTGGAGGTTAAGGGGAAGAATGACATGGGGAGACCAAGCGTTGATGAGCAAGGCCCATAGCTTTATTTTCAACAGGGGCTTATATACCCTAAGTTACATATAGAGGATAATAGGGGATGCAAAGTCAGCAGTCTTTGATCCTTATCAAAAACCAGGGTTTATTTCCTGCAAATTTATCGTATACAAATGGTTTAGGTGATTTACATCATCTTCTGGCCAGAAGGCCTATTAACATTTTATGACTCTTGACAAAGACTTATCAACAAAGACTTATTTTCTCTAAGAGTAATTATTTTAAGGTTTGGCGCCATCTTCCGAAGATAAAATTACATTCCTATAGGGCGGATGTGTAATGGGTTTACAACAAAGGAAAGAATTTATTACCTTAAGGGTCTAAAGTTACTAACACCAAGGCCACTACTTATTTTTTCTACATACCAACTATATTAATGAATACACATTCAAGAATACAGTTCAGGGGATGTGGAAACTTGGCAGCAAGCATTGGCTCATTAACGAAATCTTTTACTAGTTTTTATTCTGTTTCTAACTCTCTGATAGGCTCTAAGCTATTTGAATATCTTAAGCTTCTCGTGCCTCTCAAGGCTGGGAGACTGTAAACAATTGTATGCATAGCTGTAGGTGTCCAGGTAAACTTGTCAGGCGAGTTAGAGAGCCATCTGAGGGGTTTGGATTTAAACGCTCCTAATTGCCCAGGAACTTTATTAACTGGAGCTGTAAGTTAACTCTTTGACAGAGAGAGCGAGATGGTGGTGGTGGACAGCCCCCAGTAAAGTCAGAGGTGAGAGCACAAAGAAATAAAGTAGGCAGACTCTGGTTTTTGGGGGTAGATGCTCGAGAATATCCAGGGGGACTCCCGAGGCTCAATCCCACCTTTGCGTATGCCGAGCCAGAAATAAAGTAGGCAGACTCTGGTTTTGGGGGGTAGATGCTCGAGAATATCCAGGGGGACTCCCGAGGCTCAATCCCACCTTTGCGTATGCCGAGCCTCCTTCCTCATGACCTTTGTCATGAGTGGAATGTCTCTCGCTGGCTCCCGGCATCCTTCCTTTCTTTCTTTGCCTTTAGCTTCTCTTCTTTTCTCAGCTAATTTTAAGGTCTCCTTAGACAACTATTTTGTCTTTTTGCATTTCTTCTTCTTGGGGATGATTTTGATCACAGCCTTCTATATGATGTTATGAACCTTCATCCATAGTTCTTCAGACACTCTGTTTATCAGATCTAATCCCTTGAATCTATTTGTCACTTCTATTGTATAATCATAAAGGATTTGACTTAGGTCATACCTGAGTGGTCTAATGGTTTTCCATACTTTCTTCAGTTAAAGTCTGAATTTTGCAATAAAGAACTCATGATCTGAACCACAGTCAGCTCCCGGTCTTGTTTTTGCTGACTGTATAGAGCTTCTCCATCTTTGGCTGAAAAGAATATAATCAATGTGACTTTGGTGTTGACCATCTGGTGATGTCCATGTGTAGAGTCATCTCTTATGTTTTTTGGAAGTAGATTTTTGCTACGACCAATGCATTCTCATGGTTACCCTTTGCCCTGCTTCGTTTTGTACTCCAAGACAAATTTGCCTGTTACTCCAGGTATCTCTTGACTTTCTATTTCTGTATCCCATTTGTATATGATGAAAGGACATCTTCTTTTGGTATTAGTCCTAGAAGGTTTTGTAGGTTTTCGTAGAACCATTCAACTTTAACTTCTTTGGCATTAGTGGTTGGGGCATAGACTTGGATTAGTGTGATATTGAATGGCTTGCCTTGGAAATGAACAGAGATCATTCTGTTGTTTTTGAGATTGTATCCAAATACTGCATTTCGGACTCTTTTGTTGACTATAAGGGCTACTCCATTTTTCATAAGGGATTCTTGCCCACAGTAATAGAAGTAATGATCATCTGAATTAAATTCAGTCATTTTAGTCTACCTTAGTTCACTGATTCCTAAAATGTCAATGTTCATTCTTGCCATCTCCTGTTTGATCACTTCCAATTTACCTTGATTCATGAACCTAACATTCCAGGTTCCTATGCAATATTGTCCTTTACAGCATTGGACTTTACTTCCATTACCAGCCACATCCACACCTGGGCATTGTTTTCTCTTAGGTTGTCTCTACATTCTTTCTGGAGTTCTCCATTCTTCACCAGTAGCATATCGAGCAACTACCGATCTAGGGAGTTCATCTTTCAGTGTCACATCTTATTGCCTCCTCATACCATTCATGGGATTCTCAAGGCAAGAATACTGAAGTGGTTTGCCATTCCCTTCTCCAGTGGACCACGTTTTGTCAGAAATGTGAATGAAAGCAGCTGCCATTTGGGAAGAAATGAGATCCTTTTCCTTCAACAGTGGTTCTCAGTTGGCAACAGGGTAGAATCACCTGTGGGGTTTTAGTAATAAAAAGTGTTGACTCCTGCCTCCACCCCCCTCCCCTCCGAGATTCTGATTTAACTGAGATGACTACTCAGCACTGGGATTTTATAGAGCTCCTCTGGTGATTCAAATTTGCAGCCAAGTTTACAAACCACCGGCCTTTACCATATTGAGGATGTAAAAGACTGTACACGGAGGAGATAACTGAATATACAGGGATCAGGTGATTCTGCAGGAGCAGGAGTGTGCGTTTTTGTGTGTGGAGGGTGCGATGAATGAGGGTGAGGCAAAGCTAGAGGCCCTACCCCTCTTGCCTGCTGTGAGGCCTTCCTTGCCCCTCACTCCATGACCTTCCCACCCTCCTCACCTGAATTCCTGGATTCTGCTGCCCCCCTGGTGGTGATTTTCAGTATGGTACAGTTGTCCCTGGAGATTTCATTCAAACCCAGCCTTAGTTTATCACAAACCTGTGAGCAGGATTCCCAAGATGTAGTTTGCTGGGAGGGAAATCCTGGGAAGCATACACAAGGAGCAGCTCGGCAGAAACTTCAGGAGTCATACCTATGCAGGGAAGCTCAGGGAGCTCTAGGTCACTGGCCAAACGCGAGTCTGGCACATGCTTCTAACTGGAGCCTTCCTGTGCCTGGGGTTTGAGGAAATTGGTCTTGTCAGCCAGTGACAAGTGCCTATGATATCAAGCATCAGGAAGTGCAGAGGTGTAATATGACAAGCCTCACAATAAATGACAACCACCCTGCTGTATATTCCGCCCTCCTGTATAGCAAAGATGTACTTTTACTTAATTACCATGTTTATCTATAACACAAGCCTAGAGGGTGTTAGGATCCCCATCTCACAGACAAGGAAACAAGCAGAGCTGAAGGAAAAACCTGAAAATCATAGGACACCTGACTGACAGATGCAGCCCCTGAGCCCAGGCAGGTGAGACCACACAGTATGTCCCTGCTTCTCCCATGTAGGACCTGGCAGGACCTGGAGTTCTCCCCTGTCTAAAGACCTGCTCAGCGGCTTCAGCCCGACTCCCCAAGTGGGCCTGTGAGGTCCCTCCAGGCGCCTGCAGCCCCTTTACTCCTACTGCCCCTGACCTAGGTCCTTTCTTCTGCAGGGCAGCCCCCAAGAGCCCCACGGTCGGCTGGAGGACACCCTTGTCCCGATCTGGCAGCTTCTCCCTGCAGCCAGCTCCCAGGGGTGGGGTCAGGTCAGGTTGTGAGAAGAATCAGAAGAGAAGCAGGAAGGTGTGAGCTCGTGGTCAGCACCTTCCTGTGACCTGGGACCTCCCCCTCTCTCCCTGACATTCCCTCCCACTTGTGGCAGTTTCCCTCTACGTTCCTCTCCCCTCAATTACAAGTGCTCCTGTAGCTCTGCTGTTGATCAGAGTCACCAGGGGAGGGGTCAGAATACAGAGCCCTAGGCTCCAGTCCCAAAGATCTGATCCAGGAGGTCACAAAGTGGGGCCTGGGAATTTGAATTTTTATCAAATATCCCAGTGGGTTGGGGGATTGGGATGCAAGGGGTCCTGTGAACACTCCGAGAAACATTTAATAGACCTGCCACTCACATCTGTGGGCCCTGGGTCAAGAGTACAAATGAAGCCCATAGTGTATTTTTAAATATTTAAAAGTTATAAATCAATCGAACAAAACTATCAAGTACACCATCCTAACTATTAATACCTGGCAGACTGGGGTTTTGGACACTGAGCTCCAAGCCAGAAGGCAGGACAGCAGAGGGAGGGGCTGTCCCAGCCCCCAGCCCTCCCCCTGCTCTTCTCACCTCTGGCTCTGACCCTCTCTGTGCCCTGAGGAATCTGCTGCTCATTCAAGAGCACCCCCAGCTTTCATGTTCAAGCTCAAACCACACTCTTCCCACCCATAAACAGCTGTATCTTGACCACCTATCAGGCTGGGACATGGGCCCCAGGAGGCAGGCCTGCACTGGAACTGGGAGCAAGGATTCTGGGGTCCAGTTGCTCAGAGCAGGGCCTGGAGGGGGAGGGGCTCCAGGTGACCACACCCCCTGGTCTTCTCTGGCTGCACCTGGGGAGGGTGCAACCACAGGATGACATGACAGAGCAGGGCCTCTAAACCAGCGCTTCTCTGTACTGTGAGCAGGACTCATCTGGGATCTGGAGATTCTTAGTCAGTAGGACTGGGGTAGAGACAAGATTCCGTGTTCTAATGGCCTCCCATGCCAGCTGATGCTACTGGTCCACAGGCCACACTTAGAGCAGCAGAGCTCTGGGGCAGGGTGGGCAGAGTTTTTCTGTAAAGGATCAGGAAGTACCTTTCCAGAGTTTGTAGGTCTTATGGTTTACGCTCAGAACATCTACTTCTGCTTCATTGACTACGCTAAAGCCTTTGACTCTGTAGATCACAACAAACTGGAAAACTTAAAGACCACCTTACCTGTCTCCTGAGAAACCTGTAAGCAGGTTAAGAAGGGACAGTTAGAACCGGGCATGGAACAACCACATGGGTCAAAATTGGGGAAGTAGTATGACCTGTATATTGTCACCCTGCTTACTTAACTTATATGAAAAAGAATGTATGTTTTATAACTGAGTCACTACTATACAGCAGAAATGAAGAAAACATTGTAAATCAATGATACTTAAATAAATTTTTGAAGAAACAAGGAAAAAAAGTCAAGGGTGTCAATAGGTTCATTATTAATTATATTTACTCTGGTTATTGATTAGCCAAGTGTTTGCAAGATTTTTCCACTTTGAAAATACAATTCTTGCCTAAAGAATTAATCTGAAAAGATACTTTGAGTCCATGAAAATGCTGTGTCTCCCCCAACCCCTGAACATTCACCGTATATTCAAACAATGATGAATTTTGTCTGAATTATTTATGACAAAGATGGCTGCTATATGGTACTTTTCTATCAATCTGTCTACATTTGTGAGTTGACTTTCTACTGCAAAAAAGGGCTTTCTCTTCCTGCTATCTATTTTATGCCTTATAGGAATTAGTATAAACTCATGGAGTTTAAAAAAATTTTTTAGTGTTGTAAAATGTAGGGTTTAAAAGCCCTCAGTCCCTCTGTTTATTGTTTTTACTTCTGACATTTCTAATGTGATAAAAACTCCATCTCAGAGACTCATTTTTTGTCTAGGTAATCTGGAAAATGTAATTTTAAAAATGTTTTTCATGTAATGGCCTCCAGAATTAAATATGATAAGCTTTTGGATCAAACACTGGTTTGGAATACCCAAAGCTTCCACCTATTGGGATGGATACTTGTGAGCATGTTTGCTGAGTGAAAGAGAGAATTCAGTCAGAACCATCCAATGTAAACTTCTTGTAGAACATTCCTAGTGTGTCTAAGTCTTAACCTTGGTTCTTATTTAAAAAATCACACAATCCCAGTTTGACTCCTAAGGCAAGTCAGATGGGCCTGGAGTACAGATGGAGGTCTCACAGGGCTGGGGCATGCGATTCCTTCTAATAATGTTATTTTTTAGGTCTAAATTCAAATAAACATATATTTCTCAGAGTTTTCAACACACATTGCTGTTTTAGTTTTTGGGAAAAAGAAACACTTTCCTTAGAACATTAGATTTAAGAAACAAAAGCTCAGTTAATTCACATTCTGTTTTTAAAGGAAAATTAACAGCTTAAACTTAAAACCTTGTGTTTAAAAAAATTCTGAAAGTTTTAAAGTGGCCTGTTATGCTTCCAGGGAACCTTCTTCAACATTAGGACCATGCTGCTGATTCAAGAATAGAATTGGTAAAATATATGCATAGTATTGTTTTTAGACTTGGAAAAAAAAAAAAAAAAAAAGCCCTTAAACTTGAACAGGAATTTAATTCTTTCTAACTTTTTAATGCTGTTAAAAACATTGATAATATATAGTAGGGCCTTTTGAAAGCCTGTGTGCTCTAATTTTAAGATAAATATGATGGTAACAATTAATGAGGATAGGGCTGGAGAGGATAGTACCGATTGACAGACAATCGCATATCCAGCATTGTTCAAAAGCAGTCTTTCTCACCTGTCTGGGATTAAATATCAGTTTTATTTAAATTTACATTTTCAGCCCATTGCAACCAATCAATGATCCACTGTGCACGGCTAGTGTGCAGCTCAGCCACAGGCCCCTCCCCCACCCCACAAGTGCAACCCTCGCACTGGTCCCCGGGGTGTTCAGGATCCCACCCATCCTGAGGATGGATTTCACAATAATACAGGGTTGTGAGTTTCTAGCTCTCTTGAATTTCCTGTACTTATTTCTAACTGGGTTACAAACAGGTTATGGACTGGCACTAGTGCACAGAGCACCCTGTCACTGTCATAATTAATCTTTGCAACAGCCTTCTGAGAATCAATAAGGCTATCTGCACCTCACCTTTCAGACAAAGACCCTGAAGAGCAGTGGGCTTCCCAACCTTAAGAGCCCACACTTACCAGGTAGCAGAACTTGTATCCAAACCCGGTCAGTGCCCAGAGGAGCCAGTAGTTGCCCCTGACTCCAGAGTTTGTGCTCCTCCCCGTGTGCTTGTGCCATTTTAACTACATGTGGAGGAGGAATAGTTTGATTCAGGCCATCAGATGAGGACCTACTCAAGTACACCTTCCACAGCCTACAAACCTCCTTCATCCACACCCATCCTGTTCTCTCCTAGTGATAAGAATCACCAAGGTCAGTGATTCCACACTTTGGATGCTCTTAGGTCATCCATCATCCAACCAAAACAATGGTTCAAGAGCAGGAACTGTATTCATTTTCCAGACAAAGAAGCTGAGATTCAGAGGTTGAGATGCTTACCCGAACATGTAACTAAGACTACGTGGCTGTAGGCTATCCAGAGCCTATTTTGTCAAGGATGGTGCCATTCTAATGTCCTGGCACCTTGACTGCTTACTGCTTTCCCACACCCACAGTGCTAGTGAGTAGTAAAGGACAGATCAGTGTGGCTGACTCCAAAGCCATGACTTTCTGTTATCCCAGGCTACCTCTTAATATCTCAAAGTTATAAAGTTGAGAAGGACGGTTTGCTCTCAGTTATCATTTGTTCATTCCACAAACATTTAGTGAGCACCCTCTGTGCACAGACACTCTGCTGGAAGACATAATTAAAAAGTGAACAGGGCACAGTTTCAAGTGCCCTAAACTAAGTGAGAAAAGACCTGACCATTCACACTCAAGGCAGGTTACATGCACAACAGAAAGAACAGGCCCCTTGTTTAAAAACAAAGTCTCTCAAGATGGTGAGAACAAGACACTAACCAAGTATGGTTCAGTTTAACACGAGAGGTGCTCAGGGTAATACACAAATCCAAGTTACCTAGGATGATGACTGATCATAACGTGACTTCCTAGAAGAGGTGACAATAGGGCTGATCCTGGAGAATGAGGATATCTGCCACACCCACAGTGCTAGTGGGTGGAACTATTCCTCTATTTTTGGAACTTCTCCATTTTTTAGAACTGAGGGTATTCAGGAGAATCACTGAGTCATCATTTTGACTTAAACATCAGTCATCAAGCGTTTCCCCCACAGTACACCCCCATCACCTACTGCTGGAGCTGTGATACATGCCAAGGGGAAATGTGGAGATGTTCTGTCCTGACCTCCCTTCAAGGACTTGTTGTCCAGCAGCTGTTAAGTGCTGCCAGTGGGCAACCTTAAATCACCAGCCCCTCTGGGGGCAGCCTGCATGCAATGATCCATCCAGGTGGAGGCATAAAGGCCTGGTCACTGGATGCATCAAGACAACCCTGAAGGGTCATCATCACTCCAAACTCCCATGGGGTCAGCTCAGGTCGTCTGGCCAGTGATCCAGCTTGATCCTTCCCTCTGCCCTACCCTGTTTCTTCCCTCCTGATTCCACAGTGTTGACCCCAAGGGCAACCCTGATACACATCCCAGCACTAAACTCCATCTGAGTCTGCATCCCAGAGAACCAGCCTGCAACACGTATCAGAAAACATTCCAGTATTTGGGGAGGATTTTTATTGAAAATTACTGGTTACACATGTACTTATAACATTATAAAACCCCCAGTAAAATACAAAATTGTAGAAACAAGGACCTTTAGTGTGAATGTGGTTACCTTTGGTTTAAAATTTACGATCTAATGATGTCTGACCAAATGAAATTAAGTTATATATTAATAACAAAAGACAACTATATGTTGAACCATATGAAAGTGCCATTTTATAGCTTATAAAAAGACTGAATGTTAGCAGTTCCGCATGGTTCAATCTAAAAGAAAAAATCCATTTGCATTTGAAATCTAGAGAACATTATGCTTATGAATAACCCATGGGTAAAAGATATAGTTAATGAATTAAATTAGGAATTAGAAAATACATAATACTATGGATATTGATAGTGGTGAGTACCAAAACTTGCAGGTTGCAGCTCAAGTGGATCCTAGGAAAAAAGTCAGCTTTATATATACTTATATTAGAAAAATGATGACATTACTAATCTCTTTTCAATTTATCAATTTAGAGGGAAAACCTCAAAGTTAAGGAAAAGTTGAAGGAAAGAAAGAATGCTATGATGAACTAGGGGAAAAAAGAGCATCAATCAAGCAAAAGGTTGATTCTTTGAAAACAGGAAAAAGTTATGCAAGTTTATTCATAAAAAAGAAGGCTAAAAAAATCCATTAAAATGCCAAAAGAACACAGAGATGCTGCAGAGATTAAACATATAAGATATTGCGAATAAATTTATGTCAATCAAGCTCAAAACTCACAGGAAACAGATTCCTCCTAGAAAAATGAAACTTATCAAAATGACTCTTCAGAAATAACACACTGAATAGGAAAAACATAATTACCAAAAGTTACCCAGACAATTCACAATGTGAATGTGATTAATGCCACTGCATTGTTGACTAAAAATGGTTATATGGTAAATTTTATGTTATATATACTTTACCACAAATTGTAATGTAAAAAAAATAAAATAAAATCCTCTATCTAGAAGACAGTCTAGCACATCTGTCCTTCATTAGCAAATCCCCTAGAAGGGCTCCTATTTTGATAAAGTGTATTTTCTCTTCCTTCTCTTTTAGAACATATGATATTGTCCTTCTTTATGTAACCATATATCTAATTTTTTTTGTTGTTACTTAAACCATAGTATATTATTATGTTTTTCCTATCAGTTTTCTCTGTAGCATTTTAACCAGATATCTTTTGGTGGAAAAATGGATCCTAGTCATGTTAAAGGAAGTGGACACAAAACAGCGACTTCACACAGTCTTCAAGTAAACAGAATCCCTGATATAATTGGAAAGTAATATGTAATTCTGCGAACAGTAAAAAAAAAATCTGTGACAACCTTTTCTCAAATCTTAGAAAATAAGTTTAGCTCTGGAGTCTCTCAAGACACAAAACATGGGAGACAGCTTTTATTGGTGGCCTGCACCTCTGATTTGGATAAGAAATAAATAATAAAAATGTTTATAACATTTAAATAAACATAATAAATCCTTTTACAAGAGCTTGAAATCATTGAGTGAAGTTGGAGAACTAATATCTTATAATGTGTAAATATTTGTTGCTGGTGTAAAAAAAGTAGAATATAGTTTATGTAGTGCAAACCCTTTGGAAAAAAGCCTTTGGAATAGACACAAACTCATGGGAGAATCACAGTGCTGACTCAAAAATTGTTCAGGCTGAGGGCTGTCCGCTGGAAACATTCATAACCACAAGGTCACTGTGAGTAATATCTGGCTAACTCCTTTTGAAGTACACCTGAGGGAGAAAAAGACATAAATAACATTTTTAACAGTTTTAAAGTCCTCCTCCTGAAGCAACACATTTCTAGGTTTCCTTCTTCATGTGAAGCAACCATGTCACTATTGGAGGCATAATTTTAAAAAACCAGGGTTGTATTTATTCTATGGAGGAAGCAGCCCCATTAAAACCTTCAATGGGGCTGGATGTAATGCCAAATAACCTGCAGATCTCCTAGATTTCTGGTCATTCTGATTCACAGATATGCTTTATCACTACAGTAAATCGATACATAAAATCATTTTATTCCCTGAAATAAATTTAAAACAGGGTAAAAAAGAGGAAAGGAAAACTAACATCTGAACAGGGTTTGCCATTTTCACACATAAAAGGAGCACAGTAGATTTGGATGTTAATATCAGATTGTTATGTTTATATTTTATAAACTCTGACAGGCACTGAAACACTGGCATATATGTATGAAATATCCTGGTGTTTAATTTGTGTGGCAGAGCAGTTATAGAGCCTATAGAGATGTGATCTGTGGATAGTGGGTCCCAAGAATGAAAAAAGAATCAAATGCTTTAACAATGACTCAACCAAGAGACTTCTCTAAAATGGAAGATGATATGCAATAATAGGACAGACCTTTGAGCTCTCGAATTCTACCAAATTCTAGCTGAACTGGAAGAAATACAGCTATATTAGTATTTTTCAGTACATCAGGTGTATCAGTACTTTTTCAGTGTATAATCAGAACACAAAGGAAAGGAAGTGCTGTCAAGTTCCACAATCATCAGTTTTTAGTAGCTGTATTATATCTTGATTCCTTACAGATGCACATTACAAAATAATGTTTCACAAGCCCTGACATTATTTTATCTCTGAACATGTTTGGGCAAAAAACGACTTCAAGTGTAACTCTTTTCCTCAAAGAAGAATGTGAACAGTTTCATTTGAGTCTTTAAAACAGAAAATGTATCCTCTATCAGAGATTGACTCATGTCACAAACTGGGTTACTTAGACATATGATTCCAGATCTCTTTTATAAAACCTGACCGCAAGTCCATTGTGGGTACTGTAAACAAAGTTATTATGAGAGAGAATGAATTTCACACACAAAACAGAAAAGCCCTAGGACACCTACCTTCATAGTAAGTGCACTTTCTTACTCTCTTGTTGCTAACATAACCTGCTACCCCCAAAACAGCTCTGCACATGAAATGCTATATATTTCAATGTCACTTAAGGAGAAAAGTAAACCCTCCAAGAATGCTTGGGCCCACTGGCTGAAATCTGAGGCTATTTCCACTGTACTGGAAGCACTTAAAAAAAGCCTTTGGTGGGAGTAGAGGGGAGTTTAATTGTATATCATCACCCTCCTTCATTTTATTAAGATAGACATATTTTGTGATTATGTATTTACTCTTTTGGTGAAACTAAAAACAGTTAAATGAACAAAAGAAAATTCATTTCATTTGCTACTGCTTAATATTCTTTCCAATATCATCTGGTTCTTTTCTCCATAATCCTTCTCAATACAATTTTTTATAAAGAAAATATTATTTTTAGCAACTTTTAACTGTAAAGGACTTTGTTTCATGGTCTGAAATACCTGAACTGAATACTGCAAAGGATCGTCAGTGGTTGGGGACCCCTGATTTAGTCTCTAAAGTGACCTAGAAGAACTATGGATATATTTGTTTTATTATTGGGAGGCAAGGTTTCTAACTACAGCCTTTTACAAAATGATCCCACTTTTATACCGTAAAATGCTCTATATTCTCAAAGCACTTAAGCATCTGCTCTCTCATCTGATCCCTGTGATAAGTGTGAAGAAGACAGCAGGGCTGTAGTCCTGCTCTACACACAGGTGAGGACTGGAGGCTCAGAGACCTTGGGGACACAAGGCTACATGGATGCTAAGTGCCTCCTCCATCTATCCAACTGGACCAGGCTCCTAGAGCTCGGATATGAGAATTTTATAACTGTTGGGCTGTATTAGGTGATTTCACGAATAGACAAAATGACACCTCTGCAATACACTGGGAACAAAGAAACTTCAAACAACCTCAAACTGATGTGCTTCATAACAGAACAGAATGGATGACAAGCATTTATTCTTGGAGCTGAACCATGTCCCCTCTGAAAGGCTGTTGCTGAACCATGAAAGACACCACTCTTCTTGGTTTCCAGAGGAGAAGAATTCAGTTTGGGGCCATTGATGAGGCTTGATCACCAGAGCTTTTGTGTAATAAAGTTTATTAAAGTATAAAAGAGATAGAGAAAGCTTCTGACATAGACATCAGAAGGGGGCAGAAAGAGTGCCCCCTGCTAGTCTTTAGGTGGATGTTATATAGCTACTAGTAGTAGTAGTTAGTCGCTCAGTCATGTCCAACTCACTGAGACCTCATGGACTGTGGCCCGCCAGGCTTCTCTATCCATGGGATTCTCCAGACAAGAATACTGGAGTGGATTGTCATTTCCTTCTCCAGAGGATCTTTCCGACCCAGGGATCTAACCCAGGTATCCTGTATTGCAGGCAGATTCTTTACCATCTGAGGTACAGGGAAGATCCATATAGCTTGCCTTCTTGAACTTGAAGACAGAGTCTAGGGTAAATGCATAGTTCATTTACATAGTTTAAGACAAACCTGCCTCTTGAGAAACCTATATGCAGGTCAGGAGGCAACAGTTAGAGCAGGACATGGAACAACAGATTGGTTCCAAATAGGAAAAGGAGTACGTCAAGGCTGTATATTGTCACCCTGCTTATTTAACGTATATACAGAGTGTATCATGAGACAGTACATCATGGAGAAGGCAATGGCACCCCACTCCAGTACTCTTGCCTGGAAAATCCCATGGATGCAGGAGCCTGGTAGGCTGTAGTCCATGGGGTTGCTAAGAGTCGGACACGACTGAGCGACTTCCCTTTCACTTTTCACTTTCATGCATTGGAGAAGGAAATGGCAACCCACTCCAGTGTTCTTGCCTGGAGAATCCCAGGGATGGGGGAGCCTGGTGGGTTGCTGTCAATGGGGTTGCACAGAGTCGAACACGACTGAAGCGACTTAGCAGCAGCAGCAGAGTACATCATGAGAAATGAGGGACTGGAAGCAGCAAAGGATGGAATCAAGATTGCCAGCAGAAATATCAATAACCTCAGATATGTAGATGACATCACCCTTATGGGAGAAAGTGAAGAGGAACTCAAAAGCCTCTTGATGAAAGTGAAAGAGGAGAGTGAAAAAGTTGGCTTAAATCTCAACATTCAGGAAACGAAGATCATGGCATCTGGTCCCATCACTTCATAGGAAATAGATGGGGAAACAGTAGAAACAGTGTCAGACTTTATTTTTGGGGGGCTCCAAAATCACTGCAGATGGTGACTGCAGCCATGAAATTAAAAGACACTTACTCCTCGGAAGAAAAGTTATGACCAACCTAGATAGCATATTGAAAAGCAGAGACATTACTTTGCCAACTAAGTTCCATCTAGTCAAGGCTATGGTTTTTACAGCGGTCATGTATGGATGTGAGAGTTGGACTGTGAAGAAAGCTGAGCACCAAAGAATTGATGTTTTTGAACTGTGGGGTTGGAGAAGACTCTTGAGAGTCCCTTGGACTGCAAGGAGATCCAACCAGTCCATTCTAAAGAAGATCAGCCCTGGGTCTTCTTTGGAAGGAATGATGCTAAAGCTGAAACTCCAGTAGTTTGGCCACCTCATGTGAAGAGCTGACTCATTGGAAAAGACTCTGATGCTGGGATGGATTGGGGGCAGGAGGAGAAGGGGACGACAGAGGATGAGATGGCTGGATGACATCACCGACTCGATGGATGTGAGTTTGAGTGAACTCCAGGAGATGGTGATGGACAGGGAGGCCTGGCGTGCTGCGATTCATGGGGTCACAAAGAGTCGGACACGACTGAGCGACTGAACTGAACTGAAGAAAAACATTTCCATAAGAAAAATGCTTTGGTTAGCTCAAGGTTTGAGAAAAGTTAAGTTCAGGTGGAACAAGTTATCCTTATGGCAACACAGAATTTTAAAAGAAACCTTTTTAAATTTGTGTCAGTTCAGTTCAGTCCCTCAGTCCTGTCCTACTCTTTGCATCCCCATGGACTGCTGTACACCAGGCTTTCCTGTCACCAACTCCCAGAGCTTATTCAAACTCATGCCCATGAGTCAGTGATGCCATCCAATCATCTCATCCTCTGCCATCCCCTTCTCCTCCTGGCTTCAATAATTCCCAGCATCAGGGCCTTTTCAAATGGGTCAGTTCTTCGCATCAGGAGGCGAAAATATTGTAGTTTCACCTTCAGCATCAGTCCTTCCAATGAATATTCAAGACTGATTTCCTTTAGGATGGACTGGTTGGATCTCCTTGCTGTCCAAGGGACTCTCAAGAATCTTTTCCAACACCACAGTTCAAAAGCATCAATTCTTCAGCATTCACCTTTCTTTATTGTCCATCTCTCACATCCATACATGACTACTGGAAAAACCATAGCTTTTACTAGATGGGCCTTTGTTGTCAAAGCAAACTCTCTGTTTTTTAATATGCTGTCTAGGTTGGTCATAACTTTTCTTCCAAGGAGTCAGATCAGATCAGATCAGATCAGTTGCTCAGTTGTGTTTGACTCTTTTCGACCCCATGAGTTGCAGCATGCCAGGCCTCCCTGTCCATCACCAACTCCTGGAGTTCACTGAGACTCACGTCCATCGAGTCAGTGATGCCATCCAGCCATCTCATCCTCTGTCATCCCCTTCACCTCCTTCCCCCAATCCCTCCCAGCATCAGAGTCTTTTCCAACTCTGCACATGAGGTGGCCAAAGTACTGGAGTTTCAGCTTCAGCATCATTCCTTCCAAAGAAATCCCAGGGCTGATCTCCTTCAGAATGGACTGGTTGGATCTCCTTGCAGTCCAAGGGACTCTCAAGAGTCTTCTCCAACACCACAGTTCAAAAGCATCAATTCTTCAGCACTCAGCCTTCTTCACAGTCCAACTCTCACATCCATACATGACCACAGGAAAAACCACAGCCTTGACTAGATGAACCTTTGTTGGCAAAGTAATGTCTCTACTTTTGAATATGCTATCTAGGTTGGTCATAACCTTCCTTCCAAGGAGTAAGCGTCTTTTAATTTCATGGCTGCAGTCACCATCTGTAGTGATTTTGGAGCCCAGGAAATTAAAGTCTGACACTGTTTCCACTGTTCCCCTATCTATTTCCCATGAAGTGGTGGGATCAGATGCCATGATCTTCGTTTTCTGAATGTTGAGTTTTAAGCCAACTTTTTCCCACTCCACTTTCACTTTCATCAAGAGGCTTTTGAGTTCCTCTTCACTTTCTGCCATAAGGGTGGTGTCATCTGCATATCTGAGGTTATTGATATTTCTCCCGGCAATCTTGATTCCAGCTTGCGTTTCTTTCAGTCCAGCATTTCTCATGATGTACTCTGCATATAAATTAAATAAGCAGGGTGACAATATACAGCCTTGACGAACTCCTTTTCCTATTTGGAACCAGTCTGTAAGCATCTTTTAATTTCATGGCTGCAATCACCATCTGCAGTGATTTTGGAGCCCCCCAGAATAAAGCCTGTCATTGTTTCCATTGTTTCCCCATCTATTTGTCCTGAAGTGATGGGACCAGATGCCATGATCTTAATTTTCTGAATGTTGAGCTTTAAGCCAACTTTTTAGTTCTCGTCTTCCACTTTCATTAAGAGGCTCTTTAGTTTTTCTTCACTTTCTGCCATAAGGGTGTTGTCATCTGCATATCTGAGGGTATTGATATTTCTGCTGGCAGTCTTGATTCTAGCTTCTGCTTCATCTATCCCAGTGTTTCTCATGATGTACTCTGCATATAAGATAAACAGGGTGACAATATACAGCTATGATGTGCTCCTTTCCTGATTTGGAACCAGCCTGTTGTTCCATGTCCAGTTTTTACTGTTGCTTCCTGACCTGTATACAGATTTCTCAGGAGGCAGGTCAGGTGGTCTGGTATTCCCATCACTTGAAGGATTTTCCACAGTTTGTTGTGATCCACAGAGTCAAAGGCTTTGGCATAGTCAATAAAGCAGAAGCAGATGTTTTCCTGGAACTCTTGCTTTTTTGATGATCCAGCGGATGTTGACAATTTGATCTCTGCTTCCTCTGCCTTTTCTAAATCCATGGTTCACATACTGTTGAAGCCTGGTTTGGAGAATTTTGAGCATTACTTTGCTAGCCTGTGAGATGAGTGCGATTTTGCAGTAGTTTGAGCATTCTTTGGCATTGCCTTTCTTTGGAATTAGAATGAAAGCTGACCTTTACCAGTCCTGTGGCCACTGTTGAGTTTTCCAAATTTGCTGGCATATTGAGTGCAGCACTTTCACAGCATCATCTTTTAGGATTTGAATTAGCTCAACTGGAATTCCATCACCTCCATTAGCTTTGTTCATAGTGATGCTTCCTAAGGCCCACTTGATTTTGCATTCCAGGATATCTGGCTCTCAGTGAGTGATCACACCATAGTGATTATCTGGGTCATGAATATCTTTTTTGTATAGTTCCTCTGTGTATTCTTGCCACCTCTTCTTAATATCTTCTGCTTCTGTTAGGTCCACACCATTTCTGTCCTTTATTGTATCCATCTTTGAATGAAATGTTCCCTTGGTATTTCTAATTTTCTTGAAGAGATCTCTAGTCTTTCCCATTCTATTTTGTTCCTTTTTTTTTTTTTTTTGCATTTATCACTGAGGAAGGCTTTCATATCTCTCCTTGATATTCTTTGGAACTCTGCATTCAAATGGGTATATCTTTCCTTTTCTCCCTTGCCTTGAGCTTCTCTTCTTTTCTCAGCTATTTGTAAGGCCTCCTCAGACAACCAATTTACCTTTTTGCATTTCTTTTTTTGGAGGATATAAATTTGTATAGAGAAGGGGAAAAAATATATCACTAGTAGTTTGCTTCCTCCTGCAACTTAAGAGAGAGATTAAAAATGTCTGACACTTGCAGCCTACTCCCTCTCTTTGGAGACCCTTGGTCTTCCTGCCTATTACCCTCTCACCTCCAATTTTACATGTTGAAGTTCTAAACTCCTCAGTAGCACAGAGCACAGTACCTCATAATGTGACTGTATTTGGAGACAGCATCCTTAAAGAGGCAATAAAGTTAAAATGAAATCATACAAGTGTGTCCTAATCTAACAGACTGGAGATTCCATAAGGAGAGACCAGGACACAGGCTCACAAAGAAGGAAGAGCATGTGAGGACACAGATAGAAAATGGTGTCTACAAGACAAGGAGAGAGATCTCAGAGGAAACCAACCCTGCTGACACCTTGAACTCAGACTTCCAATCTCCAGGGCTGTGAGGATTTAAGTTTCTGCTGTTTAAGTCGCCTACTCTTTGGTCTTTGTATGGCAGCCCTAGCAAACTACAGCCCCCCTTAGCTTTATGTATCTAAAAGGTACTTTCTCTACTATTTCATGGATCATCCAAAAGGGCCAATCAGACAGTAATCAGCTCACCTGAGCTATGACTTCAAGAAAATGTGATGTGGAAGCACCTTCTCCCAGATGTTGGATTTTCTTTTCAGGTTAATGAATTCAGTTCTATTAGAGTGAAAGCTTGTGACTTAGGCTAGTGCTCCCCATGTTATAGCTCTGAACAATGCAATGATATCTGATGCTTGCACATTCAAAAAGCTGATAATTTGACAGCTTCTCCTTCTAACAGGATGCAGAGTATGCACAACTAATGTCAAGACAGGATGAGAATTAAGAAATGCATTTCTTTCTGTAGAGGTGACTTGAGCCAGTGGCAGGACTGAAATCCACGAGTGAGTTTCTGCCACCCTGTGAGCTTCAGTGACTGGCCCTACCTTGGCTAACATGTGACAGGAGCAATGTTCTCAGGCTTGACACAGAACACAGTACCTAAGACAGCACCCAGCCTCCCTCAATAATTCCCCCTCTGTGCTTCCTGGACCAGCCTTGTGACCTTGGGTGAGCCCTGAACCCACTCTCCTCATCCATTACATGGGATAAAAATGGACCATCAGGAGAGTAAGCGAAATCATACATATGAGAAGTGTAGAAAATAAATTATAAAGAACTACACAAATTTATTTTATACACAACTATAGAAAATAAATTATAAATAACTACACAAATATTACCATTAATATTGTTAGAGTAGGTGCAGGATTACTAGACCAGGAATCTCAAGATTTCTAATTCTATGACCTATGTCTGCTTCAGTATGTATGTTACACTTGATTTAAAATATTTACTGAATGAACAAATTTATAATTTTGTATCTGCTGCAGATTTGCTTAACACCAGTTATATACATAGGGCCACCTTCCTTCTAAAGCACCTTAGTTTCCTCACCTGTACAAAGAGAGGGTTGAATCCTATTATCTTATTATCTGGACCAATCTAAAATTCTGTGTTCTATTTCTCAGTACTCAATGTCATGATAATATAGTTTTAAAATGAAGATTTGACATATAGGTGGGAACACCTCTTTTTGATGTGAAATGCCCAAGGTCAAAAGAGCAAAAGGGTTTGGGAGATTCCTGGCTCTTGAGGTCTAGGAGGGATGGTCTGACTTGGAGACACTCTAGTGGATAAAAGCACTCTAGTGGATAAAAGCACTCTGTGAATTTCAGGCATAAAATATGTATGTATATATATATATATATATATATATATACACATATATATATATATAGTTCCTTGTTCAGCTTCTCAACATTTGCACACAATGTAAGTACTTATGAAAAGTTCAGAACACAGACTTCCTTTTCCTTAAACCTAAGCACAAACTCTAACTCTGCCAACTCTTCAGCCAGCTCTGAGACCCAGGAAGTCTCCTACACGATGAGCAGCGGAAGGTCCTGCTCTGCATTTCCTCATTTCTATGGAGGATTGAGAGGAGACAATGAGGAACTTAGGCCACATTTTAGATAAATCTTTTATATAGAAGTATTTAAGCACTGGGACATATTTTCTTTAAGACATTTTAAATATTACACAAATAAACTTATTCTATTTACAAGTGAAAATCTGGGAGAGGCAGAAAAGAATGAAGAATGGAAAATACACCCATAGTTTAACATCCAGAGATAAATTTTCAATGGGGAAGCCAAATCCCACCCTGAGCCATGCATCTTAAGGGGCTAGAACACCAGACCTTCCTTCCCTCCATCTATCTTTCCATCAACCCCAATCCCACTCCCACCTGGTTCCAGAAAGACTTACAGATGGCTGCATAATAGTGGCTAAGCCTCTTAAACCAGACCTTGGTTACCACTTCACCTCTGTTAGGAAGATACCACGTGACCTGAATGTTACTCACTGAGCCCCTTCCTCACACCACACACAGTGGGTAGTGCTTCACACACCTCATCTCTGAGAAAGTGCTCTGCAACCCTTCAGGCACCATTCAGAGTACAGTGTGAAGGTGTTGTGAGTTCTTGATTTGTCCTGATGACAATTTCATCTTCTAGAATATAGAGGAAGCATGGGGGACAAATGGACCTAATTCTGCTGCTGCTGCTAAGTCACTTTAGTCGTGTTCGACTCTGTGCGACCCCATAGACGGCAGCCCACCAGGCTTCCCCATCCCTGGGATTCTCCAGGCAAGAACACTGGAGTGGGTCGCCATTTCCTTCAATGCATGAAAGTGAAAAGTGAAAGTGAAGTCACTCAGTCGTGTCCAACTCTTAGCGACCCCATGGACTGCAGCCTACCAGGCTCCTCTGCCCATGAGAGTTTCCAGGCAAGAGTACTGGAGTGGGGTGCCATTGCCTTCTCCAGGACCTCATTCTAAACAACAATAATTAGGGAGAAAGTGATAATTTCAGGTAAGAGTTTTCTTTATAGATTACAAAACAGAAGAGACCTACACCTTTCTCTGGAAGATCTTCCTAAGATCAAAATATTCCAAGATTTTTCCCCTTAAACTCTCAAATTTCCTGGATATTCCTCAACAGAACTTGTATCACAAATGTGCTGAACACCAATCAGAATGAATGTAAAAGGTCTGCAAAATGAAGGTGTTCAGTGCTCCATGAGAATCTCAACTCAGAGTCCAAACATGTGGAAAGTCGAATCCAAAATCTCTGTCTCAGGCACAGGTGTGTGCACACAGAAGTGTTCACACATCCTGACCCCACCCCCAGCACTGCTGCAGATTCTCAGCAGACCTGCCTTCCACCTGCCACATGTTGTTAAGACCCAGTCATGAAGCTTCCTCTCTGGTGACTTGTAATTTAAAAGAGCACAGAGTGCTTGTTCCCAGACCCTTGGTGGAGATCTTGTGAAGAGTGCACCCTGGAGGCGAGTTTTAATTACAGCTTCCCGCAGCAGGCTCACCTCTTTTGCCCTTTTGGTGAGGACAGCAGCCTCCACCTCACCCAGTTGTTGCACCATCTTGTAAAATAGGCTGTTTCTATCAAGCAGCAAATAATGTGGCCAACTAAATTCTTTCCGTGTCCCTGAATCCAAAACCTGTTAACAGCAGAAAGAAATCCATGAGCATACAATATCCCCAAGTAACATAACTCAGACAATATTCCAAAAAGGGGCAGGTCAGGGAGAATTTGGGTAGTAGGACTGATACTTAAATGGTTTGATTCCCCTGTTTTACTAGGGAGACAAGGGCCCAGGCCGACCTTTCATCATTATATGGTTATAGCAAAGGAAGAAAATGAAAAGTTTAGAATATGATTACTAGAACAGGACATTCTGTAGCATTTTATATTCTGCCCAGGGCATTTGGGGTTGTTATCATTAGTTAATGCTTTTAGCTCCCAGACTCTGAGCTTTGAGGGCTATTTATACAGATACACAGAGTTGGGAAAGGTCTTGGTTCAAGAAAATCAGACTGCATTTATCTTAAAAGTAGGTTGACATCATACAAACCACATGGCAGTGTCCTGACAACAAATTAATTGTCAAGTTGATTTGACTATCTGAGCAATATTGGGGGGGGGGAAAGTAAATGCTTCCGGAACTTCCTTAGGGTCCTGGATTATGTCAGCCCCTACTGGAAGGACTAATGCTGAAGCTGAAGCACCATTACTTTCGCCACCTGATGGGAAGAGCTGACTCACTGCAAAAGACCCTGATGCTGGGAAAGTTTGAAGGCAGGAGGAGAAAGGGATGGCAGAGTTTGAGATGCTTGGATGGCATCACCAATTCAATGGACATGAGTTTGAGCAAACTCCAGTAAGTATCGAAGGACAGGGAAGTCTGGAGTCCTGCAGTCCATGGGGTCACAAAGGATCAGAAACTGAGAGACTGAACAACAACAAGAGGGGCAGAATCCCTTGTCCAAGAGGTTAAGATGCTTCTTGAAGTTTGCTGTGGCTGTAGTTTATTATTATGAGAGTGGAAGGCTGGCAAAAAGAGCTGATATATAAGCAGCTTCTGCAGAACTGCTCTGCACAGAAGGAATTTCTAGAAATCCAGTTTTCTTTTTGGATAAGACTATCAATTCTGAAGGAGTTCAGCCCTGGGATTTCTTTGGAAGGAATGATGCTGAGGCTGAAACTCCAGTACTTTGGCCACCTCATGCAAAGAGTTGACTCATTGGAAAAGACTCTGATGCCGGGAGGGATTGGGGGCAGGAGGAGAAGGGGACGACAGAGGATGAGATGGCTGGATGGCATCACTGACTCGATGGATGTGAGTCTGAATGAACTCCGGGAGTTGGTGATGGACAGGGAGGCCTGGCGTGCTGCGATTCATGGGGTCGCAAAGAGTCAGACATGACTCAGTGACTGATCTGATCTGATCTGATAAAAGCAAATAAGAAATTGAGCTCCAAATTGAAGTGATCACAGCCTGCACAGCACATGGGGCAGCCAAACCTGAACTGCCTAGGATCTGAATCTGTTTTCACATATTACCTTTATTTGCTTCTTTCTCTTTCTTTCTTAAGCTGCTTGCCTTTCACCCCTTTTATTGCTCATTAACAAACCTGCTGATAGGAAATTGAAAGGGAGAGTAAGGGGCTCTTAATTTTGCCTTTCTACTTTTGAGTGACCTTGGTTAATGGTTATGGAGGGGGAAAAAGTACCTGAAACAATTGACCCAAATAATAGAACTACAAAAATAGTTCTCATGTTAAGTGGAACTTAATTCTTCATTTAGGTCATATTTAGAATAAATGTATCTAAAGAGAATATGTGGTATGGGCTTACCTGGTGGCTTAGTGGTAAAAGAATCTGCCTGCCAATGCAGGAGTCCCAGGTTTGATCCCTAGTCCGGGAAGACCCCACATGCTGTGGAGCAAATAAGTTCATGCACCACAACTACTGAGCCCACATGTCACAACTACTGAAGCCTGAGCGCCTAGAGCCTGTGCTCCCCAACAGCAGAAGCCTCTGCAAGAATTCTGCACATTTGCTGCAACTAGAGAAAAGCCCAAACAGCAAAGAAGACCTAGCACAGCCAAACATAAATTAATAATATTATTTTTTTTTAAAAAAGGAAGAGAATATGCTGGAACTCTAAACAAGACACAAGTTATTTTTTCTACACATATGTATTGCAGTTAACTTCATCCTTTGTATTTAATTGGAAACATGTTTTAAGTCTCACAAAGGTCATATTCCTATTAATCTTTTGCTTATACTGCGAATCATTGTTAAGAGCACTTTCTCAAAAGAGTCCAAGAATAATTGAATGTCTCATCCACATAATGAATTTTCTATATGTCAATTGGGCATGTCAATTTAGATGCCCCAAATGTGAAATTTTACTTAAGCATAGCATAGATAGAACATAACTGTTCCTCCTGATGTTGAAGAAGAAAAACTGCAGTTTTAAAACACAGGTCTCCAAATATCTGTGTTCAATTAATCTATGAAAGATTAGGTAAGAATATATATTGAAGAAAAGACAGTCTGATGTCGGGAGCCAAGCTGGCGTGAGGAGCTCCGCCTGTGGCAAAGGTCATGAGGAAGGAGGCTCGGCATACACAAAGGCAGGATCGAGCCTCAGGAGTCCCCCTGGAAATTCTCGAGCATCTACCCCCAAAACCAGAGTCTGCCTACTTTACTGCTTTGTGCTCTCACCTACACCTCTGACTTTACAGGGGGCTGTCCCCCACTACCCCTCTCTGAAAAAAGAGTTAACTTACAGCTCCAGTTAATAAAGTTCCTGGGTGTGATAGTGTTTCAATCTATAAACTCCTTTGGAAGTCCTCTAGCCTGCCTTAATAGGTTTTTCCGGCCACATGTGATTGCTCAGAGACTCCCGACTGTGAGAGGCATGAGATGTTCTAAACTGTCTAAATACAGATTCCTTTGAGCAGTTAAAAGATTGATTAGAAATTGTATTGGTGAAGGGTTTTTGACTTGTTGGGCCAATGTTTGCTGCTAAGTTTCCATATCCCTTACCTGCTGTGTCTCTGGCAGTGTATTAATATAATTGGTGTAAGTAGTAGCTTTAATGTTTGTAAACTTGGACCCTTGAGTTAATTCTTTTTCTTGTTATAGCCCACCACATCTTTGCCCTGTAGGAATGAAACTTTATCTAATGTTTTTGGAGGGTGGTGCCTGACTAATCACCTTTAGAGAAAAATAAGTTTTCTGAAGAAAGGGTCTTAAAATGTTAACAGGCCTCCGGGCCAGAAGATGATGCAAATCACCTAAACTTTTGCATATGATGTTTGCAGGAAGAAAGCCTGGCTTATTGCATGACTCTACCCCTTCCCCCATTATCCTTTATGCATAACTTAAGGTATAAAAACTACTTTGGAAAACGAAGTGCGGGCCATGTTCACCGAAACTTGGTCTCCCCATGTCATTCTTTCTCTCACCATCTGGCTGAATTATTCAGCCTCTTTTCTCCACTGAATTTCCTCACTGAGCTATCCTTATTTCACCCCTCTTTATATCCTTAATTAACGTTTAATTAAGCAATTGTTTCCTGATCCTTGCCGACGGCGTCCCCGCTTTGAATTCCCTAGATCCGCCAGGGCTGGACCCTGGCAGTCTCTTTGCTAGATAGTTCTGGGAAAGCTGTATACCTCGAACTGAAAGAAATTAGAATACTCCCTCATACCACACATAAAAATAAACTCAAAATCGTTTAAAGACCTAAGATTAGACTGGGTACTATAAAACAAAAGGAAAACACAATTAGAGAACACTTTGACATAAATCGCAGCAATATTTTCTTTGATCAGTCTCCCAAAGCAAAAGAAATAAAAGCAAAAATAAACTGGATCTAATTAAACTTAAAAGGCAAAACGTTAGGGGCTACAAGAGTTAAGATGGGACATAGACTGAAAAATAGGTGGAACCAGAATTTTACCAATTTAGCTTTTACATTTACTAGCTTGATCAAAGGAGAAGGCAATGGCAACCCACTCCAGTACTCTTGCCTGGGAAATCTCATGGATGGAGGAGCCTGGTAGGCTACAGTCCATGGGTTGAAAGAGTCGGACACGACTGAGCGGCTTCACTTTCACTTTTCACTTTCATGCACTGGAGAAGGAAATGGCAACCCACTCCAGTGTTCTTGCCTGGAGAATCCCAGGGACAGGGGAGCCTGGTGAGCTGCCGTCTATGGGGTCGCATAGAGTCGGACACGACTGATATGACTTAGCAGCAGCAGTTTGATCAAAGATTCCAGATATTTCAGAACAAATAAACATAAAGCAAATCTAAATTCTCTTTGTGTACAGAAAAACAGGTATAGTTTTGGATTTTTTTCATCCCTTATAAGAAAAATCTCGTATAATTTCCCACTATGTCCCCACCCTTTCTGTAACACAAATTAAACTGTAAACTAAATCACACATTAAAATTGGTGTGATAATAATCCCTGAACCCCAGGATCTCTCCAGGAAATCCAATCTTGAATTACTTATCAAGCTCTAATAGGTTAAGTAGAAACACATTATGTTGGACAAGCAAGTGAGTTACATAAGCTCAATGAAGATGTGTTTATCAAATCTGTTTATGTGCAGATATTCCTGGTAGCTGTCTAGACATAAAAATTAAATGGACCCACTGCAAGATAATGGCAACCCACTCCAGTGTTCTTGCCTGGAGAATCCCAGGGACGGGGGAGCCTAGTGGGCTGCCGTCTATGGGGTCGCACAGAGTCGGACACGACTGAAGTGACTTAGCCACAGCAGCAGCAACTACAAGATAACTTGATCCATTCATTGGCAAGATGCCATCAGTGAAAAAGAGGAATGCAAGGAGAGGTGGGTGAGTGCATGGAGAGGTGGGGGGCAAGAGAGGATGGAGTTAAAGCCCAATAAGAAATGATGACAACAGTAGAGATAGAGCCCCACTTATCGACAAGTAGAGCTGCAAGGGAAAGATCTGTGTCATATTTCTGTTTCTGGTTGCCAGGTGATGACACAGGGACAGCTGTCCAAACTTGCATAGTGGGTCCCTCATTGGTAACATAGGTGCCTGTGATTTTCTCAGTGATGGGGCAATGTGGCAAGAATTAGCTAAAAATCCTTTCCTAGATCTTGAAATAATAAATTAGTCTCTCACCAGGGGGATGATGAAGGCTGGCTCACGGTCACCTCCACAGTCACTTTCCCAAATCTGCTGCCTTTGCTCATAAGCACTCCCCTCCTAAAGTAATCTCTTCTCCCCAACTGTGCTTTCTACCTCCATATTAATTATTTTCCTTTGAAAACTTGAGTGAAATCTTTTGGAGTTATTGAAGGAGTTTCCACTTCTGAAATATTCTGATTGCAGCCATGTAGGCTTCTGAAAGAAATGTTCCATGAAGGTGAAAAACAGAACTTAAGTAAAACTCTAGTTAGGTATGAGCTGTTTTGTGCTTTCCAAGTGGGGATATTACAACAGTTTCTGGTTTTGATTTCTCTGGGGAAAATTCTACTGAGAAGAGGTTTGTGTTGAGGAAGAAACAGAAAGAACATAACATCATAAGACTGACTATAAACAAAACAGGTGGAATCTGAGTTTCCTGTCCCTGGTTTTGGTTCTTCATCATTCATTTTTAAAGAATTCTCTAGCTGCAGACAATGAAAATGTTGACCACAGACAACAATACTGTTAACGCTAGTGCAGATTGTCACACGCTTCTTTGTTCATGGTTCTAGGGAGAATTCAGGTGACATGAAGACTGCAGTGGGCAGGAATTGGAGGCAACAGCTGTGCTATTGGCTGCAGAGAAAGCAGGTCACAAGCACCCAGCTAATCCTAAAGTCTGTAGGAAGAACTCTCTAATGTAGAGACAGTAGTGAGTCTTAGGAGAAAAAGGATTTCTAATTTGTCTGTCTTGCTCTACTATTTTGGAGCAAATGAGGATGATTGACTTAGTTGCTGTTATGACTTTTATGCTTAATCATAACTTAGATGCTGTTATGACGTCTTTAAGATACTTAAAACTAAGAGAATTTCTTGGGAAAATAAAATTCTGAAATGGTTTAACGAACCAAAACTGGGTAAATCCATTCAGAGAGCGAACACATACACAAAGCTACTAACTGGGTCACAGTTGTTTCCCAACAAGCCTTTTCTCTTGTTCACTTACACTAAGCAAAACCATATCCATCTAATCATTTCAAGATTTTTGAATAAAAGTGACAATTTAAAAAATATATAATCTCTAAAGTGAAAGTGTTAGTTTCTCAGTCATGTCCGACTCTTTGCGACCCCATGGACTGTAGCTGCTAGGTTCCTCTGTCCATGGAATTCTCCAGGCAAGAATACTGGAGTGGGTAGCCCTTCCCTTCTGCAGGGGATCTTCGTGATCCAGGGATCAAACCTGGGTTTCCTGCATTGCAGGCAGATTCTTAACAGTCTGAGCACCAGGGAAGCCCATATTATGTCAAGATTTCAGATTAAATTATACTCGATCGCTAAAATGAAATTTTAGGCAGCTATTAAAACAGTTCTATAGAAAATTAATTCATGACATGGGGGATTTTAAGAATATATTATTGCTATAAAAATTCTGCTGATGAAATACTCTGTTTTGCATAAGACTAATTATCAAATTATTAATAGTTCTAATTTTATCCAAATAATATTATACCACTATACAACTGTTACTTTCTGGTGGTGCGTATTTTGTAATCTTCCCTTTATGAGATTTAAAAATTTTTTCCTATTTTTACCTTGCACATTTATTGCCTTTTTGTAACAAAAATATATTTTTATGAGTTAGGCTCTTCATTTTAAAAAACAGAATAAAAAAAAATCCATCTATTTTTGTGCCCAAGTATTCATCAGTGCAACAATATGTAATTATTACACCTTAACACTTGCAGTGACAGGACTTTATGGTGACAGCACTGTTGGTTATGCCCTTCATCAGCATCTGTCACTTCCCCAAGACCCTCTCCCAGGCTAGCAGCCCTCCCTGTGAAGCATCAGGCTTTGCAGCAGATTGACTTGTCTTTATATCCTTAAAGCTTTCAGAACAGACAATCACTTGCTTTCCAGAAAGGAATTGCAGGTTCAGTTTCAGAACACCAGAATATACCGAATATTGCAGTAAAGTGAGTCATGTGAATTTTCTGGTTTTCCAGGGCATATAGAAGTTATGTTTATAATATACTATACCCAAGCATGTGTGCAATAGCATTGTGTCTGAAAAAAATAGTACAGACCTTAACTTAAAAATAAGGCATTGCTAAAAAATATTAACCATCATCAGAGACTTCAGTAAGTCATAGTAGTAATATCAAAGATCACTGATGTTACAGATCACCAAAGCAACTGCAATGATAGTGAAAATGTCTGATATATTGTTAGAATTACCAAAAGGTGACACAGAGATATGGAATAAGCAGATGCTAATGGAAAAATGGTGCCTGTAGACTTGCTCGATGCAAGTTTATGACAAGCTCTCAATTTGTAAAAAATGCAGTATTTGGGAAGCACAATAAAACAAGGTATGTCTATAGTTCTAAAGCAAGCAATAAAAATAAGATTGCCTCAAAAATTGAAGGTTTGAGAGAGAACATTATTTGTGATATTTTGCTACAATGAAAGCCAACTGGTAATTAGAAGTTCTAGAATAACATACAAGCTTTACACCTAGGGCGAATGGAGCACAGAGGACAATCCCCAACCCTGAAGCTGGGGGATGCCTGTCTCTTGGTGCTCTGAGGTCTAATCCTGTTATTCCTACCAGAAGAGTCAGCAACCACAACCAGCTCAGACTGAGATGTAAACACAGGGCCAAGTTTACATCTCCTGGTGGGACCTCCCCATGACACCACTGATGACCTCAACCAGGGAGCCCTAAACTGAAGGTCTCCCAACACAGGAGTGGGAAGAGCAGCTCCACAGTGAAGGGTAAGATCCTTTCTGGAAACAAGGTCATTCATCACAAAGGTGACGGGCTCCAAAGAGAACCCTTGCCTTTCTCTTCTCCTCCATCTTCCCCATTCACCCAGATGCTCAGTCTCTGTACCCAGAAACCAGCGTCAACCTCTCTCTCTGCTCTCAGATCCCATGTTCAATCCATCACACAATCCACTTGGCTCCACTTCCTTATCTAGCCCAGGTCCCACCATCTCACCATTTCCACTGCAGCCACCTTAGACTAAGCCAACAGTCTAGAGAGGGTGCATTCTAAGAGAGTGAAGATTGAATCTGGAGAACTGAAAGACCATCAGTTTGGTTTCAGCTGTAAAGGAAGGAGGGAGAACAGAGTGAGACAATACTAGAAAGTTGGGGAGGGATGGGCAGTGCACTGCTTCATGAAACTACTTTAAATATTTGTTCATAGACATTGACCAAGAGAGAAAAAAATTGAGATTATAGAAATTTATAACCTCCTTACCAGGAGATATTGGTGAGTAAAAGACACTTGCTCCTTGGAAGAAAAGTTATGACAAACCTAGACAGTGTATTAAAAAGTAGAGACATTGCTTTGCTGACAAAGGCCCGTTTAGTCAAATCTATGGTTTTTCCAGAAGTCATGTGTGGATGTGAGAGTTGGACTATAAAGAAGGCTGGGTTCCAGTCTAAGAATTGATGCTTTTGAACTGTGGTGCTGGAGAAGACTCTTAAGAGTTTCCTGGACTGCAGGAGATCAAACCAGTCAATCCCAAAGGAAATCAACCCTGAATATTCACCGGAAGGACTGATGCTACAACTAAAGCCCCAATACTTTGGCCACCTGATGCAAAGAGCCAACTCACTGGAAAAGACCCTGATGATGGGAAAGACTGGGAGGAGGAGGAGAAGGGGACAACAGAATGTGAGATGGTTGGATGGGATCATCGACTCAATGAACTTGAGTTTGAGTGAGGTCTGGAAGATAGTGAAAGACAGTGAAGCCTGGCATGCTTCAGTCCATGGGGCTGCAAAGAGTTGGACATAACTGAGTGACTGAACAACAAACCAGTAAGTAAAGCATTTAAAAAATGAATGTATTTGATAATATTAAGAAAGCTGACTGGTTGAGAGGGTATAGATGTTCACATCTGCATATCAGGTGCTGAGTGATAACACTTTAGGACTGACCAGGCGACATGTCCTCCAAATTCTGCCTTCTTCAGTTTCCCTAACCAACCACACATTTCAAGCTGACAGTACTTCTAAGAATTAGATAATAAAAAGAATCTGTTACCATGAATGTCTTTAATGCTGTAATACCAAAACCAAAAATAAATATTCAGGGTACATTTACAAACAAAGAATTTAATTGAATAGACCCTTAACTGAGCTAGAGATCAAGCCATCTTTCTGCTGCTATGTCTAAAGCCTGACAAAGGGCTTGAAACAGGTACATGTCACAGCATCATTTATTTGTTATGGAAAAATGGTGCATTGGGGGACAGTCTTTGAAATGCAATGTTGAGAGGTAAGACCAACAAAGTGACAGGTAAAAACTAGAAATGAAAGGTTACTTTTCCAATTAGCATTCAAGAACACACAATGAAGGATTAAGGATGCCTGACACAAAACATTTCTAGAAATTAAGAGTCACTGTTGGCAATCTTGAATGCCACCCCATCTCTCATGAAAGTCTGCAGGTAGAGCCTGCTTCCTACCATGATGTCTAGTCCAGGTATCCAGACACACTGCTTGGAGCCTAGAGCATCCTTTTGGTTGGGGATGCCCCACTCCTGTCATCTGCCTCCCCAGAGGGAGGCACGTCCAGCTTGGGGAGTAAGACTACAAGCACTCTCTCAATGCTAACAGCCTGGTATCTACTCAGTGCCCCACTGATGATCCCATCTGACAATGCATTGAAGTAAGGACAAGAGGTGATATTCCAGAAGCTGCCCAAGAAGTCAAAAGAGATGGTACTATTATCTTTAGACATAAGGAACTGTGGCTATTACTGACCACTCATTAGTGATTACTACCTGTTTTGTATGGACCATCAAAATACCTTAAAGTATCTTGCATTCCCTGAGATTATTTGCTGCCAAATTTTTCCTTTGAGGAATGCTTTTCTTATGTTATAAAGCTACATCCCATTTCTCATTTATTGAAACTGAGCAAGCAACAGAGGGAAAGGACAAGGAAAGAGATAAAATGAAAAAGAGAGAGAAAAGGAATAGATGGAGGAAGGAAATAAAGCTAAGGAAGGAAATATTAAATTACTAAGGAAGAAAGCCAACCAAACCTGAAAGGAAGATACTAGACAGAAATTCAGAGATCAAAGCCTGGAGCCTGCCATGTGTAAAGAAAAGAGCTATTATTAAGAGACTTGCTGGTTGTTTAGTTAGTCTCTCATCCCTGATTTGCCTGTCTTTCCAAACTCTCATCTGTGATGCAGAAGCTGGGTCTCTGCAAGTCACTTGAACAGTTCAGACTCTTTTGCCAGGTGGGCTTTGTTAGGTTCTGCCAGTAGGGGGCACTAGAGGGAGACTGAAGGTGGGAAACACAGCTAATGTGCTACCTGATTTTGCTACTAGCATCACCTCAGCTCGGGGTCCTGACTCCAGCTCCCAGCTATTAGCACCTGGAGAACCAGCCCCATCCTGCTCCTTCACAAATATGACCAGCAACCGGGCAGTGACCTCTCCTCAGAGGTCCGAGCATCAGTTCTTCGGGGCCTCTCTTCCTAGTTCTCAGGTCTGGAGATCTGTCCGAGGATATGGTAGCTGCTTTCTAAAATCATTACCCCAGTGATTCTAGCCCTCTAATCCCTATGTAATACATTTCTTATATTAAATCTTTTCAGTTAAAAAATACTGTTTTTCTCATTAGGCTGTTTCTCCTCATGGACTCCTGAGAAATTCTAAACTTTAGCCATCAACTTTCTGGCAGTCTAAGTTCGAGCTATTTTTTTTTTTGATAAGGGACTCTAAAAATGCTGAAACAACTATGACACAGTGAAAATGACTGTGTTCTACCCCACTAAAATATGGAGCTATAACTTGGACTTGGAATATTTTAACAGTTGGCCATCATAAAGAAATGACAACTCAAATAAACTTTTAATATGAAGATATAAGATTATTGGATATATTATTTAATAGTACATTCTCAAAGTATAGTTAAGTACTTGAGTAATTTTCAGGAATGAGAGAAGAAACTAAGAGATACATTAATGGAGGTTTCTATCAAATTTTACACAGAAGGATACATTGAAAATTGAACATAAATGGAAATAGCTAAAGTGAAGAGGATCTTACCATTATCCGTTCACAGTCAATAATGGTGCTCAACCTGTGTGCAATGGTCAGCACAGTGCACTGGGCAAATCTCTCACAAATTTTTTTTTGTATTAACTCATCAGTTCTAGAAACAAAGAAGTTGATTTAGTTCAGTAAAGACAGGAAAAGCAGACTTAAGACCTAAAAATATCCTATGATATTTTACAATGTTTTTAAAAATCAATACTTTAACATATAGTCTTGTTCCTAAAAAAACTAAGTATAAAAAGGCTACTTAGAAATGTACTATTTTTCATAAAATGATGGAAAATTAGTCTTCCCTCCAAATTGCTTGAAACTATCAGGAGCTGGATTTAGGAATTCAGCTCTCTTATGATGCCTCATAACAACATTGACACCATATAACATGTCTTGGTTTTATCCTTTGTTTTCTGGAATTAATATTATTAACAGATATCCATGAGGCCAAGCGAGCACTTAGAAACATTTCGAAGATTCACTAAATGTTTTCCATTTACCACATTTACAAGTCAGATTCAAGTTTTCCTGGGGCTCAGCTCCATACCTTGGATCCACGTATGATGTGGCTTTGTCAAGAATCAATATCTGATTCTTTCTGAGAATAGTCCTGGCAAGGCACACCAGTTGTTTCTGACCAACACTCAAGTTCAAGCCAGATTCTGCTAATTCAGTATTCATTTTATCAGGAAGACTTTCGATGAATTCTTTAAGTTGTACCTGTGGATAGAGAAAGAATGACATTTTTCTAAGCAAACTGCTACTGAAGTAGACAAGCCTCTTAGACATTAGAGCTTTGACATCCTCAGGACTTCTTACGTATCTTATATGTACAGCCAGATGATGGGGAGAGCTCCTTCCAGTGAATGTTCATTGAGAAAGATGGTGGAGTCAACTCAGGACAGGAAGATCTCAGTGTCCCCCCTTCCCATCACAGGACATCCACCAGAATCCCCACCTAGGGGTTAGTTAAGGAAGTCTCTCAAAAAGTGAAGCTATTTCTCCCAATGTGATTTAAACAGAAAAGTTAAAAGGATCTTCATGGTTGAGTCAAGTTTCCCAAAGTACATTTTGCATATAGGAGTTGGTACACTAGAGAAAAACTTTCAAAAATTTTACAGAAAATCTTGTTCTCTGGAGATATAGTCTTATTGGCCCTTTACCATTTTCTGAAGTTTAATATATGCAAGTTTCAAACAATGGCAAACTGCCCCTTATACATTAGTAATCCTGGAGCCCACTCTAATGATGGGTCTTTTCCAAGTTTATAGCTATAAATAGTGGACCAATGAAGTGCATTTTCTTCAGTGTCATAAATGCATTGTTGTGAATGAAAACGCATGAAAAACAAAACACAACATCTTATTTCACCCAGCATATGGATATAGGTTGCTGTTGTTCAGTCACTGAGTTGTGTCCAACACTTTGCAACCGCATGGACAGCAGCACACCAGGGTTCCTTTCCCTTCACTATTGCTTGGAGTTTCCTCAAACTCATGTCCATTAAGTCAGCGATGCGATCCAACCATCTTGTCTTTTTTCGTACCCTTCTCCACCTGATTCCATCTTTTCCAGCATCAGGGTGTTTTCCAATGAGTCATTTCTTCACATCAGGTGGCCAAAGTCCTGGAGCTTCAGCTTCATCATCAGTCCTTCCAAGGAAAATTCAGGGTTGATTTCCTTTAGGACTGACTTTCCTTACCTGCTTGTGTTCCAAGGGACTCACAACAATCTTCTCCAGAACCACAGTTCAAAAGCATCAGTTCTTCTGCGCTCAGCCTTAT
Organism: Bos indicus; assembly: GCF_029378745.1. Classification (NCBI taxonomy): domain Eukaryota; kingdom Metazoa; phylum Chordata; class Mammalia; order Artiodactyla; family Bovidae; genus Bos; species Bos indicus. The sequence continues at coordinate 74,724,681 of NC_091771.1, forward strand.
TTATGGTCCAACTTTCACACTGGTACATGACTACTGGGAAAACCATAGGTTTGACTACACAGACTTTGTCGGCAAAGTGATGTCTCTGCTTTTTAATATTCTGTATAGGTTTGTTATAACTCCTTTTTCCAGGAGCAAGCATCTTTTAATTTCATGGCTGCAGTTACCATCTGCAGTGATTTTGGAAATAAAATCTGTCATTTTTTCCACTATTTCCCCATATATTGCAATGAAGTGTGAGACAGAATGCCATGATCTTAGTTTCTTGAATGTTAAGCTTTAAGCCAGCTTTTTCACACTCTTCTTTCACTTTTACCAGGAAGCTCTTTAGTTCCTCTTCACTTTCTACCATTAGGGTGGTGTCAGCTGCATACCTTACGTCATTGACATTTCTCTCAGCAATCTTGATGCCAGCTTCATCCAGCCCAGCATTTCACATGATGTACTCTGCATATAAGTGAAATAAGCAAGGTGATAATATATAGCCTTGATGTACTCCTTTCCCAATTTGGAACCAGTCCAAATTGTTACTTTGGAACCAGTTGTTCCCTGTCTGGTTCTAATTGTTGCTTCTTGACCTGCATACAGGTTTTGCAGGAGGCAAGTAAGGTGATCTGGTATTCTTATTTCTTTAAGAATTTTCCAGTTTGTTGTGATCCACACAGTCAAAGGCTATAGTGTAGTCAATGAAAAAGACATTTTTCTGGAATTCTCTTGCTTTTTCAATGATCCAATGAATGTTGGCAATTTGATCTCCAGTTTCTCTGGCTTTTCTAAATCTGGTTTGCACATTTGGAAGTTCTTGGTTCATTTACAGTTGAAGCCTAGCGTGAAGGATTTTGAGCATTACCTGCTAGCATGGGAAATGAGTGCAATTGTGTGGTAATTTGAACATTTTTTGGCACTGCCCTTCTATGGCAATGAAATGAAGACTGACTTTACCAGTCCTGTGGCCACTGCTGAGTCTTCCAAATTTGCTGGCATATTGAGTGCAGCACTTGAACAGCATCATCTTTTAGGATTTGAAATCAGTTCAGTTCAGTTCAGTCACTCTGACATGTCTGACTCTTTGCAACCCTATGGACCACAGCACAGCAGGCCTCCCTGTCCATCACCAAATCCCAGAGTTTAGTCAAACTCATGTTCATTGAGACAGTGAGGCCATCCAACCATCTCATCCTTTGTTGACCCCTTCTCCTCCTGCTTTCTATCTTTTCCATCATCAGGCTCTTTTCAAATGAGTCAGTTCTTTGCATCAGGTGGCCAAAATACTGGAGATTTAGCTTCAACATCAGTCCTTCCAATGAATATTCAGGACTGATTTCCAGTACAACCAGGATGTACTGGTTGGATCTCCTTGCAGTCCAAGGGACTCACAAGAGTCTTATCTAACACCACAGTTTAAAAGCATCAATTCTTCAGCGCTCAGTTTTCTTTATAGTCCAACTCTCACATCCATACGTGACTACAGGAAAAATCATAGCCTTGACTAGATGGACCATTGTTGGCAAAGTAATGTCTCAGATTTTTTTTTTTTTTTTTGTTCTGATTTTTAATATGCTAAGTTAGTCATAACTTTCCTTCCAAGGAGTAAGCATCTTTTAATTTCATGTCTGCAGTCACCATCTGCAGTGATTTTGGAGCCCAAAAAAATAAAGTCTGACACTGTTTCCACTGTTTCCCCATTTATTTCCCATGAAGTGGTGGGACCAGATGCCATGATCTTCGTTTTCTGAATGTTGAGCTTTAAGCCAACTTTTTTGCTCTCCTCTTTCACTTTCATCACGAAGCTCTTCAGTTCTTCTTCACTTTCTACCATAATGGTGGTGTCACCTGCATATCTGAGGTTATTGATATTTCTCCTGGAAATCTTGATTCCAGCTTGTGCTTCATCCAGTCCAGTGTTTCTCATGATATACTCTGCATATAAGTTAAATAAGTAGGGTGACAATATGCAGCCTTGATGTACTACTTTTCCTATTTGGAACCAGTCTCTGGTTCGATGTCCAGTTCTAACTGTTGCTTCCTGACCTGCATACAGATTTTTCAAGAGGCAGGACAGGTGGTCTGGTATTCCCATCTCTTTCAGAATTTTCCACAGTTTATTGTGATCCACACAGTCAAAGGCTTTGGCAGAGTCATAAAGTAGAAACAGATATTTTTCTGGAACTCTCTTGCTTTTTTGATGATCCAGCAGATGTTGGCAATTTGATCTCTGGTTCCTCTGCCTTCTCTAAAAACAGCTTGAACATCTGGAAGTTTACAGTTCACATATTGTTGAAGCCTTGCTTGGAGAATTATGAGCATTAATTTACTAGTGTGTGAGATGAGTACAATTGTGCAGAGTTTGAGCATTCTTTGGCATGACCTTTCTTTGAGACTGAAATGAAAACTGACCTTTTCCAGTCCTGTGGCCACTGCTGAGTTTTCCAAATTTGCTGGCATATTCAGTGCAGCACTTTCAGAGAATCATCTTTTACCATCTGAAATAGCTTAACTGGAATTCCATCACCTCCACTAGCTTTGTTCATAGTGATGCTTCCTAAGGTGCACTTGACTTCACATTCCAGGAGGTCTGGATCTAGGTGAGTGATCACACCATCATGATTATCTGGGTCATGAAGATCTTTTTTGTGCAGTTCTGTGCATTCTTGCCACCTCTTCTTAATATCTTCTGCTTCTGTTAGGTTCATACCATTTTTGTCTTTTATTGAGCCCATCTTTACAGGAAATGTTCCCTTGGTATCTCTAATTTTCTCGAAGAGATCTCTAGTCTTTTCCATTCTATTGTTTTCCTCTATTTCTTTGCACTGATCACTGAGAAAGGCTTTCTTATCTCTCCTTGCTATTCTTTGGAATTCTGCATTCACTTGGGTATATCTTTCCTTTTCTCCTTTGCTTTTCACTTTTCTTTTCACAGCTATATGTAAGGCCTCCTCAGAGAGCCATTTTGCTTTTTTGCATTCCTTTTTCTTGGGGATGGTCCTGATCCCTGTCTCCTGTACAATGTCACAAACCTCTGTCAATAGTTTATCAGGTCCTCTCTCAGATCTAGTCCCTTAAATCTATTTCTCACTTCTACTGTATAATTGTAAGGGATTTGATTTAGGTCATACATGAATGGTCTAGTGGTTTTCCCTACTTTCTTCAAAGTATGAATTTGGCAATAAGGAGTTTATGATCTGAGCCATAGTCAGCTCCCAGTCTTATTTTTCCTGACTGTTTAGAATTTCTCCATCTTTGTCTGCAAAGTATATAATCAATGTGATTTCACTGTTGACCATCTGGTGATGTCCATGTGCAGAGTCTTCTCTTGTGTTGTTGGAAGAGGGTATTTGCTATGATCAGTGTGTTCTCTTGGCAAAACTCTATTAGCCTTTACCTTGCTTCATTCTGTACTCTAAGGCCAAATTTGGCTGATACTCTGGGTGTTTCTTGACTTCCTACTTTTGCATTCCAGTCCCCTCTAATGAAAAGGACATCTTTTTTGGGTGTTAGTTCTCACAGTTCTTGTAGGTCTCCATAGAACCATTCAACTTCAGCTTCTTCAGCATTACTGGTCAGGGCATAGACTTGGATTATCATGATATTGAATGATTTGCCTTGGAAACGAACAGAGATCATTCTGTCATTTTTGAGATTACATCCTAGTACTGCATTTCAGTCTTTTTTGTTGACTATGATGGCTACTCCATTTCTTTGAAGGGATTCTTACCCACAGTAGTAGATATAATGGTCATCTGAGTTAAACTAACCCATTCCAGTCCATTTTAGTTCACCAATTCCTAAATGTTAATGTTCATTCTTGCCATCTCATGTTTGACCAGTTCCAATTTGCCTTGATTCATGGACCTAACATTTCAGCTTCCTATGCAATATTGCTCTTTACAGCATCGGACCTTACTTCTGTCACCAGTCACATCCACAACTGGGTGTTGCTTTTGCTTTGGCTCTGTCTCTTCATTCTTTCTGGAGTTATTTCTCCACTGATCTCCAGTAGATTATTGGGCACCTACCAACCTGGGGAGTTCATCTTTCATTGTCCTATCTTTTTGCCTTCTTCATGGTGTTATCAAGGCAAGAATACTGAAGTGGTTTGCCATTCCTTCTCCAGTGGACCACATTTTGTAGAACTCTCCACCATGAGCCATCCGTCTTGGGTGGCCCTAAAGGGCATGGCTCATAGTTTCATTGTTAGACAAGGGTGTGGTCTATGTGATTAGATTGGTTAGTTTTCTGTGATTGTGATTTTCAGTCTGTCTGCATGGAGAAGGATAAGAGGCTTTTGGAAGCTTCCTGATGGGAGAGACTGAGAGGGGGAAACTGGGTCTTATTCTGAAGTGCGGGGCCATGCTCAGTAAATCTTTAATCCATTTTTCTGTTGATGAGTGAAGATATGTTCACCCATTTGAAATAGATCAGCTGGAATTCCATCACCTCCACTAGCTTTCTTCATCATGATGCTTCCTAAGGCCCACTTGACTTCACACTACAGGACATCTGTCTCTAACTGAGTGATCACACCATTGTGGCTATTTGTGTCATTAAGACCTTTTATAAAAATAGTTCTTCCATGTATTCTTGCCACCTCTTCTTAATATCTTCTGCTTCTGTTTTATCCATACCGTTTCTGTCTTTTATTGTGCCCATCCTTGCAGAAAATGTTCCCTTAGTATTGCTAATTTTCTTGAAGAGATCTCTAGTCTTTTCTTTTCTATTGCTTTCCTCTATTTCTTTGCACTGGTCACTTAGGAAGGCTTTCTTATCTCTCTGTGCTATTCTTTGCAACTCTGCATTGAGACGCGTATATCTTTCCTTTACTCCTTTGCCTTTTGCTTCTCTTCTTTTCTCAGCTATTTGTAAGGCCTTCTCAGACAACCATTTTGCCCTGTTGCATTTCTTTTTCTTTGGGATGGTTTTGTTCACTACCTCCTGTAGAATGTTACAAACCTGTGTCCATAGATCTTCAGGCACTTCTGTCTATCAGAACTAATCCCTTGATTCTACTTGTCACTTCCACTGTATAATTTGTAAGGGATTTGTTTTAGGTCACATTGGAATTGCTTGTGGTTTTCTCTACTTTCTTCCATTTAAGCCTGAGTTTTGCACTAAGGAGTTCATGATCTGAGCCACAGCCAGCTACTGGTCTTGTTTTTGCTGACTGTATAGAGCTTCTCCATCTTTGGCTGCAAAGAATATAATCAATCTGATTTCGGTATTGACTATCTGGTGACGTCCGTGTGTAGAGTTGTCTCGTGTTGTTCGAAGAGGGTGTTGGCTATGACCAGCATGCTCTCTTGGTAAAACCCTGTTAGCCTTTGCCCTGCTTCATTTTGTACTCCAAGGCCACACTTCCTGTTACTCCACGTATCTCTTGACTTCCTACTTTTGTATTTCAGTCCCCTATGATGAAGAGGACATCTTTTTTGGTTTTAGTTCTAGAAGGTCTTGTAGGTCTTCATCAAACTGTTCAACTTCAGCTTTTTTGGAATTAGTGGTTGGGGCATAGACTTGGATTACTGTGATACTGAATGGTTTCTCCTGGAAATGAGCCAAGATCATTCTGTCATTTTTGAGACTACACCCAAATACTGCTTATGGACTCTTTTATTGACAATTTTTTTTTTTTTTTTTTTGCAGCCAAACAAAAACAAATTGGAGAAGACTTGAAGCCAGGCAGCCTGGGGGTAAGTCATGCCTGGCTGTGCCAACTGGGCAAATTCTTGAACCTATACTATCTTAGCTTCCTAAACTCTAAGTAAGACTATAATATCATAATTATAAAGGTATGTACCTCCTAACATTGTGAAGAATAGTAAATGAGTCAGTACATGCAGAATTTGTAACAGATTAATAGATATTGCCCATTATTAATAATGCTATCAGCTCACCCCTCTTCATGCTCTGCTTCACTTTTCTCCTTTGCATGTTATCAGCACTGAGATTTTTTTACATATGCATTGGCTTGCTTTTCAACTTTTCCAGGAGACTTTAAGCTCCAAAAGGACAGATATTTTGTCTCTTGATGACTATGACAGCCCCAGAATCTGCAGCATTGCCTGACAAGCTCTCAGTAGATATTTGTTGGCTGGATGAAGATGGACTTCCCTGGTGGCTCAGTGGTAAAGAATCCGCCTGCCAAGCAGGAGACTTGGGTTCGATCCTGGGTGAGACCCTCTGGCTAAGGAAATTGCAACCACTCCAGTAGTCTTGACTGAGAAATCCCATGGACAGAGGAGCATGGCGGGCTGTAGTTCATGGGGTTGCAGAAGAGTCAGTCGTGACAAACAGCAACAACATGAATGAAGGCATAAGTGACTTTAGTTGAGTGACATTTCTGTTCCTATAAATTAAAAACTAAATTCATATGGATAAATAATTTATATATAAAACTGTTTTCTTATTAAGTGTAATTGTATAAAGGATATATTCTTATAAAATTAACTGGCTCCAAGATATCATATCACATTTTAAACAAAGGAAAGCACTGAAAAAGTTATAATTTAAGGAAAAGAGAACAAATAAGTACTATTCAAAACTATACATCTCTGTATAGAATACTCCAGATTATTTTAGAGCTTGGGAAAATAATGGAATATATCAAAACTGAAAAATAATACACTGGACTTGTAAGGCAGCCTGTCTCCATCATCACTGTGTACACTCTGTGTATTAGGTGCTGATGCCCCTCACAGGAGGGGAACACAGAAGTCAGTGGTTTCCACATTTTGTGGAAATTTGTTACTTTTCAAAAAGAAAATCTGGTGTGGGTCAAAAGGAGACACTGAAATGCAATCAACAAAAGGGGAAGAGCTTTTACTAGAGCAGGGCCAGCAGTAAAGGAAGTTCACCTAATACAAAGCCCCGGGAAATGGACATGTGACCTGTTGCCACTGCAAGGACCGAACTACATGGTTCCTGATGCACAGGTTGCTGATGCCCAGGTTTCTGTATCTTGCTTTCCTGTGTGATGAGGCACACTTGTGTCCTAACAGAGACACTATCAATGTCAGACATTTAACCACAAGATTTCTTCCCAGTTTGACAGGACATTTTTTTAATTGTTTATTTGCTAAGTCATAGACCTTATAGATTGTAGCCCGCCAGGTTCCTCTGTCCATGGGATTTCCCAGGCAAGGATATTGGGGTGGGCTACCATTTTCTCCTCCAGGGAATCTTACCAACTCAGGGATCAACCCCACTTCTCCTCCATTGCAGGCAGACTCTTTATCACTGAGCAACTGGGGAAGCCCCCATTCTATACTCTTAATTCCAAATCCCAGTATCTAAGGTGTTTTGTTTTTGCTTTTAACAGAAGCAACACATCAATGATTCGTTTCCAGAGTTTTATCTACTATGACCTTTTAACCTTTGAGTGATAAAGTGCTTCATCTTCAGGCACTACTCATGTTATATTTTTGGAGCTGCCTTTGCTTTTTAGCACCCCAATAGCACCAATTTATGATGAACTTTTATCAGTTTACAGTAAGTCAGCAAATTTTCATTACATGAAAAATGTATTTTCAGCATATTTAGAAAAATAACCAAAATGAGACAGGCAGCATCCATTGGACTATCTTCTTTCTGAATGTCCATCTCTGCCAAGGAAGAAGGAGGAAACAGAACTAGAGGACCTTAAAAAATTTTTCTAAGCCATCTCTTCCTTTTAACTGAAGTTCATAAAGAGGAAAACATATTGGTTCCCTGCTATTCATTCTCAGGTTAACTCTGTGAGTTTGGGTTCACATATCCAGTTAGGCATCATTTACAAATTAATAACTAGGGTTTCTGGTTCGCTTAAAAACTGGCTTCATTGATTTAGTGATACCTCTTGATGAGGGTGAAGGAGGAGAGTGAAAAAACTGGCTTAAAACTCAACATTAAGAAAACTAAGATCATGGCATCCAGTCCCATCATTTCATGGCAAATAGAAGCGGAAAAGATAGAAGCAGTGACAGATTTCTTCTTCTTGGGCTCTAAAATCAGTGCAGATGGTGACTGTAGCCTTGAAATTAGAAGATGGTTGCTTCTTGGCAGGAAAGCTATGACAAAACTAGACAGTGTGTTAAAAAGCAAATATATCACTTTGCTGACAAAGGTCTGTATAATCAAACCTATGGTCTTTCCAGTAGTCATGTACAGATGTGAGACCCGGACAATAAAAGCATGCTGAAGAATCGATGCTTTTGAACTATGGTACTGGAGAACACTATTGAGAGTCCCTTGGAAATCAAGGAGATCAAACTAGCTAATCTTAAAGGAAATAAACCCTGAATATTCTCTGGAAAGACTGATGCTGAAGCTGAAGCTCCAATATTTTGGCCACCTGATGCAAACAGTTGACTCATTGGAAAAAACCCTGATGCTGGGAAACATTGAAGGCAGAAGTAGAAGAGGGAGACAGAGGATGAGATGGCTGGATGGCATCATCTATTCAATGGACATGAACTTGGGCAAACTCCAGGAGATGGTGAGGGACAGGGAAGCCTGGGATGCTGTAGTCCATGGGGTCACAAAGAGTCTGGCATGACTTAGCAACTGAACAACAATAACTTAGAGTGATAAATCACCCCTTTATCCAGATCCTCGAGGAATTATTTCTTTATCACATTTGTATGTTTTTCAATGAATGATTTGGTAAGTTTTCTTTTAAAATAGTCATAAGGAATCAGTTCCTAGAGAAACATAATAATGGGATGATTTCTCTAAGTGATATCACCAAAGTTAACAGGATTAATTCCAGAAGCAATACATGGAAACCACACACTTGACTTTGTGAAATAAACTCACATTTCCTTCTTTTTATAGAAAGTTCCAAATGTAGTTTAAATAGAAGTAGATCTTAGGATTATCTACTACTTCAGCATTTTTATAATTTAGATTGCCTCTTTGTCCATGGAACAATATGTTCTAAAATTGTAGAGTAATGCTACCTGAGAATCTGTGAAAAAGGTCTCAATCTGAGAAACAAATAGAAAAATAATTTACCAGTACTTCCAGTTATTTTTTTTAAGATGTGTCCCAATTTCACCATTAAATTTGTCCTATGAATTCAAGAGTAGTGGATCATCCTATTGTTCTTTGAGTTTAGTGGTTAAATGCTCTACACACCTCTTCTCTTGTAGAATTTTACTGTAAAAGACTCACAGACTTAAATGAAATCAGAGGTGCACTGCTTTTCAGGGAGGAGAAGGTGAAGCAATCGACTCAATTTAAGAAAAGAAAATCCACATGCTGCTGAAAAGCAGGGTGGGTGTATAAAGACTCAGTCGTGACATCCTCCAGAAACCAAAATTACTGGCTGGAAATGGTCATACCTCCAAACCTGCCTGCTCACAGTCAAGGCTCATCTGTATATTACAGATTTCAGAGCTTCCCTGGAAGGGTGACACTAAATGACAAACACACCAATTCAAACCAAAGTGAACAATCAATCTCTCAGATTTGTGTAACAACAACAAAATGATTTAAAAAATATGCCACACTTCTCTAAAATGAAAAGATCAATCAAACACCTAGTACTTATTTAGGTAGAGTGTTTTCCCTGTGTTCTCCTCTAAGAGTCTTATAGTAGCTGGTCTTGCATTTAGGTTTTCAATCCACTTTGAGTTTATTTTTGTATATGGTATCAGAGAGTGTTCTAATTTTATTCTTTTACACATAGCTGTCCAGTTTTCCCAGCACCACTTACTGAAGAGACTGCCTTTTCTCCATTGTATGTTCGTGCCTCCTTTGTCATAGATTAGTTGGCCACGGGTTTGTGAATTCATCTCTGGGCTCTCTAGCCTGCTCCATTGATCTGTATTTCTGTTTTTGTGCCAGTGCCATACTAACTTGATTACTCTAGCTCTGTATTGAGCTGGCAAAAAAGTTCATTTTTTTTCCATAAAATCTTATGTAACAAACTTTTTTGCCAACTCAATAATATATTCTGAAGTCAGGGAACTTAATTTCTCCAGCTTCGTTTTTCTTTCTTAAGACTGCTTTGGCTATTTGGGATCTTTTGTGTTTCCATTAAAATTGTAAAGTCTTGGCTCTAATTTTATGAAAAATGCCATTGGTAATTTGACAGGGATTGTATTTAATTTGAAGTTTTTTTGGGTAGTATAGTCATTTTCACAATATTGTTTCTTCCAATCCAAGAACATGGTATATCCCTCCATCTGGTTTGCATCATCTTTGATTTCTTTTGTCAGTATCTTGTAGTTTTATGAGTACAGAACTTTTGTCTCCTTAGGTAGGTTTATTCCTAGGTATTTTATTCTTTTTGTTACAATGGTAAATGTGATTTTTTTCTCAACTTCTCTTTCTGATCTTTCATCGTTAATGTATAGGAATGCTCATTCTTACTTTTTAGAAGCAAAAGATTATGTATGGCAAAACCACTACAATATTGTAAAGTAATTAGCCTTCAATTAAAATAAATAAATTAAAAACAAGAAGTCTAAGGTTTCTGGCATCAGTAGAACTGATTTGTAAAAGGAATGCAAATACACAAAATAGTTTGTATTAAAATACAAACTGATAGCAACTTAATAGTCAAATTTTCTGTTCATGCAAGGGTGAGGAAATTCAAAGAAGCAGAGCAAGGGAAAACATGACACAAATAACAGAAAATTCTCTAGAAATGAACCTCCCATATAAAAGCTGAGCAGATGTTGCAGGGTTCTGTTATCTGCATTCATGCTACAGCATTAAAATGACATAATTGCCAATAAATAATCATCATTAATTCCAACTATACAATTCACCTTTATAAACACTTTCCTATGAAATTTCTACATTTTATTAGTATGATCTTGTTTATATCTTTTAGTTAATAAGGAAAAGCTACTACTGTCTCCACTTAGGAGATGTTTCCTAAGACCAGAGGAATAAAATGAATATTGGAGTGTAATGGAGTAATTAATTCACTAGGTCACTAGTAGAATTTGACCCCACAGTTTTAACATCTAATTGAGTACTCTGCTAAGGACAAGATAATGTGTCTATTTGTTCAGGGTTCTAGGAAAATAGCTAAAATGAAAACATGTCACATTATATTGTTGATTTTTATCATCATCAATACACACATTTTTAAGCATACCCATGTCATCAGTGTTTTCCTATTACCGAAGTCAGTGAAACTGACATGCTCCCCTTAATTATCTGCAATGCTCTAAATGTAAACACACATATACAGATGCTAACAAGTTAATTACAGTTACTATTAATAAATTACCTCTTCTAAGGCATTCCACAGTTCATTATCCGTATGCTCATTAAAGGGATCCAGATTTTCCCTCATTGTTCCAGTGAATAAAACAGGTTCCTAAAAATGCCAAAACAGTGAGTGTTATTACCTTAACCTCTTTTTATTTTATTATAATGTGTACAGACTGTCAAAATTAAAATATAAAAACATCTAAATTCATTAATTATTAATAATAAAGTTGCAAATGTATGTTTACAAAACAGTATCTCTAAAATAATTTTCCATTGTACAAAGTCTGCTACAAAATATCTTCTGAACTACTGAACACTAACAGAAGAAAGTGTTGAGGAAGTTTTTTCATCTTAAGGAAAAAACTGAAGACAAAGGAAGATTTGATTAAAAAAAAAAACACCTTGGTAATAAATATCTGTTTAAACAATCACACAAATTGAGGAAATAATTACATGAGAAACTTAACATCAAGATCTACATAAATTAACTGTCAATTCTGATGTGACTGGGAAATACCAACAGCATGATTAGTAGAGGTTTGTGCCTCAAAGCAAACCATTAAATATTTACACATTAGCACTGAAGACTAAACTAGGCTATTTTCTCCATTGGGCAGACTGTTTTCTAGGATCTGAAATCTCTCCACATGTGTGAAATGAACATCCCCACCTGTGCAAGGGGAACGTCAGCTCCTGGGGTCTGCAGCACTTCCGTCCATGGAGAGATCACCTCTGATTTTGGCATCAACTGGCCCCCACGTTCTCTCACCTGTGTGTCAGGATGGCCTGCCTCAAATTCTTATTAACTGCAAGGCCAGGAGGACCTGAAACCCACTGTGACCTGTGTCATGATACTTTAATTTAAATAGTTCTTCCTATTCATCTGCTTCAGGAGAAGCCACAAGTAAATTACTCTGGAAATATATGTCTCCTCTTGGCCTCAAGACAGAAGCTCATGTAGGCCATTTCCATTTTCTTCTGGAAGGCTCGTAAGCCAAGTCATAAGAATATGGGCAGAAGAGAAGAGCACAATTGGCTCCTTTCAGTGAAGGGGGCAGGACAAGGGGGAGGCACACGTGTGGGAACAAGAGGAGATCTGACTCTTCCACAAGTGCCTGGAACTGCTCGGAATCCCCATGTTCAAATCCTGCCTGGCCTTGGGGCTGGGCTTTCCTCCTCACTTCACAAAAGCCTGAGAGGAAAGATGAATATAGGCAGACATTTCTTTTTCCCTAATAATGAGGAAGAATGATACTCAGGAAGCCTTCCAAATCTTCCTTCAATATGGTCTCAGTTTTAAGTCTGGTGAGAGAGAAATGAATACAGAAAACTCAGGGTGTGCCACCAAAAAAAAGACATACCCCTGAGTAAAATCCACAATTAAAAAGACATTATAAAGGGAGATTTAGTCACACAGAGTTGATTAAGTGGCCAATATGCTTCCAAAGCACTGAAAATCACTAGTCATATAATATTTCAGAATGAGTATTGAACTGAAATAAAAAATCTCGAGACCAAATTTAAGGTTTCCCTTAAAACTCGAATTTAGGATCAAAGACTAAACAACCATCTAAACAATGGTAAGCGTTCCTTGTCAGGGGAATAACTATCATTCTACTTCAGATTTTTTTTTTTCATTTCAGTTTTTTTTTTAATTTTATTTTTAAACTTTACAATATTGTATTAATTTTGCCCAACATCGAAATGAATCCTCCACCGGTATACCCATGCTCCCCATCCTGAACCCTCCTCCCTCCTCCCTCACATACCCTCCCTCTGGGCCGTCCCAGTGCACCAGCCCCGAGCATCCAGCATCGTGCATCGAACCTGGACTGGCGACTCGTCTCATACATGATATTACACATGTTTCAATGCCATTCTCCCAAATCTCCCCACCCTCTCCCTCTCCCACAGAGTCCACAAGACTGATCTATACATCAGTGTCTCTTGTAATTATCAACCTAAGATTCCCACACACTGGTGATTTCTCATCCTTCAGCTGTCTCCATGAGGTTTACACAAGCGATGTAGCCAGGTGAGGGGAGGCTGGTCCCCACTATTCTTCCTCCTTCCTTTCTCCATCTTTCCTCCATTTTCCAGTTTCTTTCAAGTAAGCAGGCTACTCCCTGCATATAATCTCAATCTCAATTTAACTACTTCAGATCCTGAGCACAAAGAACACACATACTTCAGCTACCTGTTGTGTTTCTGGAAATTTGTTAAGAAGAACTTTCATTTTAGATTATTCCTAAAATTTTTAACAGAAATTGAGGAGTATCTTCTTAGAAACACAGAATTCATCTTTGAAAGTTCCCCCCAGGACTGATGGTCTATGTCCCCACTCCCCTGTCTCTGCTCCTACCCAGGTCCTTGTTACCATCACACCTCCCCCAGTTCTGACCTGTTCATGGGGGGTCAGCAGTGACAGGGATGAGCCTGGGAGGAAGAGAGACCAACATGCAAGCTCCCTGCTGCTTCCAGGATCACAGGGACCAGGGATCCAGGGAAGACAGGGTGGGCCTGGCTCACCTAAGAGGGGCAACTCAAAGAAAACAGCACTGGGCTCCCTCTCTGCAGAGTCTGCTCTCAGCTTCCTAAATTCCCTACAATGGGGTGTTGAGACACAAAGCATCACTGCTTCCTACTCATCTGGGGGGAAGACGAATGTAAATTTTTGCACTTAGACAATTAAATTCAAGCAACCAAACTAACAGATGTTCTCCACCTCTGCAGCTAGCAAGATGCTGTAAAGACAAAGGGCTCTTGGTTGGGGAGGGATAACATTTTGAGTATCTTCTCCTGACACATATCAGCCGATGACATACAAGTGCATAAACCAATTTCTAAACTGATATTGTCCAAATGAAGGACAGAGCAATAGGAGTAGTATCTTCTGGCTTTGCTCTATACTTACTTATTCTTACTATGGTTTGGGGAGTCCTTTCAAGTGGGACGGTAGGAAAAATGGGGAAAATATCTGACGAGTACAACACAGTTGAAGAATTGCTGCTTTTAAACTGTGGTGTTGCAGAAGATTCTTGAGAGTTCTTTGGACTGCAAGGAGATCAAACCAGTCAATCCTAAAGGAAATCAACCCTGAATATTCACTGGAAGGACTGATACTGAAGCTGAAGCTTCAATACTTTGGCCATCTGAGTGAAGAGCTGACTCATTGGAAAAGACCCTGATGCTGGGAAAGACTGAAGGCAGGAGGAGAAAGGGATGATTGGATGGCATCACCAACTCAATGGACATGAGTTTCAGCAAGCTCCGGGAGTTGGTGATGGACAGAGAATCCTGGCATGCTGCAGTACATTGGGTCACAAAGAGTCAGACATGACTGAGAAGTGGACAAGCTGGAGACTGGAGAGTGTAGATCTCTGTCATATGACTAGTACTTTGGATTTTACTCTGCTGCCATGGGAGTCTTTGGAGATAAAACTGAAACTCTTCACTATACAACTGAAACTCTGTGAATCAACTAAACTTCAATTTTTAAAAAGTAGCTGTTGCTGCTAAGTCGCTTCAGTCATGTCCGACTCTGTGCGACCCCATAGAAGGCAGCCCGCCAGGCTCCCCTGTCCCTGGGATTCTCCAGGCAAGAACACTGGAGTGGGTTGCCATTTCCTTCTCCAATGCATGAAAGTGAAAAGTGAAAGTGAAGTCGATCAGTCCTGTCTGACTCTTCGCAACCCCACGGAGTGCAGCCTACGACACACATAAAATTTGAATCCTGGCTCTACCCCTTACTTGAAAAGTAGGATAAGCTCCCAGTGACTCAGATTTTAAATCTGTCAGATAAGGATAACAACAAATTGTGAGAATTAAGCAGGAAATGGTGGGATAAGAAACTAAAATGTGTTAATGATTCCATATACGTTAGGAATTATTATTTTTTTAATTTTATTTTATTTTTAAACTTTACAATATTGTATTAGTTTTGCCAAATATCGAAATGAATCCACCACAGGTATATCTGTGTTCCCCATCCTGAACCCTCCTCCCTCCCCATACCCTCCCTCTGGGTCGTCCCAGTGCACCAGCCCCAAGCATCTAGTATCGTGCATCGAACCTGGACTGGTGATTCGTTTCATACATGATATTATACATGTTTCGATGCCATTCTCCCAATTCTCCCCACCCTCTCCCTCTCCCACAGAGTCCATAAGACTGATCTATACATCAGTGTCTCTTTTGCTGTCTCGTACACAGGGTTACTGTTACCATCTTTCTAAATTCCATATATATGCGTTAGTATACTGTATTGGTGTTTTTCTTTCTGGCTTACTTAACTCTGTATAATAGGTTCCAGTTTCATCCACCTCATTAGAACTGATTCAAATGTATTCTTTTTAATGGCTGAGTAATACTCCATTGTGTATATGTACACAATGGAATTATTATTAATACTCGTGTAACTTGTCAGGGACTGTAACAAGTACTAGAGGAACAGAAATGAGAGATACAGGCCCTGTCTCAAAGACAGAAAGAAAATAGTCACAAGTGTGGGGAGGGCTGAGAAAAAGGCTGCAGGTCTTTGTGGGGAATTGTAAAGTAAGAGTGTGTATGAGGTGATGGTCAGGAAAGAAGCTGGTGGGAGGAAAGCCAGAAATCAAAATACAAAAAAATTTTAGTCTGATTTCTTGCTCTTGGTGGAAAATGTTAGATACATTTCTCTGTGGTGCTTTTCCCCAAAATTCCTATTGTGTTTTTTGTTCGTTTGTTTTTATTTTCTGTTTCTTTGCTTTACTATTCATATTTATGTAACAATTTAGTTTTTATTATTAAACAATAAATATAAAGAAAATCACCAAAGACCATGAATACATAAACAGAAATTAAAGAGAAAAGTCATTTCAGAAGGTGTTACTCTTTTTACTTAAGTAGAAATAATACCCCAAAGGCCAGTGCCCTGATTCTTAAGAATAATAACAGTTCCTGAACATTCCTAAGAATGAGACATGGGCACAAACATTGTCTCACTAAGTTACATCTTCACCACAAATCTGTGGATCAATGATTTCCAGACCAGGTTTAAGGACGAGTATGTTGAAGCTTGGCAGCCAAGTGACATCATCAAGGCCCCCCAGTCAACAAGGCAGAGCAGGAATAAACTGTGGGTCACACTGACACTGGGACTACACTCTTACAGGAGTGTATTCCTCCTGAATGGCTTCCTGGGAATCTTTACACATTGCAAGTTCTCTCCAGATTTTCTCTCTAATCAATCAACACTGCATCTTGGAGACAAAGGCATATAAAGTGGAATCTACATGGATACAAAGCTTAGCACTATTTTGCAAACATGCTCTCTGGAGTGTGTACCTAGAACATGCTCCAAGGAAGGATGGAAACCAACAGAATAGAACCAAAACATGCTGATGTCAAGGCATGTTTAGTCTTTTAGTCTTTGCTCAGATGTGCTTCCAAATATTATTGGCAGAGCCAAGAATCATCTAATGTTATTTATTTACAGAATTATTTTATGTACACAAGCATACAACTTTTTTCTTTTAAGAAGCATTAAAAATAATGCAGGGATGTTTCTAAAGCTTTGCATTCAAGGATGTGGAAGGACTTTACAGACATGCCCTTTATTTCTACTAACTAATCTCACATGGCCATTTCAGAGATGAGTACCATCAAAACATAAAACTTGGGAATCTAAGCTCATTTATTTTCTACTGTAACCATAAGTCATAAATCTAATAGCCAGAGGAAATCTTTAAATATGGGGACTGAATGTGCTTAAAAGTTCTTCCCATTTTTCCTGAAAGGGATACCTTTGAAAAAAATTTTTTTCAATTGTGATAAAATATACATAAAATTTGCTAGATTAACCACTTTAAGTGCACAGTTCAGTGGTGTTAAATACATTCACATTGTTGTACAGCCATCACCACCATCCAGCCTCAGATCTCCTTTCATCTTGAAGAACTGAAACTCTGTACCCATTAAACAACAACTCCCCTCTCCTGGCCACTCCTGGCACCCACCATTCTACATACTGTATTCATGAATTTGCTATCCTAGGTAACTCCTATTAGTAGAATCATACAGTATTTGTCCTTTGTAAATGACTTATTTCACTTAGCTTAATTTTTTCAAGGTTATCTGTGCTGTAGCATGTGTCAGAATTTTATTCTTTATTAAGGCTGAGTAATATTCTACTGTATGTGTAGCACCACATTTTGTTTGTTGACTCATCTGTCAACAGACACTTGGGTGCCTCCACATTTTTGCTGTTGAGAATAATGCTGCTATAATAAGCATGTTCCAGTATCTCTTCAAGACTTTTCTTCCAATTCTTTTGGGTTTATACTCTTAAGTAGAATTGCTAGGTCATATGATAATTCCATCATTAACTCTTCAGAGCAACCGACAAGTTGATTTCCATAGTAGCTGCACTATTTCACATTCCTATCAGTGATGAACAAGGATTCTAATTTCTCTACACCCTTGACAATACTTATCATTTTCATTTTTTCTCTCTCTTTTCTTTGACAGCAGACATCTTAAAGGGTCATGGGCAGGTAGCAACAGCCATACCCAAGTCTGCATTCACCTTCCTTTGGGTGCCATATTGTACATGCTTCCTGATAAACAGGCATTTCAGGACACATTGCACCCACATTCCAGGAAGCACATTTGCCTGGCTCGTTCTGTCTCACCTCTCTGTTTCTCATCTCAAGGGGGTATTTTTCCGAGCTTGCCTTCATGGGCAGATGATTACTAAGTATATAAATAAAAACTCATTTTTTTTTTAAATCAGAAAGTCTGACAAAGCAGAGGGCAGGATGATGATGAGAACACATGGCCTATGTTGCCCCTGGCTATATACCTGGAGGATAGAAATTTCTCAGTAAATGTCACAGAATTATGTTGAGTGAATGAACCACAAGGAATGACAGGAGTGTCTACCGTGCATATAATCCAGTCTCCAAACTCTCCTTGAAAGTTTTATTACTTTACACAGGAGAAGAAAAGAGAACAGAATCAGAGCCCAGGAAAAGATTGCCAACTCAGCACTCCACCATCACAGCAGGCACATATGGGTCTACATGAAACACTTCACACTCATTGACCTATTTTGTCCTCACAACAGATTGAGGGGGTGATACCATTATCTGTCTTGTAAGACAGAGAAAACCAAGGTACATAGAGACAGAATTCTGAGTCCACCGCTCTTCCTTATTATTCTGTATTGCCTCCCTGGTGAAAATTATTCATTAATGACTAAATTGTCAAAGTCTCCCCAAAGCATCTAAATATCCTATGATTCTCAAAGCCCCACAATTTCACAGAAAGTTCTCCAAGGAGATAATCATTTTAAAAGATGTCCTCATTTCCCACAGCAAAATTACATCTGTAAGACACTTATTAATAAAAGTCATGTTTCCCTATAGGAACCTTTCCAGCGCTAAGCAAATCATTTATCCTTCTGTTCTCAGAATTATGTGATTATCAGTGGAAACACTGTGGAAACTGATGAAGTCTGAGTCCAGAAATCTATCTCAGTAAGTTATTAAATCACACACACACAAAACTAACAAATGAACAACAACAACAACAACAACAACAAAACCAAAACCTGGTGTCCGATGAAAGTGTCTGTTGAAAACATCTGCTGCTAAATATATGCTCTATTGGGAAAAAAAGGATCAACTGATTTACTTATCTTGAAAAGACCAATCAAATTAAAAGCACTTAAACCTTAGACATCTTATAAAAAGAACATGTGAGAGTATTCTGCTATGCATACCTGAAGTGCAACTGACATTTTCTTCCTTAAATCGTGCAGTCCAATACTGGTTATCAAGATGTCATCAATGGAAATGCCACCTTCAGATTCTGACAACCTAAAAAGGGCAGCAACAAGGGAACTTTTTCCAGCTCCTGTTCTTCCCACGATGCCATACTGAAAAGAGACCCAGGGGGATGAAGAATTAACAGGATGCCCAAAATCCAGGAGAACCCTGATTGTTGAAGATGAATTTTAAAAGTTCTATTATATGTAAAGAATAGTCTATAAATTTCTCAAGCAAGGCCCTACTGACACTTTGAACCAATAATTAATTATTGAGGGTTGGGGCCTGTCCTGTATATTGTAGGATGATTAACAGTAGCCATGAATCCACTAGATACCAGATGCAACCCCCAAAATTGTGACAAACAAAAATGACAGAAATTCACAAATGTCCCTGATTGAGACCACCATCATCCCAAGAATACACAATATAAACTATAGTGACTTTCATGCCTTCTATTCAGATTTCCCTGATTAAATGCTTAATATGCAAAAAATTGTTTTCTATAATTATCACATAGTATCCATTATGTGTTAAAGGGGGAGACACATATGTGTATGTGGTGTATACGGGATTGTATGTTTGTAACTAACATTCGTAAATAAAGGAAGAAGATAACAACAACAACAAAAATAACCTGACTGCAGTGAAAAACCAGCAGTCTCCTAAGTGGTCCATAAGAAGTCAGCTTTTAAATTAGTTTTATTCCTACTCCCTGGGTAATTTGACCTTCAGAATTACATGGGTAATTTTACAGAGATATCAACAAGTCAAGTCAGAAGTATTATTCACAAAGAAGTACTCACTTTTTCAGGGATATGTTATTTATTTAAGAAGGATTATTCTTTGGTAGAAAAATGAGATCATTTCCTGATATTATATATCTTAATTATATTTTATCTTGAAAGAAAACATCTTCAAATATAAAATGCATGTCTCAGTCTTGAAAGACAGAGGCCAGTAGAGAAAATGTACATAATGAGAACAACAACACAAACAATATTTGCTATTTACACGGGACCTTTCATCAGAATAGTTCAAAAGGCACTTTATCAATACATTAATACTTAAAATTGAACCTTGTCAAAACACATGTCAAGTGTCAGTCTATTTACTAAAACCAAAGCAGAGAGAAATTAAATGCAGTAAGATTAAAGAATCGATACAATGTAGGTAAAATCGATACAATGTAGGTAAAATCCTGGCAGTTGGTGGTTTAGTCGCTAAGTTTTGTTCAACTCTTGCGACCATGGACTGTAGCCTGCCAGGCTCCTCTGTCCATGGACTTCTCCAGGCAAGAATGCTAGAGTGGGTTGCCATTTCCTACTCCAGTGGATCTTCCTGACCCAGGGATAGAACCCGGGTCTCCTGCCTTGGAGGCAGATTCTCTACCGTCTGAGCCACCAGGGAACCCAAACTGCAAATTTTCTGAAGGAAGCTCTCCAAGAGATGATTTCATCTGTATTGAAAATCTGAAATTGATGAGAGTGTAACATATGCTTGGAGCCTTTGTAATTCAGCAAAATTTTTAAATTCATGGCTTTAAAAAAAGAACAACTAAATCTTTCTGAGTAATATAATCAGAATGTTTAGAACTTTTCAGGTTTTCTGATTTGAAAACCTCTGAAGTTTCACATCTTAGTCTGTCAAATCAATCATGGCATTTCAAAAAAGAATTTATCTTTATAGAGATTAAACATAAGAAAAGTGGGTTCAGCTAGTTTTATTATCTTATAACAATAATACAAAGACTATAAGACATTTTGTTATTGCTCAGTAGTGTCCAACTCTTTGTGACCCCATGGACTGCAGCATGCCAAGTTTCCCTGTCCTTCACTATCTCCTGGGGTTTGCTCAAACTCATGTTCATTGAATCAGTGATGCCACCCAACCATCTCATCCCCTGTCGTCTCCTTCTCCCCCTGCCTTCCATCTTTCCCAGCATCAGGGTCTTTTCCAATGAGTTGGCTCTTCGTGTCAGGTGGCCAAAATATTGGAGCTTCAGCATCAGTTCTTCCAATGGATATTCAGGACTGATTTCCTTTAGGACTGACTGGTTTGATCTCCTTGCTGTTCAAGGGACTCTCAAGAGTCTTCTCCAGCACAACAGTTCAAAAGTATTCATTCTTCATTGCCCAGCCTTCTTTATGACCCAATACTTACATCCGTACATGACTGCTGGAAAAACCATAGCTTTGACTATATGCACCTTTGTCAGCAAAGCAATGTCTCTTTTTAACATGCTGTCTAGGTTTGTCATAGCTTTTCTTCCAAGGAAGAAGCATCTTCTAATTTCATGGCTGCAGTCACCATCCACAGTCACTTTCAGAGCCTAAGAAAATAAAGTCTATCACTGTTTCCAGTGGGCCATTCTCTGCATACAGGCAGGTTGTAGTGTGTATATATGTGGCTCATGTGTTCTGTGTACAGGCAGGCCTCAAAGATATTTTGGATTTGGCTCCAGACCACCATAACTCATAAATATCAAAATAAAGCAAGTTATATCAATGTTTTGCTTCTCTGTGCAAATAAAAGTTACATTTATACTATATTGTAGTCTAATGATGTACAATAGCATTATATATAAAAAAAGTACATACCTTAATTTCCAATACTTTATTGTTAAAAGAATGCTAACCATCTAAGCATTTATAGGGTAGTAACATTAAAAACCACTGATCACATATCAGGATAATAAATATAATAATAATGAAATGGTTTGAAATATTGCAAAAATTATCAAAATGTGACAGAGACATGAAGTGAGCAAATGCTATAGGAAAAATGGTGTCAATGTACTTGCCTGACACAGTGTTGCCATAAATGTCCTTTTTTTTTTTTTTTTTTTAAGCATTATCTGTGAAGCACAGTAAAACAAGTGGGCCTATATTTCAGAGTGTTCTTATACATAAATCAATGCACATCAGGACACAGGTGAGAACTGATCTGTGAGAATGTGTGTATGTTCCCATGTTATCAGCTCCACCAAAACTGATCCATCTGTGCAAACGGGAACATCTGTAAACTTTGGGCAAATGGACTGAGATATGTAGGGGCACCAAGGACTGCTCATGACCACAGGAATGTGAGTTCCAAACTCCAGCGAAGAAAACTAAAAACCAGGGGACTTCCCTGGCAGTTCAGTGGTTAAGATTCTGTGCTTCCACTGCTGGAGGCGTGGATTCGATCCCTGGTTAGGGAACTAAGATCCCACATGCTGCATGGCCTCAGACCCCCCAAAAAGAAAAAGGCAACTCAAAGAAAACCTGACTCTAATTATTCCTAGAGTTCAGTCATCAAAGCTATAGTCTGAATGTCTTTTCTGGGTAACCAAAGGGTTTTACCAATTGCCCATGGAGAGTGTCACCAGTATCAGTAAGCTGATATTCTTCAATCTAAAGACACTTGGGGGCTTCCCTTGTGGCTCAGTGGTAAAGAAACTGCCTGCAAATGCAGGAGACGTGGGTTCAATTCCTAGTCCAGGAGAATCCCACATGCTGTGAAGCAACTAATTCTGTGTGCCACAACTATTGAGCCTGCACTCTAGAACCAGGGAACCACGACTATGAGCCTACATACTTCAACTGTTGAAGCCCTAGCACGCTATAGCCCATGCTCTTAATAAGAGAAGACACCACAGTGAGAAGACCACACACGGCAACTAGAGAAAAGCCCGAGCAGCAACAGAGACCCAGTCCAGCCAAAAATAAAGAAACAGATACAATTATAAAGACACTTGGAGAAAATCTTCTGTTACTTGCTTTGCAGTGCCCCCTTTCTGTTTTTCCAACCAGGTTGCTCTCTGATGATGACACTTGTTAGACACTTGCTCCTGGATCTCTCTTCACACATCAAACTCAGCATAATCAACCCAATCAACCCAATGTTCCACACAAAACAACCCCTTCCTCCGTCTCCCCCACTTTATTCTCATTACATCTTTCCCAGGCTCACAGTGTTTAAAAAGAAAGTAAACTCTTTCCTTAATCATAATTGGTGCAAAAGAATTTGAAAAGTAAATAAATACTAGCTATAGCCTAGCACTCTGAAAAAAAACATTCTTAAAATGTTTTTACTTTCTAGGCTTCTGTGTGTGTTCTTGTTGTTTTTTGTTGTATTTTTTCTATGTGTTCTTAAAGATACAAGTTCACATATTTAAAGAAAAGACAATTAATGTGAACATACTGTTATATGTGTTTTCATTTTGTATTTCTAAAATATTTATTTAATGGTTGCATAATATTATAGTACACGTGATCATTTATTTAACAAATCCTCTATTGATGGATATTTAGGCAGTGTCAAATAGTTAGCTATTATAAATAACTCTGTGTTAAATATCCCTGAAGCTAAATCTTTGAAAACAACCTTAATCATTTCCTTCACAAAAAATCTCAGATGTGGAATTGCTGAGAGTCATGTATGAACCCCTTGGAAAGCAAGGAGATCAAACCAGTCAACCCTAAAGGAAATCAGTCCTGAATATTCACTGGAAGAACTGATGCTGAAGCTCCAATACTTTGGCCACCTGACACAAAGAGCCAACTCATTGGAAAAGACCCTGATGCTGGGAAAGATTGAAAGCAGGAGGAGAAGGGGATGACAGAGGATGAGATGACTGGATGGCATCATTGATACAATCAGCATGAACTTGGGAAAACTGCAGGAGACAGTGAGGGACAGAGAAGTCTGGTGTGCGTCAGACCATAGGGTTGGGAAGTGTCGGATGTGATTAGGTGACTGAACAACAACAAAGTATGAACATTTTCAGCGGAAGCTGTTAAGCTGCTAGCCTACCCTCTGGAAGTATGATACCATTTTCTACTACCACCCATTTCCCTGCATGTTCACAAATCCAGGTGTTATAGCTCTGTTTTAATCAACATCAACTTGATTCCAAGAAGTGGAATCACTTTCCCAGCACGTCTTGCTGGAGGCATAACAGCTCCGGGCTCCTCGTCCCCTGCACCTGCCCCTCTGGTCCATGTGCTATCACTTCTCAGATTAAACTCTTGATTGCCAGCTCAGCACCCAACACTCCACCCCAGGATGTCTCTTCTACAAAACTGTCCTCTCTAATCTCTCCATCCTTCATGTACATGAGTCAGCTTCCTTGGCATCACTAGCTAGTTGTAAGGGTTGAATGTAAAAATGTGTGTTACACACTTGGTAGTTCATTTTCCTGGATGCTTTGCAGGTGTCTCGCTCTTCATTCACTGAATCAGGGTATCATGCTTTTGCTTATGCTGGTCTCACCTCTCGGAATGCCTTTCACACGCATTTCCACCTGCTGAAACCCTAACCACACATCATTAAGTCTGTCTCACATGTCTAATTCCTTGGAAATGCTCTTCCTGTCCCCTAATATGGACTTGTTACAACTCTAACAGAAGTTATGTCATTTTTATAAGCATCTATAAAAACTGTGATCTCCTTCCAGCTTAAAAAGCGAATATAGCCATTTTCTTGTTTCTTCAACCAGACTGCATATGTTGACATCAGGATCTGTATTGGACTTGACTTTTTATTATTTGTATTACCTGTGGTGTCCTGAGAAAAAGAAACTCCCATGGGAGCTGAGAATTTTAACTCAGTCCAGAGAAATTTATGGAAAATCTATTACCATATTGAGCTTCCCTGGTAGCTCAGATGTTAAAGCGTCTGCCTGCAATGCGGGAGACCCAAGTTTGATCCCTGGGTTGGGAAGATCTCCTGGAGAAGTAAATGGCAACCTACTCCAGTACTCTTGCCTGGAGAATCCCACAGATGGAGGACCCTGGTAGGCTACAGTCCATGGGGTCGCAAAGAGTCAGACATGATTGAGCAACTTCACTTCTTCAGTTCATTACCATATTATTTAAGTACAAGATAAATCAGACAGAGACAGACACAACAGATGGATCCTACAGCCATCTATAGGATACAACTTCAAATTGCCAAAACCTCATTCTCCTGGGACAGACAACACCTTCCACAACATAAGTGGTTATGGTCATTTTATACCCTATTAAAATGACGACCATTTTTGTCCAAGCATTTACTCTGGGTGTTTTACATGCCTTATGTTGATTAAGTTGTACAAACACCCTACAAGTTACAATCTATTGCTTCCATTTTGCATAAAAAAAGGTTGAGGTTTAGATGAATTAGTCTGTCTGAATATCAGAGCCCATAAGTAGCAGGACGGGACTCAAATCCACATCTGTTGTTCTCTTTCCCACCTGCTAAAGGGACTCCTTATCTCCTGGATGGCCTGACACCTTATCATGTCTCTGAGTAGCTAAAACAGAGAAAGTGGGGAGAGGTGTAGCTGCAGTTAAAGAAACAGGCCTACCATAGAGATCTTATGGTCAGGCATACATGTGGTGAGTGAGAGTAAAGAGGGTACCTGAGGGCAGGTGGACCAGCTGTCAGCAGGAAGACCCGGCACCCACAGTTGGACTGAGAGAGAAACCTGCAGCTAAGTGGGACACATGGTGCCTGGGGAATAGGCCAAACAGACCTCATACCCTGCTTGGGGCAGCAGGACTCATTTTTTATCCCATCAGGTGGTGAAACAGCCACAAATACACTGCTGCACTGGTCTATCTCTGACTCCAGGTCCAGGCAGGGCTGAGTCTGTGGGAAATCCCTCCAGTCCCTGCAGAAGGCTGGTGTGGGGAAGGACAGACAGCAGGATGAAAACTACCCATAATGAAGACAGACTCCACTGGACAGATGCAAAGAAATGCAGTGGAATCACACAGAATTAGATTATAATGCAAAGGTGCAATTTATAGAACATCAGTTCAGTTCAGTTGCTCAGTCATGTCCAGCTCTTTGCAACCGCATGGACTGAAGCATGCCACGCTTCCAGGTCCACCACCAACTCCTGGACCTTACTCAAATTCATGTCCGTCCAGTCAGTAATGGCATTCAACCATCTCATAAAAGCATAAAAGTAAGTAAAGCTAGTGGCACAGAACACTCTAGAGCCTCTTGCTAGTTAGCAGCAGAGATTTGGGAATTCTTGAGTTCAATTTCTTTGGAAGGAATGATACTAAAGCTGAAACTCCAGTACTTTGGCCACCTCATGCAAAGAGTTGACTCATTGGAAAAGACTCTGATGCTGGGAGGGATTGGGGGCAGGAGGAGAATGGAACAACAGAAGATGAGATGGCTGGATGGCATCACTGACTCGATGGACATGAGTCTGAGTGAACTCTGGGAGTTGGTGATGGACAGGGAGGCCTGGCGTGCTGCGATTCATGGGGTCACAAAGAGTCAGACACAACTGAGCGACTGAACTGAGTTCAATTTTAAACTGTTAAAGAACATTTCTTGGGAATCACCGGTTATCACTCATCAAAAACTGCCCATGGGAGAGAAAGGTGGAGATCATGTTCAGATACAAATCTGAGTCAGGAGATCTGGGTGAGCCTGAGACTCTGCATTTCTAAGAAGCTCCAGGAGAGACAGATGCTGCTGGCTCTGGTACCACAGTCTGAATCACAGGGAATTAGGAAGCCAGCAGGGGAAGGGGATAATCTGGGAGTGAAGGGAGAAATTTTTAAGAAAATATTACATAAAAAAATGAAAAAATGTAGGAAACTAATATTTTTGTACATTATAGCATGGTCTACTAAGCATCTGTAAAAATATACCATCCAAATAATAGCTGTGGGAGAAAAGAAAGCAAAATCAATCTACCTCGAGGGCTGGAAGATACTTTATTGCCCAGGACTCTCTAAATGATCAAATCAACCACAAAATCATCTAAATGAAAAAGGAAGCCCATGTTCAGACTCTAACCAGGAAGTCTAGGGTGCTATTTACCTCATGTTGATTTTTTTTTTTTTTTCTGTTTGGCTGTGCTGGGTCCTGATTGCTTTGCACGAGCTGTCTCTAGTTGTGACGAGTGGGGGCTACTCTTGCAGAGCATGGGCTTCTCACTGAGGTGGCTTTTATTGTTGCTGAGCAAAGACTTCGGTAGTTGTGACACATGGGTTCAGTAGTTGTGGTATAGGGCTCATTTGCTCTGTGGCATGTGTAATCTTCCCAAACCAGGGATTAAACCAGTGTCCCCTACATTGGCAGGCAAATTCTTATCCACTGCACCACCAGGGAAGTCCGAGTTCCTTATTTTCACTTGTAATTTCTTCTGTGAATCAAAATCCTGACTAGTACCTACTATACTTTCCTATTGGCTCTAACTTCCAGGAATCGAAACAGAAGAGGAAATGAGGGAAAGAGAATAAAGCCCCACTTCTGCTGGGCTGGCTCACTCCCATGTCCCCTGCCCGCACCCACCCCCACCCCCGCCAACAGCCTCTCTCAGTCAAATACAACACCAAAGGGGTGTCCTGGAGTGACGGAGGCTGGGACAAGTGAGCAGGAGAGGGAACCTGACATATACACAAGTGGACTGAAATCACTTCATGAACACGCTGCCTGGGTGTCATCTCCAAACACAGAAATGAAGCTAACAGTGATACTGAGAGTGGACCAAGGCACAGATCAAAAGACAAGTTACTTCAGTTATTAATTCAGTCTCCAAATTCACTTTTCCCTCAAACATTTTAGAATCTCAATAATCCTATGATTTGCAGGTTTTAAGAAGGAAGAATAAGAATTTGTTATGTTCCTAAGTTGTCCTACCAAGTTTCTTAGATAAATCATATTTTATGGCTTTGGGGGAAATTTAAGACAAGTGCAGGTGAACAGAATTACATTTACAACAGAAAATCTGACAGACACATTGTCTGAGAGTGAGTAAACATCACATACAGTGCTCTCAGGGACAAGATTGTATCAAGAGCTGCGGTTAATGTTTTCCTGACACAGCAGTTCACTTTTTTCCTGACCTATGACGGAAACTGGAAATAATTAGGAGGGAGCTGTTGCCCTGTGACTAACTGAAGATGCTCCATGGGTAGCATATGGGTATTAAGTTGAATATTCTTTCATGTTACAAGGGTTTCACTCATTAAATCACAGCTACAGCCATTAGATGGGTCTGGGGTGCTAAGAGTTTTAAAGAGAAGTTCTTTCAGTTATAAACAGTGTTGTTGTTGTTGTGTGTGTGAGTGTGTGTGTGGGTTGGTGCTCACACCTGAGCAGCCCTCAGCATCCTCTCTGTGCCCTGCAGAATGCCACATTCTGGGAACAAAGAAAACAAGATGCTCTCTGATTTAAAAACAAAAACAAGAACAAACTAAGGTACTATGAGATACAGATCCCAAATTACAAAGCATGCCACAGGTGTTATCTTTTATTTTAATTACGATGAAACTCACATAAAATTTAACCATTTTTAAGTGTATAGTTTGGTGTTCAGTACATTCACATTTCTGTGCCACCATGCTTGACCATCTTCCTACTTCCTGTCTTCTTGAATTTGACTACTCTAGGAATCTCACATAAATGGAATCAGAGTATTTATTCCTTTTGTGTTTGGCTTATTTCATTTAGCAACATGTCATCAATGTCTCTGGTTTTCAATATGCTATCTAGGTTGGTCATAACTTTTCTTCCAAGGAGTAAGCATCTTTTAATTTAATGGCTGCAGTCACCATCTTCAGTGATTTTGGAGCCCCCAAAAATAAAGTCTGACACGGTTTCTACTGTTTCTCCATCTATTTCCCATTAAGTGCTTACTCCTTGGAAGAAAAGTTATGACCAACCTAGATAGCATATTGAAAAGCAGAGACATTACTTTGCCAACAAAGGTCCGTCTAGTCAAGGCTATGGTTTTTACAGTGGTCATGTGTGGATGTGAGAGTTGGACTGTGAAGAAGGCTGAGTGCCGAAGAATTGATGCTTTTGAACTGTGGTATTGGAGAAGACTCTTGAGAGTCCCTTGGACTGCAAGGAGATCCAACCAGTCTATTCTGAAGGAGATCAGCCCTGGGATTTCTTTGGAAGGAATGATGCTAAAGCTGAAACTCCAATAATTTGGCCACCTCCTGCGAAGAGTTGACTCATTGGAAAAGATTCTGATGCTGGGAGGGATTGGGGGCAGGAGGAGAAGGGGATGACAGAGGATGAGATGGCTGTATGGTATCACTGACTCAATGGATGTAAGTCTGAGTGAACTCCCGGAGTTGGTGATTGACAGGGAGGCCTGGCATGCTGCGAATCATGGGTCACAAATAGTTGGACACGACTGAGCGACTGAACTGAACTGATATTAAGTATGTATATTAAAAATATATAATATATATTAGCATATTAGTATATATAAGGGTATATTAAACCAAGGGTCTCAAAGATACACTAGACTTGACTCAGAAAATGAGATTTTCACCATCCAGATGATGGAGGGCCTGGGTCTCTGAGGTAGAGGGGCAGCGTGCACACTGGGAACAGGGAGGACATGGTGCTTTGGGAGAAACTACACACAATCCCAGTGCAGGGGGTGGGTGTGTATGTCAGAGACATACTTGCAGCAGAGGGATGTGGGGAAGAGCTTCCAAACACCTTGCCAGTTCTTGTTTAGTCTCTTCTTCAAGACTCTGTCCTGGTCCGAGCTGAGGGCCTCAAGCTGAGTGTGGAAGGAACATCACCAGCAGACATGGATGTTGGCAGGTCCAGGTCACAAGCCTCTCTGCCATCTTTCACATGGATCTTCTCTGCTCCCTTCAATTTGCTTTTGACTTTGAGCCAGTCCCTAGACCCTGCCTCCATCTGAGGCCCTGGTTCCTCACTCCTGACTGGGTCATTATTCAGGCTCTTCTCTGGAGGACACAAGGTCACCCCATGGCCCCTGCTGGAGTGGACTTGAGGCTATGCTATGGTTCCAGCAGCAGCTCACCCAGGCCAGTAAGAATCAGATCTGGGCTAAGAAAGAAGCAGTCTGTGGGGGGGAGGGCAGGGGGCTGGCAGCTCAGTGTGGGTGAGTGGAGGACAAGGCTACAGGAAGGGCTAAGGGACAGGGAAGGAGGCTGCAACCAGAGGTCACCATGGGAGGAGGAGGGGATTCAGAATATAAACAATAAAAGATGGAAAGGAATGACATATTGGAGAGTTAGGGCCAGGAAGACAAGGCTGACATCCCAGACTTTGTATGAATAATCAGGTGTCACATATAGTGTCCTGGGTCAGGTTAAGATGGAGCCCCGGATCCCAGGGCCCATCAACCACCATGAGGGAGCTCACAACACAGGGGAAAATTTGCTGGTGTCCCCATTCCATGATCAGTTTCCAAGAAAGATTCACCTACAATGTCACTTATTTGCATCCATTAGGAGCAAACAGTCCCCCTGACATAGTGATAAGGAAGCCAAGAACAGATGTGGCGCTAAATCTTTAGCTGGATGTAAAGAGGCAAATGGCTTAAACTAACCTTTTCTCCTGAGTAAATGAAATCTTCCAGGTTCCTCAATACCAGGGGACTGTTCGAGTTATATCTCAAGTTCACACTGAAAAAGAAAATCCTTCCATTTGTGGGCCAGAATGGTGGTGGACGATACTTAAGTTCCCAGGGTGCTTCTTTCTCAAGGTCTGTGTATTCAATCCCCCTTTCCACTGAAATCATCTGAAACACACATGACATCACATGAGTTAGTATCAGAGGATCTAGTTTATGGGTGTTCAGAGATTGTAAATGAAACCTCTTGCTTTTCTATGGTTCAGAATATCTCAGGTCTCAAAATCCACAAAGGACAGAAGTAGGAGTCTGATGAGGCCTTGGATGATCTGCAAACTTGTTCATCACCTTCAACACTTTTACACATGACTACTTTCTTCAATTTTATATAAAAGCTAAAAAAATTAAGAGAAATTAATGGTAAGGTTTTATTGATCCACCTTTCACATCTGAATAAAAAAAGCAAAAGTTTTTTTTGAAAAAAAAAAGAACATTTATGGACATTGATGAATATGTGTGGCTACAGAAGGGTCACGTGTTACAGATGTCCAGAATTGGACAGTCATCAAACATCATTTTAATAGTCATTTTCAGCTCTGTTAGTAGAAATAAATGGAAAAACTTCATTTTTATTGTTTGTCTCCCTTTAGGAGAAGGTAAAAATATTCAAAAGTATATAATCTACTTATTGACTGAGGCTTCTTAAAGAACTGTAATTCCACACCTTTGAGAGCACATTCTGAGAGGAAGCCTACCTACCAGGAAGAAGGGCCACCAGAAAATTCAGGTGTTCAACACACACAAGAATAAGTGATAAAATGGGGGGGGGGTTGGAGAGAAATATTAATTAAATAAACCTTAAAATACTGGATTCTTTTCTTTTACCAAAAATAAGGAATTATCCATTAAGAAGCAAAAATAAATAAGCTGCTAAGAAATTAGCTTACATTGTCTCCAGAATTTCAGAACCTCTCTCCTACAGACACATTTATTGTATTTGAAGACAGTTTGTGATGAATGTAAAATCTTCTGACATGGCATACATATGTGAGAAAATATGTATATATTTTTATTAACTTTAAGCAGATGGAAAGTGAAAGTGAAAGTCAGTCAGTCATGTCCAACTCTTTGCAATCCCATGAACTATAGCCTGCCAGGCTTCTCTGTTCATAGAGATACTCCAGGCAAGAATACTGGAGTGGGTAGCCATTCCCTTCTCCAGGGGATCTTTCCAATCCAGGGATAGAACCTTTGTCTCTTGTGGCTCTGCACTGCAGGTGGATTCTTTACCATCTGAGACACAAGGGAAGCCCTCAAGCAGCTGGAGGAGAACATTAAAAAAAAACTTTGTAAGATTATGTTAAAAAAAAAAAAGAGAGAAGAAAGGGTTTTATTATTTTATGTAAGAATTGCTTTTATGCCATATAACAGGAAGGAGACCTGAAAAGGCTAAGAACAGAAAGATAAACATCACCATGTTCTCAACTTCGGCACTTTGCCTGACGCACCACTGGAACATCCCCATGAGTGTGAGCGTGAGAGACAGGACCAGGCCAACCTGCCCGAGATCCAAAGCTAAATGAGGAAGAAGAGGAATAAAGTCAGTCTCCTTCTCAACCCCTCACACAGGTCCTTCTGTCACTTTACAAAGACGACTCCTTTATTTTTATGATTTTTATTGAAGTATAGTTGATTTACAAAACTGTGTTAGTTTCAGGTGTAAAGTGAATTAGCCAAATATATACATATAATCTGCTCTTTTAAAACTATTTTCCCATATATGTTATTACAGAGTATTAAATAGAATCCCCTGTGCTATACAGTAGGTCCTTTTTAGTTATCTATTTTATTATATAGTAGTGAGAAGACTCCTTTATAGTATTTAAATCATTAGCATGTAATGATATTATCACTCATAATATTACTTCTGTTGTATGAGACAATAATATAGTAAACACACACACACACACATTCACACACACACTGCTAGGGACTTCCCTGGTGGTTCAATAGCTAAGACTCTGAACTCCCAATGCAGGGGGCCCAGGTTCGATCCCTGGTCAGGCAAAGAGACTTCAAATGCCACAACTAAGAATTCACATGCTGCAACTAAATTCCTTCCTGTTATAACTAAGACTAAAGAGCCTGCATGCCCCAACTAAGACCCAGTACAGCCAAACAAACAAATAAATTTTTAAAAAGTTATTATGAATTTAGAAAGAGCTAACAAAATTGTTGTTGTTCAGTCACTAAGTCATGTCTGACTCTGTGACACCATAGACTGTAGCATGCCAGGCTTCCCTGTCCTTTGTTATCTCCCAGAGTTTGCTCAAATTCACGTCCATTGAGTTCATTATGCTGTCTAACCATCTCATCCTCTACCACCTCATTCTCCTCCTGCCTTAAATCTTTCCCAGTATCAAGGTCTTTCCTAATGAGTCAGCTCTTTGCATCAGGTGGTAAAAGTATTGGAGCTTCAGCATGAGTCCTTCCAGTGAATATTCAGGGTTGATTTCCTTTAGGATTTCCTAATTTGATCTTGCTGTCCAAGG
Organism: Bos indicus; assembly: GCF_029378745.1. Classification (NCBI taxonomy): domain Eukaryota; kingdom Metazoa; phylum Chordata; class Mammalia; order Artiodactyla; family Bovidae; genus Bos; species Bos indicus. The sequence continues at coordinate 74,757,593 of NC_091771.1, forward strand.
GACTCTCAAAAGTCTTCTCCAACATCACAACTTGAAAGCATAATTCTTCGGCCCTCAGCCTTCTCAATGGCCCAACTTTTACATCCATTGACAACTCTTACACTACTACTGGAAAAAACATAGCTTTCACTATATGGACCTTTGATGGCAAAGTGATATCTCTGCTTTTTAATATTCTGTATAGATTTGTCATAGCTTTGCTGCCAAGAAGCAAACGTCTTTTCATTCATGGCTACAGTCACAGTTCGTAGTGATTTTTGGAAACCAAGTAAACAAAATCTGTCACTGCATTCAATGTTTCCCCATCTATTTGCCATGAATTGATGAGACCGGATGCCATAATCTTAGATCTCTGAATGCTGTTTTAAGCCAGCTTTTTCACTCTGCTCTTTCACTTTCATCAAGAGGCTCTTCAGTTTCTCTTCACTTTCTGCCATTAGAGTGGTATCATCTGCATATCTGAAGTTATTGATATTTCTCCCAGCAATCTTGACATCAGCTTGAGCTTCATCCAGCCTGGCATTTTGCATGAGGTATTCTGCACATAAGTTAAATAAACATAGTGACAACATATAGCCTTGTCATACTGCTTTCCTGGGTTTTGAACCAGTCCATTTTTCCATGTACAGTTCTGTTTTTTCTTGACCTGCTTACACGTTTCTCAGGAGACAGGTAAGATGGTCTGGTATTGCTATCTTTTTCAGAATTTTCCACAGTTTATTGTGATCCACAGAGTCAAAGCCTTTCACATAGTCTTTTCTGGAATTCCCTTGCTTTCTCTATGATCCAATAAATGTTGGCAATTTGATCTCTGGTTCCTCTGCCTTTTCTAAACCCAGCTTGTACAGTTGGAAGTTCCCAGTTCACATATTGTTGAAATCTTGTTTGAAGGATTTTGAGTATATCCTTACTAGCATGTAAAATTAGTGCAATTGTATGATAGTTTGAACATTTTTTGGCATTGCATTTCTTTGGGATTGGAATGAAAACTGACCTTTTTCAGTCCATGGCCACTACTAACTTTTCCAAATTTGCTGGCATATTACATGAACAGCATCATCTTTTAGGATTTGAAATAGCTAGGCTGGAATTCCATTACCTCCACTAACTTTGTTCATAGTGATGCTTCCTAAGGTCCACTTAGCTTCACCCGCCAGGATGTCTGGCTCAAGATGAATGACGACACAATCGTGGTTATCCAGGTCATTAAGATCTTTTTGGTAAAGTTTTTCTGTGTATTCTTGACACTTCTTCCTAATCTCTTCTGCTTCTCTTAGGTCCTTACTCTAGGACCTTCTCTTTGTCCTTTATCCATATTAATCTCACCTGGATTGAGATACACTTGACAGTATAATATAGTTGAGGATGCCATTGTTCAGATTCTTATCCTTATGCTTCGATTATCATTATGTAATTTCTCTCTCTACAACCAATGTAGCTACAGTTGAAATCACAAAAACAAGGCAGTGGGTTCTAAGAGCCAGTGATTTTAAATCTAAAATATTACTCTCATTTTCCCACTATTAAAGACTGTGATTCTGGGCTATTTCAATGGAATAGTGAGGGATGGTGAATTCATGCTGCACTTTCCAACAACTGCTCATCTGGGACCCACACAGCAGTGAGTATACTGTTTTTGCTATAGAGAATCTTTCTCAGACCCCTACAATGAAGGGATCCAAGTAGCCCTAAAGCTAAAACCTAAAACCTAATCTGTACAAATAGCTTAACAGTAAACCTGGTTCTCTCTATCCAGCTATAGGACACTACCTGGGATTTTCAGAAGGTCATCTTGCTACAGTTATGTAGACCTCAACACATTCAAAGAAAGGTAAAAAGATAAAAGATCTCAGTGAAGACCTACTGTAAACAAACAAACAAACAAGCAAACAACTCAAGAGCAATCTACTGATTCAGTGCAATCCCTATCAAATTGCCAATGGCATTTTTCACAGAATTAGAACAAAAAGTTTACATTTTGTATGGAAACACAAAATACCATGAATAGCCAATCTAATTGTGAGAAAAAGAAGAAAAATGAAGCTAGAAGGAATCACGCTGTCTTCAGACTATACTAGAAAGCTACAGTAATTGAAACAGTAGACTACTAGCACCAAACTCAGAAATGTAGATCAATGGAACAGGACAGAAAGCCCAGCAATAAATCCATGCACCTGTGCTACCTAAGACAAAGGAAGAAAGAATACACAATGGAGAAAAGACAGTTTCTTTAATAATTGGTGCTGGGAAAACTGGACAGCTACATGTAAAAGAATAAAATCAGAACACTCCCTAAGACCATAAACAAAAATAAACTCAAAATAAAGACATAAATGTAAGACCAGACACTAGAAAACTCTTAGATGAAAACATAGGAAAAACTCTGACATAAATTGCAGCAAACTTTTTTACCCACCTCCTAGAGCAATGAAAATAAATGAAACACAAATAAATGGGACCCAATTAAGCTTAAAATTTTTGCACAGGGGAAAAAAAAAAACACACATAAAAAATACCAAGACAACCTGTAGAATGGGGGAAGTATTTGCAAATGAAGTGGCTGACAAGGGATTACTCTCCAAAATATAAAAGCAGTTCATGCAGTTCAATGTCAAAAATAAATAAATGACCCAATGAAAAAATGGGCAGAAGATTAAAACAGACATTATCCTGTAAACATACAGATGGCCATAAAGCACATGAAAAGATGGTCAACATCTCTAATTATTAGAGAATTGCATATCAAAACTACAGTGGGAAAAAATGAAAAAAAAAAAAAAAAAAACTACAGTGAGGTTTTACCTTAAATCAGTCAGAATGACCATCATCAAAAACTACAAACAATAAGTACTGAAGAGGATGTAGAGAAAAGGGAACCCTCCTACACTGTTGGTGGGAATGTAAACTGGCACAGCCACTATGGAGAACAATATGGAGGTTCCTTTAAAAACTAAAACTAGAGCTACCATATGATCCAGCAATCTCACTCCAGGGCATATATCCAGAGAAAACCATAATTCCTAAGGATACATGCACCCTAATATTTACTGCAGCAGTATTTACAACAGCCAGGACGTGGAAGCAACCTAAAGGCCTGTCAACAGAGCAATGGACAAGGAAGATGTGGTTCCATACATACAATGGAATGTTACCCAGCCATTAAAAAGGGCAAAATAATGCCATTTGCAGCAAACATGGCTGGACTTAGAGATTTTCAAACTGAGTGAAGTAAGAGAAAAATAGACTATGATATTGCTTACATATGGAATATAACAAAAGGTTACAAAAGAACTTATCTACAAAACAGAAGTAGAGTAACAGATATAGAAAATAAACATGGTTACCAGGGGATAAGGGAGGGAAGGGATATATTGGAAGACTGGGATTGACACATACATACTACTATATGTAAAATATTAAAAAGATAACTAATAAGAAACTACTGTAAAGTACAGAGAACTCTGTAATGATCTATATGGGAAAAGAATCTAAAAAAGAGTGGATATATGTATATGTATAGCAGATTGACTTTGCTGTACATCGGAAACTAAGACAACTGTGTAGATGAACTATACCCAAATAAAACATAACATAAAAATAAAAGAATGGCCCGAGTGAGCCAAAGCAAAGGCCCAAGGCACCACAGGTCTGCTGGAGCAAGCACGTCATACCTGGTCTTTGCTCCTAAAGATTCCGAAAGTGAAAAACAGAAATTCTTTTCTAAAGGACAGTTCATTTGAAGTATTAATCAAAATGCAAATTACTAAAAAATATATATACATGCACCCCAATGCTCATGGGGTATGAAAAAAGAATCTTTTAAAAAATGGATATATGTATAACAGATGCACTTGGCTATACACCTGAAGTTAACACATCATAAATTAACCATACATCAATCAAAAAAAAATTTTAATGGTCTCGACAAGAACCTACTGTAAATAAATAAGTAAATGGAAAAAAATATAAAGGTTCTCATCAAGACACAAATGACTTCACATGGACATTGTGGAGTCACATGCTGCACACTTTAACACAACTCATTAGAACCGAGTATATATTAGACAAGATGACAAGTGTTTAATAACTACAAACAAAGCTATAAACGGTAAACATACCACAAATATTCGCATCTGTACTTACTTTCTGCCAGAATCAGGGCCCCAAAGGCAACAAGGGTGACAAAGATGGCACAGGTGACGTCCAGATACACAGCGAGCCATCGGGACGTCGTCAAAAGCAGGAACCAAGCCTCTGCATTTGTGAACCGTAATAAGCATAATACATAAACAGAAAAACCATGTTAACTGCTTCTAATGAGGGAGAGCATTTCCTCAGCTGAGGTACAGAAGATTTTATACAAGGTAGGAGAGCAAAGCCACACACTCAAGGAACCTGAAGATTCCAGAAAACTAGGTTATAACCCAAGACAAGGTATGGGACACACAGGAATCAGTCCAGGAAGCAAGCATTATACTGGATGCTTGGGGCTGGTGCACTGGGAAAACCCAGAGGGATGGTACAGGGAGGGAGGAGGGAGGAGGGTTCAGGATGGGGAACACGTGTATACCTGTGGCAGATTCATGTTGATATGTGGCAAAACCAATACAATATTGTAAAGTTAAAAAATAAAATTAAATTAAAAAAAAAAAAAAGAAAATGTCAATCCACAGGTTATCAACAGAAATACGATCACAAGAAAGAAGATGGAAAATCGTCTCATTGGTGCATTTTCTGCAGTGCCGGGCCTCAGTGTGAAGATCGTCCTCTCACATGCCTACTGTTCCCAGCTCTCAGACAGCAGAGCTCACACTGTTTCCAGCACCTTCTGCACTCACCACAGGGCCCTGCAGTGTTTATTCTTAGGAGCCAGTATCTACATGACCATCAGCCAACAGGATCTGCATGTGGCTTTCAAAATGCTATTTTATCTTCAAAATACAGTAACGATTGAAAAGTTTGACCAGGATTTTATAGACTTAGAGGAAATTCTGAATTTTCTACCTAGGAAAAACAACTTCACTGATACAAAGTATAATCAAGTGGGTGGCAAATCAGGAAATTAGTTTCGTCAATCACATCTGCTACCCTCCATGCTCTGAAAAGAGTTGGCAAACTACAGCCTGGGGGACAAGAATAGCGACCACCTGGTTCTGAAAAGGAAATATTATTGGAAAACAGCCATTTACTGATGTATTATCTTTGCCTGTCTTTGCGCTACAACAGCCAAGGTGAGTAGTTGCAATAGACACAGTATAGCACACAAAGCCTACAATATTTTCTATCTGGATCTTTGCAAAAAACAAAATTTTACTGAGTCCTGCCCTAAAGAGATAGAAGTCCACAGGGCACAGTGATGGAAGGACAATGCAAGCCAGTCAGTGGAGAAAAGCAGGGGCTGACAGGGAAGAGGGGAGCACAGAAGGGATGCTGAAAGGAAGGGGTGGGCGAGGTGGGTGGCATAGGGGGACATGCAGGTGACACAGAGAGAAGTGCTGGCCTACTAGGCCACCTGAGATGGAGATCAGGCCTCAGAAGGCAGCACATCCCATCTGAAATTATTTCCAGAAACTTACAGACCTGAGTGCAAATCCTGATATGCATCAAACAGCTCCTGAAAGCTCTTTTCAGCTTTGTATGCTCTGATGGTCCGGAGTCCCCGCAGAGAAGATGCTAAGTGAGAAAATACCGGGCTCCGTGCTGGGGAAGCAGAGACAGACACACAACAGAGAAAGTCAGGGAAGCTGGATGTGAGGAAACCCACTGACTCCTGGGGTATGTCGTGACTGCTGCTGCTGCTGCTGCTGCTAAGTCACTTCAGTTGTGTCCGACTCTCTGAGACCCCATAGACGGCAGCCCACCAGGCTCCGCCATCCCTGGGATTCTCCAGGCAAGAACACTGGAGTGGGTTACCATTTCCTTTTCCAATGTATGAAAGTGAAAAGTGAAAGCTAAGTCGCTCAGTCATGTCCGACCCTCAGTGACACCATGGACTGCAGCCTTCCAGGCTCCTCCATCCATGGGATTTTCCAGGCAAGAGTACTGGAATGGGGTGCCATTGCCTTCTCCATATGCGGTGACACCTCCCACCAATAGGAATCCTCTATGTGACCCTCACTCCTGTTCACATCAGGTTTCACTTTAATGACCTGGGAATGAAAGATTCTCTTTGAACCTATGTTTGACCAAATTCATTCACAGCTAGATTTAGATAAATTCTTTACTGGTTCTTTCATCAAGGTCCTCTCAAACATGCTTCCCTCCAAATTCTCCTGGCATCTCTCCAGGTGGAAATTGTTCACAAATTTTTAAAAATTTATTGAAGTATAGTTGATTTACAATAATGTGTTAGTTTCAGGTATATAGTATATTCACTCAGTTATTTTTTTCTGATTATATTCCATTACAGGTTATTACGAGACGCTGAATAAAATTTCCTGTGCTTTACAGTAAATTCTTGTTGCATACCTATTTCAAATAGTAGTGTGTCTATTAATCCCATATTTCTACTTTGTTCCTCCCTCCCTCCCAATCCCCTTTGGTAAGTTTGTTTTCTATGTCTCTGAGTCTATTTCTATTTTGTGTACAGATTTATTTGTATTATTTTTAGATTCCACGTATAAGTGATACCATATTTGTCTTTCTCTGACGTTTTTTTTAATATTATTCTCTAAATCCATCCATGTTGCTTCAAATGGCTATATTTTTTTTTCTTTTTCATTGTTAACTAATTTTTGAATCAGTAACATTCTAAAATTTAATTCCTCATTAGAGTCCTCACCACCCTGAATTTTGATGAGTCAGTACATCCCCCACCCTGGACCAGAGCCAGACACAGGACAGGATGAGACGAGTAAGGGAGCAGACAGTCTGCCACCTCCCCCGTCCTGGGCCTCCCCCTGCACCTGTGCCAGGAGCCTCTGTGCGGATCACAGAGCATCTGGTGCTGCATCGCCCTAATGCTCACAGGACCCGGCAGATGAGAAACCTTTGAATGGTCTTGACTTCTGCTCCGGGAGCCTGATGGATGCTTTCATAACTGCCCTGATGGATCTCTGAACCGCAACATGATCTCACACTTTCCCTTTGTCCTTTGTTCACACAAAGAGCTGAAAGTGACTCATTGGTGCCTTTGTTCATGCAGTTGAGTACCTGTGTTCTCATTCCCGCATCCACACTGCTCTCTCTCTCTCTCTTCACTCTATTGACTAACTTTTTAGCTTCCTATAATGTTTTGCTTATAAGAGCAACATAAACTCAGATGGAGCTCATGCTCCAAATAATAAAGGCAAGGGACTGTGTTCAGGCCTTTTCTTCAGCCCAGCAGGTGTCCCAACCCACCCCCAGAACTCAGACAGGAACCAGGGTGTTCACAGGGATGATGCAGGGGTATTACTGGGCCCATCACCCTGTCAGGAAAATGCCAAGAGTCCAGCTCCAGAGAGCACAGAAAACTCACCAGAACCAGGCTCTCATTTCCTAAGTAAATGAGGTTACATCAATACTATCCATCACAGACAGGGCTTCTGAGCAGGAAGCAGACATGGTTGTTCCCCCAGGGAGAGTCCTGGAATGAACTCTCCAGAGTGGCCTCCCTCACCTGCTTCCCTGTCAGGAGATCAAAGTGCAGCTGATTCTCTCTAGCAGGGATGGAGGGCAGGGAGGACTTTAGAAACCAGGTTTCATCTCAGCCTTGAACACCAGGGAACCAAACACCCCATCACCGACCTCACCTCATGCCCAAGAGTTACAGGCTGGGGGAATCTGGGCCTGTAAAAATCTATCCTGCTTCTCTCAAACTCCATTTAGGGCTGAGCAGGATGCCAGGATGAGTGAACTGGAGGGTCTGCAAAGAAAATTAGCTAGTATAGGGGGAGAGGGGATGTTAAGGCTCCGGTGGTGTGTTGCCCAAAGTAACACTTTTCCCACAAGCACTGAGCTCGCTGTCCTGAAGCAGACTATGTCCCAGTAATGGTGTCAGCTCACAGTCACAGACACATGTAACCCTACACTTCACATGACTAATGTCTGTGCTTCCCACAACCCTGAGGACACTTGGGAACACACACCCCCAAGACAGCAGATCTTCCCGGGCAGGATGACCCCAGGCTGACAGCCCTGCTGCAGATGATCACTCAAGCTATATGAGACCTGCTAGTTGTGAGTAAGTTCTTGATTGCCTCATGTTCAAGGTTCCAGTGTCTTTGGTCATGACCAGCAAGTACTTTACAGGCATCAGTTCAAGAAATCCTCATTAGAACTCCAGACACTAAGGGATTAAGAGCACTCACTGCCAAAGATTAACTATTTGAACCCACCAAAGTGAAAGACCTGGGTGTGAGACATGACTTTCTTAATCCCAAGGTTGTGCTTTTAATCACAACAGCAGTGTCTCAGTTCAGTTCAGTTCAGTCTCTCAGTCGTGTCCGACTCTTTGAGATCCCATGAACCGCAGCATGCCAGGCCTCCCTGTCCATCACCAACTACTGGAGTTCACTCAAACTCATGCCCATTGAGTCGGTGATGCCATCCAGCCATCTCATCCTCTGTTGTCCCCTTCTCCTCCTGCCTCCAATCCCTCCCAGCATCAGAGTCTTTTCCAATGAGTCAACTCTTTGCATGAAGTGGCCGAAGTACTAGAGTTTCAGCTTTAGCATCATTCCTTCCAAAGAACACCCAGGACTGATCTCCTTTAGAATGGACTGGTTGGATCTCCTTGCAGTCCAAGGGACTCTCAAGAGTCTTCTCCAATACCACAGTTCAAAAGCATCAATTCTTCGGCACTCAGCTTTCTTCACAGTCCAACTCTAACATCCATACATGACTACTGAAAAAACCATAGCCTTGACTAGACGGACCTTTGTTGGCAAAGTAATGTCTTTGCTTTTGAATATGCTAGCAGTGTCTCAGAGGGAGAATAATCAGGGTTAAGGATGCCTGCGTGTGACGATGTGCATTTTTCTCCAGGCTTTGTTATATATGTTCAGAAAACCCTCAGGTACCATCCAACAGCTTCACCACTACTGCACATCTTATTAAGCATCTGAGGTTGAACAGAGTTCCTGGGAATCTAGTATGAGAACTCCTTAAAACAGCAGACTTGATGATCCATGGTCCTAACACACCTGACACACATCTTAACCCTCCCCTAACAATGCTTGTAGCAGACTTTGCTAGTTGATCCTGGCACCTTTCAGACAGAGTTTGGATATGGCTTCATTATTCAGGCACTGCCAAAGGCAAAAAGCTGGTTAGAGAAAGACAACCAAATACCACCCTGGTTTTATGTACTTTCCATTGCTATGCTCACTTTTGTAAAAATGTTCCCCTCAAAACCCTATTATAATTAGCTGCCAAATGTCATTAAGATGAAAATATCAACCTAAGCTTCCAGAGGCAGTTAGGCAGTAGGATCTGAAACTAAACCTCAGGACATCAGCAGTCTTTCACAGCACAAGCAGGATTATGCCTTCTGGTCATAGCAGTCAGGTGTCCTTTTTGCTGGTGGCTCCAGTAGTGACCTGAAGATATATTCTCACTCACTCAGTTGCTCAGATGTGTCTGACTCTTTCTGACTCCATGAACTGTAGCCCACCAGGCTCTTCTGTCCATGGGATTATATGGGCAAGAATACTGGACTGGGTTGCTATTTTCTCTTCCAGGAAATCTTCCCAACCTAGGGACTGAACTCATTTCTCCTGCATGTCCTGCATTGGCAGGCAGATTCTTTTATCACTGAGCCACCTGGGAAGCCCTAAAACATACTTTCAGTTACTACTTAGAGAAAACAATGGTGTCATCATTTCAGGCACAGACCCACCACCTAGAGACAGCATAAACAGGTCTAATCAGCTGGCCACCACATTTGGTTACCTGGGGTGTGTAGGAGGCAGAATCTCGATTGAATTTAGTGTCCAACTGATTACAGAGTACTAGGATGCAGGAAAATCCACATATCCCACAGAGATGATGCCAAAGTTCTCAGACTCTCCATCTCAAATACTGAGAAAACCCTGCACTTCTTTTTAAAAGAGCCTCAGGAGCAGCCCTTCTCTCCAATTCTGTATGGATGCCTTCCCCAGGCAAAAATTTCTGTCAAGTGTTCCTTCTGGAACAACCCCTCATTGAACATACCAGAGAGCTGCTTTTCAGCAAGACTCTTGAATGACCCCATTTCATGGGCAGCCTCAAACCATAAAATATTTGAAGTCTTGTCTTCACAGAAGACTGGATGGAGCTCATCATTCCTCTTCTGCCTCCCCAGGTCCTTCCATCAGTCAAGTCACATCAGCAGAATGCCACACACACCTGGACTCTACTTCTCCCCATCCATTCAAATACCTCACAAAACTGGACCTTACAAAAGTTAGCTAGTTCTCTTGATGACTGAAATTTTTCTTTACATCTTTTATGAAATGGATGATCCCTATCCTTTTTGCAACTAATTAGAAAATATCTCTTTAAAAGGTGAAATTGTTAGTCACTCAGTCATGTCCAACTCTTTGTGGCCGCATGAACTGTAGTCCACCAGGATCTTCTCTCTATGGAATTCCCCATGCAAGAATACTGGAGTGAGTTGCCATTTCCTTCTCCAGGGTAACTTCCCAACCCAGGGTTTGAACCAGGGTCTCCTGCATTTCAGGAAGATTCTGAAGTCAACAGGGAAGCATCTTATGTGTTTATTATAAAAACAGAACATGCAACTGCCACGGTGAAAAAAAAAAAAAAACTCCTTTGAATGGATAACAGATTTTTTTCCACTTGGTAGATACAAAGAACCATGAGGCTCAATATTCTCAGAATCTAGGCTTGGTTTCTAGAAGGTTAAGTTGGTATTAATTTGTAATAATTATTTATGGTTGAAGTCTCTGATATGAACATATCCCCACCTTACTTTTTGGCTATAGTTTTTATAACTGTTAAAAATATATACTTCTACTTTTCTTATTAGTTTTAATATTGGTGAAATATGTGCATGAATAATAAGATAAATTAAATCATTTCATCATCTGTGATTGCCTGCACAATAGAATGATTAGTCATAAAATGTGATCCCCATTATTTTTTTTTTTGGATGCACCTTGCAGGTTCTTAGTTCCCTGACCAGGGATTGAAGCAGCAGAAGCACAGAGTCTTAACCATAGGACCACAGGCAAGTCCCTGTTCCCATTATTCTAAAACTAGGAAGCTGAATGGAGTAATAAACTAAATGAATACTGAACAGATCCCCCTCTTGTATCCTCCTAAGGGATTCTTTTCAGCATTGTTTATATGAAAAGCTTTAAGAAGTGGGGGACCACAAACAGTGTGGTGTCACCCCAAATACTAGTAATGATAAAGAGCAAACCTGAAAATAACCGGGCTTATCTTTCAATAGGGCTTCCCTGGTAGATCAGACAGTAAAGAATCCACCTGCAATGCAGGAGACCTGGATTCAGTCCCTGGGTCTGGGAAGATCCTCTGGAGAAGGGAATGGCTACCCACTCCACTATTTTTGCCTGGAGAATTCCATGAACAGAGGAGCCTGGTGGGCTACAGTCCATGGAGTTGCAAAAAGTCAGACACAACTGAGTGACTAACATATGTCTTTCTAATACATTTAACAACTTCAACATACTTGAACATGTGAAAAAAGTATTTTTCAAATATATCACTTCTGACATATATTTCATGAGGTCTCCTTTACTTTTCTAATCTTTTCCTTTCCTTGTCATTTCTGGTAACTTCAGGAGGAGAAAAATTGTCTATTTTCCTCCTATATTAGTTCCAACATGATAAAATATTTTTAAGAAAAGTATTTACAGAGTGGATACTCTGTGTTAGGAAATATGTCATGAACAAGACAGAAATGGTCCCTGTCCTCATGGTGCTCACATTCATTCTCCTTGTGCTAAAATGCAAAGATGCAGCTGACCTGCCACCAGTTTATTTGCCTTAAGAACCACGCCGACTCACAGTGGCTATAACATTCAATTATCTAATGTTGACTTGTGAGAAATTCCAGAAGACAGAGTCTGCAGAATTTCAGGGGTCTGGTTAATTATTGCATAAATGGAGGCCAGCCTGCATTGCCATCCCAACCTGAGAGCCCCGGTACTCACTTGTACATTCCAGGCGTTTCACATCGCACGATGTCCTTAAGAAATACCACCGGAGGACAAAGAAAATAATGCCAAGTGGAATCACAGGTATAGCAATCCAAGGAATCGCAGCCACCATCACGACCACCATACCAACCACAAGAAGAAAAGTCTGAAATAGCAAAAATAGATGCAGAGGCCTCCTTATGAAGGGTACTTTTCAAAGATAAACTGTTATGATTTGTTCTATTAGGATTAAACTCCTTCCCTCAAAAAGGATTTGTTGGGACAGCAGGGAATCTTTCTCTTCCAAATAAATACAATTATAGGTGGTCCTCATGATATTTAGTGCATATGCCGAACAGGATGATAAGAATTTTCTAGGTATCCGCACTTGTGATACACTCAGTAGCCCTTTGAGGCAGGCATTACCACTTTTAACAGATGATAATATTTAAGGCTCAGAGAGTAGGCGCTGAATCCCAAACTATCAGGAGTCAGAAGGTGTTACTAGAGAGATGAGTGAGCAGGCATCACAGGTGAGGAATCCAGATGCCTCAGCTATACATGGAGGAATAAAGAAGTGGTTAAATACAAAGTTGTGTCCAGAATGTGTCCAGAAAAGTAGGACAAAATTTAAATGTTGATCTTTGGAAGTAGGAATTTCTCTTTCAAGATTTTCTATCCATACTTAATACTTACTGAGTGTTGACTGTATACAGAGCTATACCTTCAAACCTTCACATGTATTAACTCATTAATCCTCACAATAGCTCTATCTAGTAACAGTATTGTCTCATTTTACAGATGGAGAGAGTGAAGCACAAGAAGAGGAAAAACAACTTGATGAACATTGCAAAGCCTAAGTCATGAAACTGGGAAGTCCATGTCATGAGTCTTTATGACATATATAAGCTTGCCCCCAATATACAGCCATCTTTCTATTGTTATAGTAAGTGTTTAAAATGCCTGTTCCAAAGGTTAATGATTGTAACAATGACAGATTCCATTTACCAAGTGTTTACTGTACGTAAGACAATGGGCTAAGAGTTCCATGAGCATTTTCTTAATCATCACATTATCCCATGAGATTATTCTATCTTGGTCAAAAAAAAAAAAAAAAAAAAGAGAGAGAGAGAGAGAGCAGGTAGAAGAGAAAACAAAATCATTGGTTTTTGCTGCTTTAAGCATCCATCTTTAGAAGGAAAATTATGATACCCTTACTTTTTAAGAATGCAATCAACATTTAAGAATGCAATCAACACTGCCTGCCTATTATGACAGTGGGGTGGGGTGGTGGGGATGTGCAGGTTCAGTCTGGGCCAAGGCCTACAAAGCTTATGATCTCAGGTGGATATGAATTCATGGTGATCTGCACAAGGCAGAGAGTGCTGGGGAAACACAGAGAAGAATTCAGGAACACTTTTAGACAATTCTAAGAAGAGAATTATGGCCAAATTTTACAGCCTGGTTGAAAAAATAGAAAGAGTGGTACGAAAACTTGCAGGCAGCAACTACCATTGATGGAAATTTTGACCAAAAAGGAGCTGAGATGAGAAGTTAAGATGCCTGTCTGAGTTAACACTGGTTGTTATGGGTCCTCTCAGCACCAGGACCTGCATCCATGCTCACCACCCCAGGACCTCCCCACCTTGTCACCCAGGGCAGCTGGCCCAGGCGCTTCTCTGAGGGATGGGTTAGGGGTGGTCATGCCTGTATCACAGAGACTTGGGTTATCATTTCACAGCTTTTCCTGATCAGTTTTCTCAGAGGATCTTCACAACCATCTTGTGAATGAGAAAAGTAAGAACTTCATTTTCATTTACAGATATGGCATAAAGATTGGAGGGTAAGTGGTTGTCCTAAGTTTTCCTAGAAGGATGGCAGGTCAAGGAGAAAGGCAGGAGCAGTTTGTACTCAGGGAATCCTAGAGTCTTGGCCACAGGCAGAAGGAGCCTAGAAGGAGGAGGAAAGGTCCAGAACTGTGACTCGGTATCCAGGAGACCTTGGGAACTAAACTATATTATCTGGATGGAGACACATGTGCTTTTCCTGTTTTTCACACATCTGCTGTGGTATCAAAATAAAACCCAGAGTGAAGAGGATGGGATTCTGAAGTAATACTTCCCAGTCATTAGTGGAAAAAATAGCCCTGACTGACCTCTCTCCTATTAGACCTACAGATGAACAACTGCTTTACAGCCACTGTATTATGCATTCCACCTGATAAAACCTTCATGTTCATGGGGAGGAGTTCTGGCAGCTCCTTCTAAGTCTGGTCTTAAGTCACCTGGCTTGCCATCGTTGATTGTCATAAGTGAAGTGAAGTCGCTCAGTCATGTCTGACTCTTAGCGACACCATGACTGCGGCCTATCAGGCTCCTCCATCCATGGGATTTTCCAGGCAAGAGTACTGGAGTGAGGTGCCATTGCCTTCTCCAAAGTCATAAAAACCTGCTAAAATGTCAATAAAAAATTCAAATTAGTTTTTTAGTATACTCACTGGCTTAAAGCTCAACATTCAGAAAACTAAGATCATGGCATCCAGTCCCATCACTTCGTAGCAAATAGATGGGGAAACAGTGGAAACAGTGGCTGATTTTATTTTGGGAGGCTCCAAAATCACTGCAGATGGTGATTGCAGCCATGAAATTAAAAGACACTTACTTCTAGGACTTCCCTGGTGGCTCAGACGGTAAAGCATTTGCCTACAGTGCAGGAGACCTGTGTTCAATCCCTGGGTCAGGAAGATCCTCTGGAGAAGGAAATGGCAATACACTCCAGTACTCTTGCCTGGAAAATCCCATGGACAGAGAAGCATAGTAGGCTACAGTCCACGGGGTTGCAAAGAGTCGGACACAACTGAACGACTTCACTTTCACTACTGCTTGGAAGGAAAGTTATGACCAACCTAGACATCATATTAAAAAGCAGAGACAATACTTTGTCAACAAAGGTCTATCTAGTCGAGGCTATGGTTTTTCCAGTAGTCATGTATGGATATGAGAGTTGGACTATAAAGAAAGCTGAGAGCCAAAGAACTGATGCTTTTGAACTGTGGTGTTGAAGAAGACTCTTGACAGTCCCTTGGACTGCAAGGAGATCTAGCCAGTCCATCCTAGAGGAGATCAGTCCTAGGTGTTTATTGGAAGGACTGATGTTGAAGCTGAAACTCCAATACTTTCGCCACCTGATGTGAAAAGCTGACTCATCTGAAAAGACTCTGATGTTGGGAAAGATTGAGGGCAGGAGGAGAAGGGGACAACAGAGGATAAGATGGTTGGATGGCATAACTGACTCAATGGACATGAGTTTGGGTAATCTCCGGGAGTTGGTGATGGACAGGGAGGCCTGTCGTGCTGCAGTTCATGGAGTCTCAAAGAGTAGGACACAACTGAGAGACTGAATTGAACTGAACTGAGAAGACTCACATCATTTGATGGAAAACATTCATCAGTTTCAATAATTTGGCTTTCCCCAGGTGAAGGCCTGTTAAGACTAACCCAGCCTGGAAGATAACCTGGGAAGCAGAGGTAAAATCAAAATGAAGGGCTCCACAGAAGCTGAGCCAATGCTTTTTCCTTAGGTATGCATTCGGTTCAGTTCAGTTCAGTCATTGAATCCTGTCTGACTCTTTGAGACCCCATGGACTGCAGCACCCCAGGCCTCCCTGTTCATCACCAACTTCTGGGGTTTACGCAAACTGATGACCATCACGTTGGTGATGCCATCCAACCATCTCATCCCCTGTTGTCCCCTTCTCCCACCTTCAATTTTTCCCAGTATCAGGGTCTTTTCAAATGAGTCAGTTCGTCGTCTCATGTGGCCAAAGTATTGGAGCTTCAGCTTCAACATCAGTCCTTCCAATGAACACTCAGGACTGATCTCCTTTAGGATGGACTGGTTGGATCTCCTTGCAGTCCAAGGGACTCTCAAGAGTCTTCTCCAACACCACAGTTCAAAACATCAATTCTTTGGCACTCAGCTTTCTTTATAGTCCAACTATCACATCCATACACGACTACTGGAAAAACTATCGCTTTGACTAGACAGACCGTTATCTGCAAAGTAATGTCTCTGCTTTTTAATATGCTACCTCAGTTCAATTCAGTTCAGTTCAGTCACTCAGTGTGTCCAACTCTCTGCAACCCCATGGATCACAGCACGCCAGGCTTCCCTGTCCATCACCAACTCGCGGAGCTCACTAAGACGCACGTCCATTGAGTCAGTGATGCCATCCAGTCATCTCACCCTCTATCGTCCCCTTCTTCTCCTGCTCCCAATCCCTCCCAGCATCAGAGTCTTTTCCAATGAGTCAACTCTTTGCATGAGGTGGCCAAAGTACTGGAGTTTCAGCTTCAGCATCATTCCCTCCAAAGAAATCCCAGGGCTGATCTTCAGAATGAACTGGTTGGATCACCTTGCAGTCCAAGGGACTCTCAAGAGTCTTCTCCAACACCACAGTTCAAAAGCATCAATTCTTTGGCACTCAGCTTTCTTCACAGTCCAACTCTAACATCCATACATGACCACTGGGGAAAAACCATAGCCTTGACTAGACAGACTTTTGTTGGCTAAGTGATGTCTCTGTTTTTCAATATGCTATCTAGGTTGGTCATAACTTTTCTTCCAAGGCGTAAGTGTCTTTTAATTTCATGGCTGTAGTCACCACGTGCAGTGATTTTGGAGCCCCCCAAAAATAAAAGTCTGACACTGTTTCCACTATTTCCCCATCTATTTCCCATGAAGTGATGGGACCAGATGCCATGATCTTCACTTTCTGAATGTTGAGGTTTAAGCCAACTTTTTCACTCTCCTCTTTCACTTTCATCAAGAGGCTTTTGAGTTCCTCTTCACTTTGTGCCATAAGGGTGGTGTCATCTGCACATCTGAAGTTATTGATATTTCTCCCGGCAATCTTGATTCCAGCTTATGCTTCTTCCAGCCCAGTGCTTCTCATGATGTACTCTGCATATAAGTTAAATAAGCAGGGTGACAATATACAGTCTTGATGTAATCCTTTCCTATTTGGAACCAGTCTGTTGTTCCATGTCCAATTCTAGCTGTTGCTTCCTGACCTGCATACAAATTTCTCAGGAGGCAGGTCAGGTGGTCTGGTATTCCCATCTCTTTCAGAATTTTCTGCGGTTTATTGTGATCCACACAGTCAAAGGCTTTGGCATAGTCAATGAAGGAGAAATAGATGTTTTTTCTGGAACTCTCTTGCTTTTTCGATGATCCAGCGGATGTTGGCGATTTGATCTCTGGCTCCTCTGCCTTTTCGAAAACCAGCTTGAACATCTGGAAGTTCACAGTTCACGTATTGCTGAAGCCTACGTTGGAGAATTTTGAGCATTACTTTACTAGCGTGTGAGATGAGTGCAATTGTGTGGTAGTTTGAGCATTCTTTGGCATTGCCTTTCTTTGGGATTGGAATGAAAACTGAGCTTTTCCAGTCCTGTGGCCACTCCTGAGTTTTCCAAATTTGCTGGCATATTGAGTGCATCACTTTCACAGCATCATATTTCAGGATTTGAAAGAGCTCAACTGGAATTCCATCACCTCCACTAGCTGTTCATAGTGATGCTTTCTAAAGCCCACTTGATTTTACATTCCAGGATGTCTGGCTCTAGGTGAGTGATTAAGTTGGGCATAACTTTTCTTCCAAGGAGGAAGTGTCTTTGAATTTCATGGCTGCAGTCACCATCTGCAGTGATTTTGGAGCCCAAAAAGTAAAGTCTGACAGTTTCCACTGTTTCCCCATCTATTTGCCATGAAGGGATGGGACCAGTTGCCATGATTTTAGCTTTCTGAATGTTGAGTTTTAAGCCAAATATTTCACTCTCCTCTTTCACTTTCATCAAGAGGCTCTTTAGTCCCTCTTCACTTTCTGCCATAATGATGGTATCATCTGAATATATGAGGTTACTGATATTTCTATGGGCAATCTTGATTCCAACTTGTGCTTCATCCAGTCCAGCATTTCTCATGATGTACTCTACATATACGTTAAATAAGCAGGGAGACAATATACAGCCTTGACATACTTCTTTCTCCATTTGGAACCAGTCTGTTGTTCCATGTCCAGTTCTAACTGTTGCTTCTTGACTTGCATACCAATTTCTCAGGAGGCAGGTCAGGTGGTATGGTAATCCCATCTCTTTAAGAAGAAGACCCATTATTAACACTCTGAGAGCTCCAAAGTTAGGTAACATGCCTCAGATTTCATGCCACTAAATTCTGAAATAATTTAAAGCAGTTGTCTCTGACATCTACTTGTAGGTAATACTATAGCCACCCTCATTGTGGATTGAATATCATATATATATATATATATATATATATATATATATATATATATATATTATCATGGCATCTGGTCCCATCACTTCATGGGAAATAGATGGAAAACAATGGAAACAGTGTCAGACTTTCTTTTTTGGGGCTCCAAAATCACTGCAGATGGTGACTGCAGCCATGAAATTAAAAGACGCTTACTCCTTGGAAGGAAAGTTATGACCAACCTAGATAGCATATTCAAAAGCAGAGATGTTACTTTGCCAACAAAGGTCTGTCTAGCCAAGGCTATGGTTTTTCCCCAGTGGTCATGTATGGATGTTAGAGTTGGACTGTGAAGAAAGCTGAGTGCCAAAGAATTGATGCTTTTGAACTGTGGTGTTGGAGAAGACTCTTGAGAGTCCCATGGACTGCAAGGAGATCCAACTAGTCCATTCTAAAGGAGATCAGTCCTGGGATTTCTTTGGAAGGACTGATACTAAAGCTGAAACTCCAGTACTTTGGCCACCTCATGCGAAGAGTTGACTCATTGGAAAAGACTCTGATACTGGGAGGGATTGGGGGCAGGAGGAGAAGGGGATGACAGAGGATGAGAGGACTGGATGGCATCACTGACTTGATGGACATGAGTTTAAGTGAACTCCGGGAGTTGGTGATGGACAGGGAGGCCTGGCATGCTGTGATTCATGGGGTTGCAAAGAGTCGTACATGACTGAGAGACTGAACTGAACTGAACTGACACGGTGTATGTGTTTACAGATGAATATACATTTCTGAATCTTTTATTGCCAGCTATCTCAAACCCTTTATAGAAGTTGGCAGAAGATGAAAATAGTATCTCAACAAAAAGTCATTTGAAGAAGGAAACAAAAGATTCTGGTGTACAATACATATGCCTTCCCTGAAACCAACCTCATTTCTTTCTTCTACATTCCCAGGAATTCCAAGAAACCCAGTTAAAGCTACACATATAATTCACCGCCCCCCCATCTACTTGGATTTCAGGCCCATATGATGGCCCGTATCACCATGGCCAGTGTTTTTACACCTCTGTCACACTGGCACAGAGACAATAATGAGTATATAGAAAGAAACATATTGTCCCAGAAGCAAGTGACTCAAGTACTGATGTCCCCCAAATAAAGAGAATCATTATTTTTATATATTTCCCATTTGGAGCACACTGTTTGGAAAATTATATTCAAAGTCTGTGAATCTACATGAACTAATAAAAAAAAAAATTCTTAGATGAAATCTTTCACTTTAGAGAAAATGGTGATTTTTTTATAATTCAGAAAAATTCTTTAGTTTGCAGAGAATGACAGCCTACACCTAGAGAGGATATTCCACTAGCCCAATATTGTGCTGAGACAGGGTTTAGAACAAATCTTCCTGCATATTAACAGGGAGGGTAAGACTCTACACCCATTCTCAATCTTAGTAAGAACTGGGATATACCAACATGAACAGATGGTAATGGGAATTAAATGAGGTCCCACACATAAAGTGTTAACCAGTTCATGCATAACAAATAGAAACTCTAACTCCACCATTACTACCATCAGGTGCTCTGGGTGCCAGCAGCCAGGGGAGGAGGGATGAGGTGTTCATAGACTGATGAGCCCAAAGAATCTTAAGAATCTCATGAAGTTGGGCCCTAACAGGCCTCTCATTCTAACCACTAGAACAGTTTAGTATTATCCAAGAACGTATCAGAGCAGGTGCAATTTTTCTTAGATGTGGTGATGAGGTCACATGTACCAAAGTGACTGTGGCTTTTCTTTGGTCACAGTGAAATTCACATCTGAGGTTTATTTTGTTTGAAGATGCACTTTTAAAATAATATGACCAATAAACTTCATGCCTACTACAGTTTTTGTCCTCTCTGAATTATCTTCCCAACTCTAAGCTTTCCAAAGACTGACAAATTTTGGGACATGGCAGCAAGTAACATTTTTTGAGATGTTTCTTTTCTTTTTTAATATATATTTTAAAGAGATGTGTTTTTTTTTCTTATTCTGTATCATTTTTCTCTTTCAGGTTATCCTTTTTCTGAGTGAAGACTTGCTTTTTTGAAACTCCTAAGCACTTATGGGAGACTAAGGGGAAAGTGCTGGACCTCTGAATCAACAAAACCAAACAAGATTATTCAATATAGACCAAAGAGAAGATCAATTTGACATTTACTATTTTATGTACCGTGAAGTGGTACACTGATACCAGTGGAAGTACAAAATCTGTATTTTGTAAACTCATGAATCTCAAGAAGTTGAACTGTGTCCACTCCAGGTCAGCATTCTTGGTGGAAGCAAGTAGCCTGGTTAGGTTGTCAGGATGACTAAGGCAGAGGATAGGTCCCAACCACCTATGGAAGGAAGTCCCATGAGCATATTTCATCCTCCAAAAGGATGCTGTGTTGTGAGCAGCTGTTTATGACAAGCCACACTGGTTTCTAAATGATTTGTAAGTGAAATATACAAAAAAGAAAAGAAAAGAATGCTTGTGAAAATGTTAATGGTTTTCTTTAAAAGCCTGTCCAACCAAAAAACTTGAAAAATAAGACTTTGCTTTATTGCTAGAGGCTATGGGATTTCTTTGGAAGGAATGATGCTAAAGCTGAAACTCCAGTACTTTGGCCACGTCATGCAAAGAATTGACTCATTGGAAAAGACTCTGATGCTGGGAGGGATTGGGGGCAGGAGGAGAAGGGGACGACAGAGGATGAGATGGTTGGATGGCATGACTGACTCCATGGATGTGAGTCTGAGTGAACTTTGGGAGTTGGTGATGGACAGGGAGGCCTGGCATGCTCTGATTCATGGGATCGCAAAGAGTCGGACATGACTGAGTGACTGAACTGAACTGATGACAAGTTTTCTCATAACACAGAGATCCACAATTCTCTAGATCTGGCCAACAAGCAAAGAAGTAATGGTTATGCCATGCTTCCAAATACCAATAATGGATGACACTTCATAAGACTTGTCATGAGTCCAAATCTCAAGTATTTCACAGGCTTTATATAATCTCATTCTCACATCAATATGAGGAAGGATTATCCTCTCCATTTGCAAAGCAGGAAACTGATACTCAGAGAGGCTTATTGATTTGCTCAAATTCAAACAATTCAGTCATTATGACCCCAAGTCTTTTCTTTTAACTTCTTCCTGATACTGTATCACATACAGAGACTGTATCACACATAGATACTGTATCATACATCATATATTTCCCCTTCTGTCTGCATTTTCTAACCCTGTTGGGTTTCTTGTGGTTCTATCTGGTCTTTCCCATGAGGGAGCCAGTTCTAGATTCCCAGCTATTTAGGGAATAACAGCCTGTTCAGTTCAGAGAGCAAAATGATCATTAAAAGATCTTAAAAGTGCTCACTGGGCTTCCCTGGTGGCTCAGTAGTAAAGAATCTGCCTGCCAATGCAGGAGATGTGGGTTTGATCATTGGATCAGGAAGATCCTCTGGAGAAGGAAATGGCAACCCACTCCAGTATTCTTGCCTGTGAAATCCCATGGACAGAGGAGCCTGGAGCACTGCAGTCCATGGGGTCACAAAGAGTTGAATGCAACTAAGCTACTAAATGGCAACAGCAAGGGTTCATTCTGTTCATAGTTTTTCAGGCACTCTGTCTACCAGATCTAATTCCTTGAATCTATTCATCACCTCCATTTTATAACCATAAGAGATTTGATTTAGGTCAAACCTGAATGGCCTAGTGGTTTTCCCTACTCTCTTCATTTAAGCCTAAATTTTACAATAAGGAATTAATGATCAGAGCCATAGTCAGCTTCAGGTCTTGTTTTTGCTGACTGTATAGAGCTTCTTCATTTTCAGCTGAAAAGGACATAATCAATCTGATTTTGGTGTTGATCATTTGGTGATGTCCTTGTGTAGAACTGTCCCTTGTGTTGCTGGAAGAGGGTGTTTTCTATGACCGATGTGTTCTCTTGACAAAACTCTGTTAGCCTATGCCCTGCTTCATTTTGTACTCCAAAAGCCAGACTTGCCTGTTACTCCAGGTATCTCTTGATTTCCTACTTTTGCATTACAATTCCTTATGATGAAAAGGACATCTTTTTTTTGGTTTTAGATCTAGAAGGTATTGTAGGTCTTCATAGAACCAGTCAACTTCAGCTTCTTTGGCATTAGTAGTTGAGGCATAGACTTGTAGTACTGTGATGTTGAATGGTTTGCCTTGGAAGAGAACAGATCATTCTGTCGTTTTTGAGTTTGTACCCAAGGACTGCATTTCAGACTCTTTTGTTAACTATGACAGCTTCTCCGTTTCTTCTAAGGGATTCTTGCCCACAGAAATAGATACAATGGTCATCTGAATTAAATTCGCCCATTCCTGTCCATTTTAGTTCACTGATTCCTAAGATGCCAATATTCACTCTTGTCATCCCCTGTTTGACCACATTCAATTTACATTGATTCATGGACCTAACATTCCAGGTCCCTATGAAATATCATTCTTTACAGCATTGGACTTTACTTTTACCAACAGACACATCCACAACTGAGTGTCATTTCCACTTCTGCCCAGCTGCTTCATTCTTTCTGGAGCTGTTAGCAGTTGCCCTCTGCTCTTCCCCAGTAACATACTGGATACCTCCCAACTTGGAGGGCTCATCTTCAAGTGTCATATATTTTTGCCTTTTCATACTGTTCACGGGGCTCTCACAGCAAGAATACTGGAGTGGGTTATCATTTCCTCCTCAAGTGGACCATGTTTCGTCAGAACTCTCCAGTATGACCTGTCTGTCTTGGGTGGCCCTGAATGGTATCACTCATAGTTTCATTGAGTTACACAACCCTTCACCAGGACAAGGCTGTGATCCATGAGGAAGAAAGGAAATGAGGATTCAGTCATTTAAGTTCGGCCAAGCTGTTGATTGTTGTTGTTGTTTTCTCTTCCTGAATGAGGGATGTGTGAGGAACAAAGGTTTTGCAATTTGGTTTTCCTCAAAAAAATTAAAGCATTTTGCTGAGGGCAGCTGTGTGCAACTTCTGATGCTCAGAGAAGTCCCTCTTTTTTTAATTTAATAAGTGATTTTTTTGATATTTTAAAATTTATTTATTTTTAATTGAAGGATAATTAAAATGCCTAAATTTAACTTCCACATCTTACCTTCATTTTCATTTGTCTTATTTGTAGGAAGACTTCTTGGAGGTGATGATTTCAATGACAAAAGCAGTGCATAATTGAGACTATTTACTCAATGTTATTTGGGACTTTGGAAAACTATATGAAAATTATGTTAATTTGAAATATTTAGTGACCAATGGTCAGTTTTGAAAACAACTGGTGTTTATTCTATGAGTCTACATAAGAAAGTATCCCTTAAAATCTTCAAGAATTACAAACCTAGAATCTCTGTAATACAAACTCATGAGATGATATTTATGGGCCTGGAAACTGTGTCTGACAATAAATTTAATACAACATAATGCCGATGTCATCAGACAACTTTTCTCACTTAAAAATACATATGATGTTTTAAAAATAACTACTCATTACTTAGTGCTCAACCTGCATTCAGATGTTATGAAAATAATAATATTAAAACAACTTCATTTTGCCTTCCCACAACATTTATGGAGTTGGTATTATTTTCTCTATTTTACTGAGAGGAGACTGGCTTTGTGTGGCAGAGACAGGAAGAGGGAGAGCTGGGATTCAAGCTTGGAAAGAGAGACTTCAGGGCTTCCCATGCCACTGTACTTTAAAGTTGTTGACATCATAAATGATTATCAGGTGGAATTGCACTATATAAATTGATTTTTTTATGCTGCTTTTCCTTCATCCTTTTTGAAATGGTGAACAGCTCCAATTTGCCCAACAACTATAATGTGACCGAACAGGCAACTTCTCTGGTAGAGTCAGTGTACAATATGGTGCACAAACTCATGATTGCCCTCTGTTGGGATGTGGTCTCTGAGTGACATCGTCTGAGTAGATGGACTGTCCTGCAGTGTGGACCACTACTCAGAACCCAGGGTTTCCCTTCCCACACTTGGCATCACTATTACAAAATATTAAATAAATTATCTAATATATTGTTTAAGAGAATGAGAAGGAATTAAATGATGAAAAGTACACGAAATAAACACTTTAGAAGTAATAAAAATGATCAAGAATCTTCCAAGGTTTATAAAATACACCAAGGATAAGCAGAATCATCAAAAGTGAGTTGAAAACAATTGGCACAAACTATTTCTTTTAAAACAAAACTGAACAACCCCCTTCCAGCCCCTTCCCTTCCCTCCTCTCATTGGTGATGGGGAAGAAAGACTGGTTCCCACATAGGAACTCTGCTTCCAGCAGCACCTCCAGCCCCACCATCCACAGCAGCCTTTTCTTTTCATCCAGGATTAAAGGTCACCTCCTAGAAGCTCCGCCCACCTCCTGGACCAGGCTCCATAACTGCCTCCAGCCCCCACGTCCACTTTGCCTTCCAGGACTTCCTCCACAGAGCTCCCATAATTAGGATTCCAAAGGCAGCAAGGGGTGAATCTCCGGATGTCTCCCTCCCAAAGGGAGGCTGCAGGAGACCACCCATGACGGGAGGGGTCTGGCTCACCCCTGTTCTTCAGGACCTCAACTCTAAGCACTGTTTGTTGAAGGGAAGGAGGGAGAGAGGGAAATACCACCCACCACCTCACACACGCAACTCACAAACTGTACACCCCAACAACCAGCAATACCTCCTCAGACCCTACATTCCAGATGGGCCTGTCTCCTACTTCATTCAAACTCCTTCCAGGAGTAGCCAGTCTTCACCTCAACTCCCTCCATACCTCCTGGATTTTCAACCCTTTGCACTCTGACCTCCTCACATCTGAAACCTGCTTCTCAGGTCACCAACACCTCTTGATTCCAAATCAAGCAACAAGTTTTCACAGACTCACCTTCTCGTTTGCACTGAGCAGATGTGTCCTTCCTTGATTCCCCAACCTACTTCCTTCTTTCTCTCTTGCTGTTCACTGTGTCTCCTCTCCTCCCCTTCTCTCTCTGCTTTTTCTCTGATATCGAGTCTTCTTATATTGGCCCCTAAAAATGTTTCCCTCTCTCTGGGCAATCTTGTCATCTTCACAGATTCAGCTACTACCTGCTCAGTGAAGGGTACACAGGCTCCATGCTCATCCCAGGTCTCTCCCTCAAACACCAAACTCTTACTTCCAATGACCTACAGGACACCTCCACCTTCAACTTCAAGATAACTGAACTACAAGTGGCAGAGCTGGGATTGGAAATCAGCAAGACTGGAATTTTCCCTCCTCTTTAATGAGAATGTTTCCTACTGAAATCAGGTAGTATCTATCCCTGTTCCTCTATACATCATGCAAAAATATGTGACAATCTGACTATGACCACTAACTAACCATGTGCTAGTAAGCACATGGCATAAACCCAAGTTAGCCCACCTTACCACAGCAAATAAACAACCATTCACAAAATATTTTCAAAGTAATTCACAATCACTGTTAAAATGTGACACTGTTTTCAAGCAAAAATAGTTTCTGGGGATAAATTACATAGTTAAACCCAGAAGGGCACATTTATAAAATAAGTTTGCAGAAGAGAAAAAAAAAAATCAGACATCTTTGCAGTAAAAGTCCTCTGCCTCTGAGTCCCAGAGTAGTTCACACTGGTAACAGTTGAAGCCATGCCCACAGGCTACACTGTCTGCAGTCAGATCTCTGCTGCATTTTTGTGTGCAGCTTTTGACAATGCGTTTCATTTCCAAAATTAACACCTGAGAAGAAAAAGAAAATTCCCCACAGACTAAATAACTGAAAAGTAGACAGAATTAAATAACAGAAAAATACACCCCACATGAGCAATGATACTGAATGAGGAGATGAGAGTGGAGATGACCCTACATCATTCTTTAGAACCTCAAGTTCACAGACAAAAGAGAGACTCGATAGAAGGTATTCCTGTAGGTCTTTCTCTCTCTCTCTCTCTTAAGACACCTTAAGACAGAGCAATCAACCTGTGAAAAGAATAACTGCCTACAAAACAAAAGACATTTTCTGAAATGACTTTGATCCTGGAATCAAATTACTGGCTTAAAGGCTTTGTATCTTTAATAACTGCTCTCTATTGCCTTTGTTGGACTTCCCAGGTGGCTCAGTGGTGAAGAATCTGCCTGCCAATGCAGGAGACATGGGTCTGGAAGATCCCCTGGACAAGGTAATTGCAACCCACTCAAGTATTCTTACCTTAGAAATCCCATGGACAGAGGAACCTCGTGGGCTATAGTCCATGGGGTCACAAAAGAGTCAGACACAATTTAGCAACTAAACAACAACCTTTTCCTCGTTAAAGTATTATTTTCACCTTATTTTTACCAATCTTTTATTTGTAAGTAACCACAATTGGCTTTATCCAAATAAAATAGTGCAGTAAATATTTGTCCTCTGTGGTAATACAATGCATTGTGCATGTCTGACTCTTTGCAACCCCATGGACTATTCCAGGCAAGAATACTGGAGTGGCTTGCCATTTCCTTCTCCAGAGGATCTTCTTGACCCAAGGATTGAACTCTTGTCTCTTGTGTCTCCTGCATTGGCAAGTGAATTCTTTAACACTGAGCCACTTGGGAAGCCCAATACAATGCATAATTTAGTTCATCTAGGCTATCTTTCCATGAGAGGTGATTTTTTTCTCTATTATGAAATGTGCTCACAATAAGGGAATCCACACCAGACATCTGGAAGGCAGAGGGAGAACCACTTACCCAGCCTGTCGCTGCTTCAGACCAACCTTGATGTGACTGGGTAGCCACTCCTGCCCCAGGTGTCACTCATGTTAGCTCAGCCTCCCAATGACAGCTGCACCCTTCTCTCACAAATATAACCTTTACTGAGGATAACAGGGCATATCACCAGGCTGAAAGCCCACCCTCAGCCCCTGTGAGAAAGCCTCGAGAAACAGGCATTCTGCTCTTCCCTGTGAGAACTCTGACAGGACTGGTACATTACCTGGATGAAATCTTGAAATATCAGGGGCAGCAAGTCATCCATATGCCCAATGTCTTTCGAGAAGAGATTTAAAATCCTTCCTGAAAGAACAGGATACAAGAAAATACTCATTTCCTCATAAAGGAGCCTTAAGAGAAACAATACGTGCACAAATCAAAACAATATTTTTAAAGCACATGTATTTATGGATTTCTCTGATGATACAGTGGATAAGAATCTGCTTGTCAATGCAGGGGACATTACAAATTCCACTTTTGAAAATAAAAGATAGGAAAGAGTTCAATTTAATATACCACTAAAAGAGTAAGTAATTTACAGCCCCTAAGCCTTTTGGGCAAAGCAGGCCTATCTTTGCAATACTTATTTGGGCTTCTATTTTCTTGAAGGAATGAAGTCGTGCTAAGAGCTAAAGGAGGGGGACACAAGATAAATATTAGTGTGCTGACTGCTCTAAAATTAGTGGCCTTCAGGATTTAAACTTGATCCCAAGTCCTTCAATATAAGTAAGTCAGCATCTGGAGAAGCCTACAGGTCTTGACTATAAAGAGCCTGGTTAACTGTGGTCATGAACACTCAGAGGCTGTGAGAACAGAAATTGAGTCCCACTTAATGCTCCCAACTTTGTGACTATAGTTTTCACACTAACAGGCAAAGTGGAGGAACTTCATACCCATAATAGCATAGACTCCTCCAACCCCTTCCTCACTCTGGCTTCATAATAACCTGAGATCTGTGTGGGCCTCTGCAGTTTACTATCCTGTGCTCTGCTCACAGCCTGGACTAAACAACGTGTGCTGAATAAATCTGAACAGATTTATGAGCTGCTGCCCTCGACATTCTTATTTAATCCTCACAACAGTCTTGTGGAACAGAAAGGGCAGTGGTTATTCCCATTTCACAGGAGAGAAGCTCCCAGACACCATGTCCTCATCCTCATTGAGGTTCATTAGGCACTGATCCTGTGCTAAGTGCTGTGAATTATTAACCTGCTTAATGCCCACAATACCAAGATATTGGTAAGTGTGTGAATAGTATCCTCATTTTATAGGTAAGAAGATCAAGACACAGAGAAATTAAATAATTAGCACAGAAGTATTCACATAACTATAACTATTACTATTAGTAACTAGCAACAGGACTGAACCCAGCCAGTTGGCTCCAGAGTCCACACTTAAGACCATGACAGCATCCTGCCTGGAGATTTGCCTGGCTAGGAGAATATACCTGCTTTGGCCTCAGTCACATGCCGAGTTGATGACCAGGCTGAGCCTACACTTGTCCTCCTTCCAGTCACATCCCTGCCTCGACAGGCCCTGTCAGTCATCACCTGTGAGAAAACAAAGCCACCCTGGGCCTCAGCACAAGTACAACCAACTGAACAGAGTGGGCATGTTCACTAAAGAACTGACTCTTCACAGAAACCCAGGTCAGGAGGCTGTCTCCTGAAGCAATACAGGTCAAAGGCCTCAAAGTAGAGGAAGCAACCACTGGAAAACCATCAGGGACACTCTTACTTAATACTGAAGATCTACCTGCTATGTACCACAAGACCTCTTAAATATAACCAAAAGTCCATTATAAAACTAGAGAGTTGATTTTATTGAAGATGATGTATACTTTTAACTGATCTTGTGTTTTAGTCAATTTTCCATTACCATTTAGATAAACCTCAAAATATGAGCACATGTCAGACCTCTGTGATCCCAGAAATGGATGAGCAATGAAAAAGAGAAACACATAGCCTGTCTCCTATAGAGATGTTCCTGGAAGAAGGTCCTTCCTAGTTAGCTTAACATTATTAACACGGGAACATTTCAACAACTAGTCAAAAATATTTCAACACATTTGCATCATATGTTGGGTGCTTCATATGTCTTACAAATGGATTCATAAATCATCCTGCAAAGTAAACATTCATTTATCTTTACAGACACACATAAATTGGAATAAAAGGTTACATACTCCTATTCAGATTTTCTCTGGTAGGAAAGAATATCAGTGAAGCTTTTCATAGAAAATGAATGGTGATTTTCTTCTAAGCATCTCTTCCATTTTCAAATATCAAATGTAATCAGGAATTAAATGTGTTAAGAAGACATATTCACTGAGAAACCTGGTGTCTGACTTACCTATTGGATTTCTATAGAAGAACAATACTGGAGCTCTCAAAATGGACCACAAAATTTTGTTATGCAAAGTTTGTGAAGCGTTAACAAGGACATAGAATATCAACAGAGACCTTGTGATGCCAAAAAGGATGGTAGAAAAAGTTAAACCTGAAATAAAGAAACATCACTCAGTACAAGATCTCTGCCTTATCCTCAATGATGTTAAAGCATGACAGACAGTTTATAAAGATATTGTGTATTTTATTCTATAAATAAGATTTATATAAAAATTTATACATGTAGACTATAGAATACATTTATATATATAAATGTATATATATGTAAATATACATATGAAATAGGTTGTATAAGAACTTGATGCTGTCACAAAATACATTTATAAAGAAGAATATGAAAATCACTATTTTTCTTTCACTAAATAGAAACAACACAGGAGAAATGTCTTATATAAATTACAGTTTCATTCTAGGCTTTCCTAATTGACTTACAAGTTCTAATAACAACTCACAAGAAAGATAATTACAGGGCTCCCTTGGTAGTTCAATGTTGGAGAGTCTGTCTGCCAATGCAGGAGACATGGGTTCGATCCCTGACACAGGTGGATCTCACATGTCTCAGAGCAGCTTAGCCTGTGCTCCATAACTATTGAGCTTGTGCTCTAGAGCCCAGGAACCACAACTACTAAAGCCCACTGGCTGCATCTACTGAAGTCCCCACACCCTAGAGCCCATGCTCTGAAACAAGAGAAGCCATGCAATGAGAAACCTGCACATCACAATTAGAGTAGACTCTGCCCTTGGCAACTAGAGAAAGTCCACACAGCGATGAAGACCCAGCATAGCCAAAAATAAATAAAACAAACAAACAAACAAAAAATAACTTTAGTTATTTAAACATTTTTTAAAAACAAAAAGAAAGATGATTATGAAAAACAGTTGATCTTCTTCCCTTTGCCACATTTCAAATCCCACTAGTTACATATTCCACAATCAAAGCATACCTCAGTTTTAGATATCAGTGTGAGAAGGAAGAGGAACAGGAGAAATGACTTACCATTTCCTTGTAAACAGTAAATTTACATGAAAATTTACTTCTATGTAAAATAGCTACTTGAGAATCTACTTTTATAGCACAGAAAATTCTACTCAGTGGTGATCTAAATGAGAAGGAAACAAAAAAAATGGGGATATATGTGCACTGTACATATGACTGATGGCACTTTGTTGTACAGCAAAATCTCACACGACACTGTAAAGCAACTGTACTCCAGTGAAAATTAATAAAAATCAAATAAATAAAAAATAACATAGCAATTTCTATGTCCAAGTAGTTTTAAAGAGTACAGAAGGACCATATTAAGTTGCAAACAGACAACTTAATTATTTGCAACTAACAATTAATTAGTTTGCAAACTATTGCTATTCAAGAAATAGCGAGAAACTATTATATTTTGACAAGAGATAATTATAACCTAAATAATAATTTATAGATAATCTAAACAAGCAACTAACCTCTCACTAAGTGTTTTAAGGAAACACAAAGCATTTGTAAATAAATATTATCATTTAAAAATTTTTATCAATGATAAATGAGCATCACTATGCATATAAAACCACATCCAAAGTCAGAAGGAGCAGCCCCACATCCAAGGTCAGGGAAAACCTAGTAAGATGGTAGGCACTGGAGTGGCTGTGAGGAGATACCCCATGTCTAAGGGCAAAGGAGCAGCCCCAGCAAGACAGCAGAAGTGGCGAATTCATGTTTAGAATCAAACCCAATTCCTGCCAGAGATGCTCAGAGGGCTCAAATGAACCTTGTGTGCACCAGGACCCAGAGTCCCCACAGAGACTGAGACAGAACTGTGTTTGAGAGTTTCCTGTGGAGGTATGGGGTTGGCAGTGGTCTGCCGCAGGGACAGGAGCTCTGGGTGTGGGTATGGCATAAGTCCTCTTGGAGGAGGTTGCCATTAACCCCACCATAGAGCTGTCAGAACTTACACAGGACTGGGAAATAGACTCTTGGAGGGCACAACAGAACCTTGTGCACCAGGACCAAGGAGGAAGGAACAGTGACCCCAGAGGAGACTTGCCTATGGGTGTCCAGGAGTCTCTGGTGAAGGTGTGGGTTGGTGGTGGACTGCAGCAGGGTTAGGGGCATGGTCTTTAGCATTACATGCATGGGATCTTGTGAGGGAAGTCACCATTATATTCATTCAGTTCAGTTCAGCTCAGTTCACTGGCTCAGTCGTGTCTGACTCTATGCGACCTCATGAATCACAGCACGTGAGGCCTCCCTGTCCATCATCAACACCTGGAGTTCACTCAAACTCATGTCGATCAAGTCGGTAATGCCATCCAGATATCTTATCCTCTGTCGTCCCCTTCTCCTCCTGCCCCCAATCCCTCCCAGCATCAGGGTCTTTTCCAATGAGTCAACTCTTTGCATGAGGTGGCCAAAGTATTGGAGGTTCAGCTTTAGCATCAGTCGTTCCAATGAACAGCCAGGACTGATCTCCTTTTGGATGGACTGGTTGGATCTCCTTGCAGTCTAAGGAACTCTCAAGAGTCTTCTCCAGCACCACAGTTCAAAAGCATCAATTCTTCAGTGCTCAGCTTTCTTCACAGTCTAATTCTCACATCTATACATGACTACTGGAAAATCATAGCCTTGACTAGACGGACCTTTGTTGGCAAAGTAATGTCTCTGCTTTTCAATATGCTATCTAGATTGGTCATAACTTTCCTTCCAAAGAGTATGCGTCTTTTAATTTCATGGCTGCAGTCACCATCTGCAGTGATTTTGGAGCCCCAAAAAATAAAGTCTGACACTGTTTCCACTGTTTCCCCGTCTATTTGCCATGAAGTGATGGGACCGGATGCCATGATCTTCATTTTCTGAATGTTGAGCTTTAAGCCAACTTTTTCACTCTCCTCCTTCACTTTCATCAAGAGGCTTTTTTAGTTCCTCTTCACTTTGTGCCATAAGGGTGGTGTCCTCTGCATATCTGAGGTTATTGATATTTCTCCAAGCAATCTTTATTCCAGATTGTGCTTCTTCCAGCCCAGCATTTCTCATGATGTACACTGCTTATAAGTTAAATAAGCAGGGTGACAATATACAGCCTTGATGTACTCCTTTTCCTATTTGGAACCAGTCTGCTGTTCCATGTCTAGTTCAAGCTGTTGCTTCCTGACCTGCATATAGGTTTCTCAAGAGGCAGGTCAGGTGGTTTGGTATACCCATCTCTTTCAGAATTTTCCACAGTTTATTATGATCCACACAGTCAAAGGCTTTGGCATAGTCAATAAAGCAGAAATAGATGTTTTTCTGGAATTCTCTTGCTTTTTTGATGATCCAGCGGATGTTGGCAATTTGATCTCTGGTTCCTCTGCCTTTTCTAAAACCAGCTTGAACATCAGGAAGTTCACCATTCACGTATTGCTGAAGCCTAGCTTGGAGAATTTTGAGCATTACTTTACTAGCATGTGAGATGAGTGCAATTGTGCGGTAGTTGGAGCATTCTTTGGCATTGCCTTTTTTGGGGATTGGAATGAAAACTGACCTTTTCCAGTCCTGTGGCCACTGCTGAGTTTTCCAAATTTGCTGGCATATTGAGTGCAGCACTTTCACATCATCATCTTTCAGGATTTGAAATAGGTCACCTTGAATTCCATCACCTCCACTACCTTTGTTCATGGTGATGCTTTCTAAGGCCCACTTGACTTCACATTCCAGGATGTCTGGCTCTAGGTG
The DNA here is from genome assembly GCF_029378745.1 of Bos indicus. Lineage (NCBI taxonomy): Eukaryota > Metazoa > Chordata > Mammalia > Artiodactyla > Bovidae > Bos > Bos indicus. Next base: position 74,790,856 of record NC_091771.1, read on the forward strand.
AGTGATCACACCATCATGATTATCTGGGTAATGAACTCCTTTTTGTACAGTTCTCATGTGTATTCTTCTTAATATCTTCTGCTTCTCCTAGGTCCATACCATTTCTGTCCTTTATCAAGCCAATCTTTGCATGAAATATTCCCTTGGTATCTCTAATTTTCTTGAAGAGATCTCCAGTCTTTGCCATTCTGTTATTTCCCCCCATTTCTTTGCACTGATCTCTGAGGAAGGCTTTCTTATCTCTTCTTGCTATTCTTTGGAACTCTGCATTCAGATGCTTATATCTTTCCTTTTCTCCTTTGCTTTTCACTTCTCTTCTTTTCACAGCTATTTGTAAGGCCTCCCCAGACAGCCATTTTGCTTTTTTGCATTTATTTTCCATGGGGATGGTCTTGATCCCTGTTTCCTATACAATGTCACAAACTTCCGACCATAGCTCATCAGGCACTCTGTCTATTACATCTAGTCCCTTAAATCTATTTCTCATTTCCACTGTATAATCATAAGGGATTTGATTTAGGTCATACCTGAATGGTCTAGTGGTTTTCCCTACTTTCTTCAATTTAAGTCTGAATTTGACAATAAGTAGTTCACGATCTGAGCCACAGTGAGCTCCAAGTCTTGTTTTTGCTGACTGTATACAGCTTCTCTATCTTTGGCTGCAAATAATATAATCAATCTGACTTCGGTGCGACCATCTGGTGATTTCCATGTGTAGAGTCTTCTCTTGTGTTGTTGGAAGAGGGTGTTTGCTAAGACCAGTGTGTTTTCTTAGCAAAACTCTATTAGCCTTTGCCCTGCTTCATTCCGTACTCCAAGGCCAAATTTGCCTGTTACTCCAGGTGTTTCTTGACTTCCTACTTTTGTGTTTCAATCCCATATAATGAAAAGGACATCTTTTGGGGGTGATAGTACTAAAAAGTTAGGACTTCCCTGGTGGCTCAGATGGTAAAACATCTGTCTACAATGCAGGAGACCCGGGTTCAATCTCTGGGTCAGGAAGATCCCCCCGAGAAGGAAATGGCAATCCACTCAAGTACTATTGCCTGGAAAATCCCATGGACAGAGGAGCCTGGTAGGCTGCAGTCCATGGGGTTGAAAAGAGTCAGACTGAGCAACTTCACTTTCATTTTCACTTTCTAAAGGGTCTTGTAGGTTTTCATACCTCCACCGTAGTTTATCTTTATTACCTCCACCATAGTTTGGCCCAAGATAAGTAGCAGGGAGGGAACACAGCTCCACCCATCAACAGAAAATCAGATTAAAGATTTACTGAGCATAGACCTGCCCATCAGAACAGGACCCAGTATCTCCCTTAGTCAGTCTCTCCCATCAGGAAGCTTCCATAAGCTTCTTATCATTCTCCATCAGAGGGCAGACAGACTGAAAGCCACAATCACAAAAAACTAACCAATCTAATTACATGGACCACAGCCTTGTCTAACTCAATGAAACTATGAGCCATGTCATGTAGGAGTACCTAAGACTGATGGGTCATGGTGGAGAGTTCTAACAAAATGTGGTCCACTGGAGAAGGGAATGACAAAGCACTTCAGTATTCCAGTCTTGAGAACCCCATGAACAGTATGAAAAGGCAAAAAGATAGGACACTGAAAGATGAACTCCCCAGTTGGTAGGTACCCAATATGCTACTAGAGAACAGTGGAGAAATAACTCCAGAAAGAATGAAGAGACAGAGCCAAAGCAAAAATAACAGCCAGTTGTAGATGTGACTGGTGATAGAAGCAAGGTCCGATGTTGTAAAGAGCAACATTGCAAAGGAACCTGGACTGTTAGGTCCATGAATCCAGGCAAATTGGAAGTGATCAAACAGGAGATGGCAAGAGTGAATGCCATCAAATTCCTAAAATTCCACATTTTAGGAATCAGTGAACTAAAATGGACTGGAATGGGTGAATGTAACTCAGAAGAACTTTATATCTACTACTGTGCACAGGAATCCATTAGAAGAAATGGAGTAGCCATCATATTCAACGAAAGAGTCCAAAATGCAGTGCTTGGATGCAATCTCAAAAAACACAGAATGATCTCTGTTCGTTTCCAAGGCAAACCATTCAGTATCACGGTAATCTAAGTCTATGTCCTGACCAGTAATGCCAAAGAGGTTGAAGTTGAACAGTTCTATGAAGACCTACAGGACCTTCTAGAATTAACACCCAAAAAAGATGTCCTTTTCATTATAGAGAACTGGAATGCAAAAGTAGGAAGTCAAGAAACACCCAGAGTAACAGGCAAATCTGGCCTTGGAGTACAGAATGAAGCAAGGCAAAGGCTCTTAGCATTCTGCCAAGAGAATACACTGGTCATAGCAAATACCTTCTTCCAACAACACAAGAGAAGACTCTACACATGGACATCACCAGATGGTCAACATCTAATTCAAATTGATTATATTCTTTGCAGCCAAAGATGGAGATGTTCTATACAGTCAGCAAAAACAAGACCGGGAGCTGACTGTGGCTCAGATCATGAATTCATTATTGCCAAATTCAGACTTAAATTGAAGAAAGGGAAAGCCACTACCATTCAGGTATGACCCAAATCAAATCCCTTATGATTATACAGTGGAAGTGAGAAATAGATTTAAGGGACTAGATCTGATAGAATGCCAGATGAACTATGGATGGAGGTTTGTGACATTGTACAGTAGACAAGGAGCAAGACCTCCCCAAGAAAAAGAAATGCAAAAGAACAAAATGGCTGTCTGAGGAGGCCTTACAAATAGCTGTGAAAAGAAGAAAAGCAAAAAGCAAAGGAGAAAAGGAAAGATATACCCATTTAAATGCAGAGTTCCAAAGAATAGCAAGGAGAGATAAGAAAGCATTCCTCAGTGATCAGTGCAAAGAAATAGAGAAAAACAATAGAATGGGAAAGACTAGAGATCTCTTCAAGAAAATTAGAGATACCAAGGGAACATTTCATGCAAAGATGGGCTCAATAAAGGACAGAAATATTATGGACTTAACAGAAGCAGAAGATATTATGAAGAGGTGGCAAGAACACATAGAAGAACTGTACAAAAAAGATCTTCACGACCCAGATAATCATGATGTTGTGATCACTCACCTAGAGGCAGACATCCTGGAATGTGAAGGCAAGTGGGCCTTAGTAAGCATCACTACAAACAAAGCTAGTGGAGGTGATGGAAATCCAGTTGAGCTATTTCAAATCCTAAAAGATGATACTGTGAAAGTGCTGTACTCAATATGTCAGCAAATTTGGAAAACTCAGCAGGGGCCACAGGACTGGAAAAGGTCAGTTTTCATTCCAATCCCAAAGAAAGGAAATGAATGCTCAAACTACTGCACATTTGCTCCTATCTCACACGCTAGCAAAGAAATGTTCAAAATTCTCCAAGCCAGGCTTCAGCAATACGTGAACCATGAACTTCTAGATGTTCAAGCTGGTTTTAGAAAAGGCAGAGGAACCAGAGATCAAATTGCCAACACCTGCTGGATCATGGAAAAAAGCAAGAGAGTTCCAGAAAAACATCTATTTCTCCTTTATTGACTATGTCAAAGCCTTTGACTGTGTGGATCACAATAAACTGTGGAAAATTCTGAACGAGATGGGAATATCAAACCACCTGGCCTGCCTCTTGACATATCTGTATGCAGATCGTAAGCAACAGTTAGAACTGGACATGGAACAACAGACTGGTTCCAAATAGGAAAAGGAGTATGTCAAGGCTGTATTTTGTCATCATGCTTATTTAACTTATATGCAGAGTACATCATGAGAAACACTGGGCTGGATGAAGTACTAACTGGAATAAAGATTGCTTGGAGAAATACCAATAACCTCAGATATGCAGATGACATTACCCTTATTGTAGAAATGAAGAACTAAAGAGTCTCTTGATGAAAGTGAAAGAGGAGAGGGAAAAAGCTGGCTTAAAGCTCAACATTCAGAAAACTAAGATCATGGCATGTGGTCCCATCACTTTATGGCAAACAGATGCGGAAACAGTGGAAACAGTGCCAGACTTTATTTTTTGGGACTCCAAAATCACTGCAGATGGTGATTGCAGCCATGAAATTAAAAGACGCTTACTCCTTGGAAGAAAAGTTATGACCAACCGAGACAGCATATTAAAAAGCAGAGACATTACTTTGCCAACAAAGGTCTGTCTAGTCAAGGCTATGGTTTTTCCAGTAGTCATGTATGGATGTGAGAGTTGGACTATAAAGAAAGCTGAATGCCAAAGAATTGATGCTTTTGAACTATGATGTTGGAGAAGACTCTTGAGAGTCCCTTGGACTGCAAGGAGATCCAACCAGTCCATCCTAAAGAAAAGGACTGATGTTGAAGCTGAAACTCCAATACTTTGGCTACCTGATGCAAAGAGCTGACTCATTTGAAAAGACCCTGATGCTGGGAAAGATTGAGGGCAGGAGGAGAAGGGGACGACAGAGGATGAAATGATGGGATGGCATCACTGACTCAATGGGCATGAGTTTGAGTAAACTCTGGGAGTTGGTGACGGACAGGGAAGCCTGGTGTGCAGCAGTACGTGGGGTCACAACGTCGGACTGACTGAGCAACTGATCTGATCTGAACTAAACTGATCCATATAAAAATGAAAATAGCCCTCCGAACATCTCTTCAACTCACAATGGTAAATAAAGGAGTGATGACCCTTGTAATAAATATTCCTTCATGTAGTGTTTTTCCATTCAGCTGACACATCAGTGTTAAACTCTGAAACCTGCTCAGATTCCTGAATTCCATCAACAAGCATTTGCCTTAGCCCACTACCCTATATGAATATAAAACAGAATCCTTTCCTTCTTCCTTTAAGCCCCCATAGTCCACCAATTAAGAAGGTAAACAGCTAATGTATTTGGATTTCTTAGCAAGTGATTCATAAAATAAATACCAAATTTCAAAGAGTGGATTTTTATATAACACATTCTTTGTAGCCAGTTTATACAAGTGTTTCCTGTGGGAATATTGTTATTTATTTATTTTTACTGGAACATACTTGCTTTACAATGTTGTGTTAGTTTCTGTACAAGGAAGTAAATCAGCAATATGTACATATATCCCGTCCTCCTATACCTCCCCTTCTCAATTAATCCCACCCCTCAATGTCCTCAGAGAGCACTGTACTGAGTTCCCTGTACTATCCAGCAAGTTCCCACTAGCTATCTAGTGTATGGTAGTGTATATCCTAACCTGTCCATTCATCTCCTACACCTCCCCCACATGTTTCCACACATACGTTCTCTACATCACTATCTCTATTCCTGCAAATAGGTTCATCTGTACCATTTTGCTAGAGTTCACATATATGTGTTAATATGTGCTTTTTTTTTTTTTTTGCTTTTCTTTCTGACTTACTTCACTCTGTATAACAGACTCTAGGTCCACCCATGTCTCTACAAATCAGCTAATTTCATTCTTTTTTGTAGCTGAGTAATATCCCATTATATATAGGTATCATAAATGAGATGAAAACACAATCCTCAGAATGGGGGAAAATAACTGTAAACTAAGCAACTGACAAGGGATTAACCTTCAAAATATACAAACAGTTTATGCAGCTCAATATCAAAAAAACAAACAATCCAATCAAAAAATAAGTGGAAGACATAAATAGACATTTCTCCAAAGAAAACATACCAATGGACAACATGAAAACAAAAAAAAGTCTATATGACTAATTATTAGAGAAATGCAGATCGAAACTACAATGAGGTATCACCTCACATCAATCAGAATGGCCATCAGCAAAAAATCTTACAATAAATTCTGGAAAGGCTGTAGAGAGAAGGGAACCCTCTTGCACTATGGTGGGAATGTAAATTGATATAACTACTATGGAGAACAGTATGGAGGTTCATTACAAACTAAAAATAGAACTACCATATGACCTTGGTAGTCCAGGAGCCCCAGTTCTAGACATATACCCAGAGAAAAACATAGTCCAAAAGGATACATACCAGGATATATGCACCCCAATGCTCACTGCAGCACTGTTTACAACAGCTAACATGTGAAAGCAACCTAAATAACCATTGGCAGGAATGGACAAAGAAGAGGTGGTACATACATACAATGGACTATTACACAGTCATTAAAAAAGAATGAAATAATGCCATTTGCCACAACATGGGTGGGCCTAGAGATTGTCAGGCTGAATGAAGTAAGTCAGAGAGGAAAAATATTGTAAAACATCCCTTATAGGTGGAACCTAAAAAGAAATTATACAAATAAATGTATTTATGTAACAGAAACATACTGACAGACTTAGAGAATGAAATTATGGTTGTCAGGGGGAAGAAGAAAGGGGAAGAGATAGTTAGGGAGTTTGGGATCAACATGCACACTCTTCTATATTTAAAGTGGGTAACCAATAAGAACCTACTGTATAACACAGGGAACTCTGCTCAGTTATGTGATAGCCTGGACGGGGGGTGGGGAAGGGATTTGGAGGAGAATGAATATATGTATGGCTGAGTGTCTTTGCTGTCCACATGAAACTATCACAACATTGTTAATCATCTATGTGTGCATGCTAAGTCACTTCAGTCATGTCCAACTCTTTGCAACCCTATGGACCATAGCCCATCAGGCTTCTCAGTCCATGGTGCTGGGAGCCAGCACAGGAGTACCCTCCCATGACAAGGTCATGCGGGAGAGCCCTGATGGCCAAGGTGAGTCAGGACTCAAGGGGCCCCCTGGATCTGCTTGAGCATCTACCCCAAAACCAGAATCTGTCTGTTTTACTATTTTACGACTTTCACCAACTCCTCTGATATTAACAGGGGGCTATCCTCAACCACCTTTCTCTGAAGGAAATCAACTTACGGCCCTAGTTAATAAGTCTCCTGGGCATAATAGGAGTGTTTCAATCCAAACCCCTCAGATGGCTCTCTTAACTTGCCTGACAGGTTTATCCGGACTCCTACACCTACACATATGATTGTTTACAGCCTCCCAACTGCAAGAGGCATGGGCAGCTTAAGATATTCAAATAGTATAGAGCCTCTTGGCGAGTTAGAAATTATTAGAATAGAACTAGTAGAAGATTTCATTGTTGAGCTAATGCTTGCTGCCAAGTTTCCATATCCCTTACCCACTGTGTCCCTGGGAGTATAATTAATTAATTAATATAGTTGGTATATAGAAAAAATAAGTAGTGGCCTTGGTGTTAACAACTTTAGACCCTTGAGGTAGTAAATTCTTTCCTTGCTAAAGCCCACTGCACATTTGCCTTATAGGAATGCAACTTTATCTAGTGCTTTCAGAGAGTGGCGCCAAACTTTAGAAAATTACTTTTAGAGAAAATAAGTTTTCTGGTTAACTAACCTTTATCAGAACAAAAAGTCATAAAATGTTAATAGGCCTCCTGGCCAGAAGATGATGTAAATCACCTAAAGCATTTGTATACGATAAGTTTGCAGAAAAGAAAGCCTGGTCTCGATGAGGGTCAAGGACTGCTGACTTTGCATGACTCTGCATTCACTATTATCCTCTATGTACAACTTAGGGTATAAAAACTCCTTTTGAAAATAAAGCTATTGGCCTTGCTCATCAGGCTTGGTCTCCCTGTGTCATTCTTGTTTCCTTTTCTCTCCTTTTCTTCTCTGTTCTTCTTTCAGGATGACTAATTGGAGCGTGGGGGCTCTCTGAGACCACTTAACTGCCCGGGCTTCTAAGACCCACTCAAGAAGGTGCCTAAGGTGGGGCACCTTCAGCTATTCGAGAGGGCACCTGTGGCCTCTGTGGTCAGAGAAAGTTCAGTGTTACGAACTTTATTGGTTTTCTGCATAAACCAGTTAGATCAAGCCTCTTTCTCTCCCCTTTTATCTATCCTCTTTCGCCAACGGCGTTCTCCTGAGGGAATCACTGGATCCAACTGGGGCTGGACCCTGGTACCATGGGATATCACAGGCAAGAATACTGGAGTTGGATGCCATTCCCTTCTCCAGGGATCGAACCCAGGTTTCCTGCATTGTAGGCAGATTCTTTACTATCTGAGCAACCAGTGAAACCCAATCACTTATAATCCAATATAAAATTATTTTATTATTTTTATTTATAATTTAAAAATTAATTAATTGATATTATTATTATTTATTATTATGCCCCAATGTTCATAGTAGTAAATATTTATAATAGCCAGGACATGGCAGCAATCTAAATGTCCATCAACAAATGAATGGATAAAAAGATATTTAAAATTTTAGATGATGACATCTTTTAAACACTATGTAATATTATATATATTCTAAGCTCTTGTGAATACAGTGAGTCATGTTAATATTAGTCACATGTTAAATTAATCACATAGCTGGAGATAAGATAACACTGTGAACTCAAGGCAAGAAAGAGAAGGAATCTATCCCCAGATGCTGGATTCCCCCTGCTTAGCTTCTCAAGTAATTAGTGATGCCCAAGAGATGAGCAGTGTGGTGAAGGGATTTTGCATACCTTCAAGATCAATAAAAGCCAGAGCTTATTCAGACAGAATTGGAAAACTCTGAACCACAGAGTAGGGATCTGTTTCTAATTCCATTGCCCATTCATATAACAATATAAGATTTAGCTAAAGCAACCTATTAGAATAGACAATACCATGTATTTACAGTGGCTGATTTTCTGAATGTGCAATCCTGGTTTAACTACCAAAACCAGTGCACAATAAATCAAGAATCTCCATTCAACTTCTTTCTTCTAGATTTTAAAGATAATTGTTCTAGTTAATTCACAGAGTAAATGCAAATCAAACTCTTAAATCTGTTGAGACATTACCGAATTATGCCTGGAAGCCCTAGATGCTCACACAGGCTCCTTGTAAGCACCTCACACTCTCATATAATAGACCGGAGAATTCAACTTTACCTGAATAGGCTCCTAAATACCAGTTCAGATCAAGCATCACAATTGTCTCTCCTTTTCCATATACCTCAAAATACAGGGCACTTTGTAAATTTGCCCTATAGAACAGGGAAGAAAAAAATATTATGCTTCAGACAGAATGTATTCAAATATATATATATATAAAAAAACTCAATTTGAGAAATGTATTTTATGCTAGAAAAATGGTTCCCAGTTCACAGGGCTCTGTGTCCATCTACCTTATAAAGATTCAATTTGAATCACAACCTTCAGTTTTCAAAATCATCTATGAGGAAGCTGCTGAGGGTCAGACCTGGGGAGAGACAACGGGAGCGTCACTCTCCACCAGCAGGAACTTTACTTTTTCTTCAGGGAAACTATGTGAGGGTCAGAAGAGGAGGCTGAACAAGCCCCTCCCTTCTCCCCCTGACTGTGGGAAAGTGAGATTTCATGCAGATTTCACAGCACTTTGGGTCAGATCAGGAATCACTCACCAGTATGCAAGCCACCAATCCTGCAGGGCGTAGGCAACCTGGAGCAGGAAACAACAGTCACTCACACACTGACATCACTGAGCCTCACACCCCGCTCAATAGGATCGGGGATGGAAAGGCTCCAGAAAACAGAGATGGTCCTTTCAGCCCAGGCCTGTGCCAAGCCCCACACCTCAGATGGCTACAGGTCAAGGGAGGGCATCTTACATTTTAAACTCTTTAAAAGATATTCTTTTTTCCCTGGAAGTTCTCCATCACGTACATAATACCGATAACCTTCACTTATTTTGCTCCCCACAGATAACGTATCTCAAAGCAAACACAAGTGAATTGCAAAATGCAGTAATCATAGTGCAAATGTAAGAAAAAAACATTCGACAAGTACTGTGATGGTCAGCTGTCTGTGTCAGCTTGGGCAGGCCAGTGTCCAATGATTCAACACTCGTCTAGATGTTGCCATGAAGGTATTTTGTGGATGTGGGTCACATCCATCATCAGAACTTCAGTAGAGGAGATCACACTCAACACTGTGGTGGCCTCATCCAGTCAGTCAAAGGCCCTAAGAGCAAAACCTGAGGCCGCTTGGAAGAAGAAGAAATTCTGCCTCAGACAGCAGGGTCGGCTCCTGCCAGACGTTCCAGCCTTCAGGCCTGCCTTTCTGGTTTCACATTCACCCAGCTAGATCCTACAACTGCATGAGCCAGTTCTTTGAGATAAATATCTTCATATACATATTAAAAATAATGATAACATAAATACAGTATAAATATGTAAATACCAAGCTGAGGGCACACACCAAAATAAATGTCCTTATTTACCTGAGCTGCAATGTTCACTAGAATAAGGAAAATGATGATAAAGCATTGAGCACCAGCTGTGAAGTAATCATTGTAGGTCTTAATACCAACTGTTCCTTCCAAACGGTCCTCTAGAGGAAGTGTGACCTCTATATTCTCAGTCTGGGAGGGAAAAATGGCAGTGAGAGACAAAATTTTAAATAAGGAATCCCCGAATGTGAAAAGTTCAACAAAGCCCTCTACAGCAAAGCTGTGGGGAGACAGACACATCTCATACACTAGTAGAAGTGCAAGATGGTCCATCTCCTATGGAGAGGAGTGTGGGAATATCTGGCCAAACCATGTGTGCCTTTATCTTTGGACCCAGCCATCCCACTCCTAAGAATCTGTTAGAAATAAGAAAGTATCATTTGTACAAGGTTATTCACTGTTGGGTGGCTTTGCTTAAAGTCAGTCATGACTCTCAGCAGAAGCTTGTTCCAAAATAATATACAAAATGATATGAAACTCGTGTATTCTTCTAGATAATTTGTGTCATTCAATCATAAAAACATGAAACATACAACATACTTGTGGTTCAAAATACTAGCTAAATACAGTAAACTGAGGTCACAGAGTGCATTTGAGGAAAATGGGTTTGGATAGTAAGAGACAAGCATATAATCTGAATCTATTTGATTCCTAAATTTCAGAGAGTGATTCCTGAGTTTAGAAACTGAGGAATTAATCCAAATGCTTATCAGAATCATTCAGAGTTTGGATGCTGAGGATATCTATGTTTGTTTTTAAGGGAGATAAGGGCAAGGAGATCCAACCAGTCCATTCTGAAGATCAGCCCTGGGATTTCTTTGGAAGGAATGATGCTAAAGCTGAAACTCCAGTACTTTGGCCACCTCATGCGAAGAGTTGACTCATTGGAAAAGACTCTGATGCTGGGAGAGATTGGGGGCAAGAGGAGAAGGGGACGACAGAGGATGAGATGGCTGGATGGCATCACTGACTCGATGGACGTGAGTCTGAGTGAACTCCGGGAGTTGGTGATGGACAGGGAGGCCTGGCGTGCTGTGATTCATGGGGTCGCAAAGAGTCGGACATGACTGAGTGACTGATATGATCTGATCTGAAGGACTTAGAATGCATTATACAGTCACAGGAGCACAGGATGTCCTCAGCTCTCTCCTGACCACTGGGATTCAAGGTGGATTAGATGTCGTTCTCAGTCTTAAAGGATAAGAAAGGAAGATGGGAACTAACTTCAAAGTCTCCCGTTTGTCAGGTTCTTTGCACATGCTACCTCTGATCCATCATAAACCATCTGATGGTGAGGCAAAATACTACCATTGGTCACCTGCAGTGCCAGAACATTCCAACATATAGGAAAAGTAGCTGATTTAATGTAGCAACATCAGGACTCAGTCTAAGGGGATCTTCACATTAAGCCTCTGGATGCATAAGGGAAGCTGGGGGCTACCACAGTGAGTAGGATGTAACTATGGTAAATGAAAGAGTTCACATATCATGGTGAGTCACATACACCCAGGAAGTCATAGCAGTGCACCCACTACTGATCTCCATAAGATACTCTATCCAACACCCAAAGGAGAACCACAAGCAGGCTTGCTCCCTTCATGCTCTTCTAACTCTACCAGTTCCATGGAACAGGGCCTTGGACTCTTAGGATCTACTTTAAGGCAAATGAAGATGTCACCAGTGGAAAAGACTGAAGCTCCACAAGTCTACCAAGAGCAGACATACAGCGGCGTGTTGCGGGATGAGAAACTCACATCTTGGAGCTCTGAAGCAGCACTTCTCATCAAGGGTCTGGACTGATTCTTCAGGGTAGAAGATTCCAGATCTGGAGATGGTTCTTCTTCATTCCTCTTTAAAAGGAAATCAAAATCTACCCCCGATTTCAGCAGCCCAATGTAAGTTCCATATTGTACCATTTTGCCCTAAAATAAAGAATTTGAGAGGAATATATTTGCATTAGATAACAGTAATATAATCTGAACACTAATCAACTAAAGTTAACTGGTAATAAATTATGATTTTCCTAAGAAAATGATCCTTGGGTCTGACATTGTGGTTGACAAATCTAATGCAGTTCAACTCTACACAGAACAGAACATTTTATTCTCTGCTAAACCCTGTGTCAGGTTCTGAGGGATATGAAAGAAATGTGTGATGATGTGTTAAGAATGGAGACCACTGACATAACTACCATGGGCACTTAGGGAAGTAAGAAGTACAGAGGTTGTGGGAGGATCAGCACAGTCTTTTTAGACAACATGGGAACTGAGAAACACCTCATGTGAGAAGCAGAATTTTTAAAAAAGTTAATTGGGGAGGATATTCCAGGAGAGAAAAATACTGACACAACTACATAGGTAACAGTCATTCATCAAAACTTCACTGACCACTGTCATTTTCATAGTTTCATGCACTCAGCTGGGACAGGACATGTAGGAACCAGCCCTGGACAGAGAACCCAGGAGCTGCATCTTCACAGTATTTTATAGCTTCCCCACAAATGCAGGAAGTTCCCAGCTGAAAATTCAATATTCCACCTTTTGAAGCAACTAAACAAGGAGGCCATGAGATTGAGGTGGTGCTAATGCCTTGGCAGCCAGCAAACCAAAATCTAAGCCACAATCAGTGCACCCAGATCCAAGAAAAAAACTTAGGAACAACCAACCACAAGCAGCCAATGAGGCTTCCCCAAATCAGGCCTCTGTTTAAGTTACAGCCAATCTAATCTTTTTCTTTGAACACATGTGACATATCCTTGCACAGTTTCCCTCCCTTACAAAGTCATATAAAATAATATGCAGATATTTTCACAATTTTCTCACCCCATGTAACAAGACTCAGCTGATTTAGTCAGTGGCAAACAAAATATTATAAAAAAAAAAAATCCTAAAATGAAAAACTCATAAAATGAGAGCAATTCTAGTTAAGACAAGTCAGGTGGAAGAAGATGACCCAGGACCCTCACTGGACCCCTTCTCACCGTATCCCCTGAGGTGTACCCTTGGAGAAACTCAGTGAAGACTTTGAGTACCATCTGACACTGCAGAACTGGAAAATTATTCAGGATACATTGTGTTATTTCACTTGGGAGGCAAAATTCATGCACCTTTTAAATGAAATTACCACTTTCCACTTCACATCTGTAACATGCACAAGGAAATGACTGGTGGTACAAAGGTTGCAGCTGTACTCTGCAAGCAAGTACTGACAATTTCGAGAGGACAGCCATCCTCTCCCTTCTGTGAATGGGACCAGATGAATAGTAAGGAATCTTTTAAATCCCACATCAGACCACATCACTCCTCTGCTCTGGACAGTCCAAGACTTCCATTCCACTTCCACACACTGCCCAGTGCTCAGAGACCAGCTCCTTCCACATCCCCCTGCTCACTCTCCCCAGACACACTGTTCTTCCTGTTGTTTCTCCAACCTGCCAGGTCAGCTCCTTCCTTAGGACCCCCTGCTTCAGACCCGCCTACCCCAGGTGATTGCATGGCCCCCACCTTCATGTCACTCAGGCCCCATGAGGCACCAGCTCTTTAAGCAGGCAACTAGGATGTCAGCTTCATCCCTCTCTCTTTGTCACATTTGCCCCCATAAGAACAGGAGCCCCATAAAGCAGAGCTTTATCGTCCTGCTGCACAGGCTCCCACACGTATCAGGCATGGAAAGAGACAGTGATATCAGCAACTGGGGACACCGGCAGAGTGGGCATCTCTGACCCGGGTGCTCAGATACCCAACCTCACTTCTGGTGTTAAGGGAAGATGCTCTTTAGCAAACTGCGTATGACAATCACATGGATATAAACAAGTCTTAGTATCTCTAATTTCCAAATAATATACTTTGATTTAAATCCTGGAAGGGGAAAACAAAAAGTTCTATATAAAATAGCATCATTATCCTTAACAAATTTCACAAGAACAGTGATGACTCAGTAACCCTGTGGTAGCACTTTTACACACTTTAGGGTTTATGTGGCACAGAGTATAGTAGTGACATTTCTACATGTCTTTGGATTCATTGTCAAAGGCATGAACAAAAACCTTGAGAAGAAGAAGCTGTAAAACTGAGAGAGAAGGTGTTTACCATGAACCCAAGGAGAGCGACCTGCTGAGAGGCCTGGCTTTCAGCACACCTGAGTGCTCTCAAGTTCCACAGGCGTCTAGAAATTACTTACACCTTTCAATATCAGAATCCAACTTGCAGCTTTTAGGTACTGCCACTGATGCGTCACTAAGATTGTGATCTTCTCCCTCAAGGCTTGACAAATACACCTACAAACGTAAAATGTACAGTATACAAAAGCACATTAATGGGACTGCTCCAAATTTGAAACATATTTTGTAAACATGAGACAAAGGCAACACAGCAAAGATCTGTAGTTTAAATACCAAATCAATAATACAAAGCAAATAAACATAAATCAGTAAATCTGAGTAGGTCCTCACAGTCATCAGCTGCAAACTTTAAAGAATAGTTATGCTAAAAAATTCTATAAAGCAATCCTGTGAAGAAGGCACTAACAGCTAAGGCTTTTTTGCCTAAAACTCAGCTTAACCCATTTACATGTTTCATAAAGAAAAACAACTAATACTGAAATTCCAAAACTTGACTGAACTAAAACACTTTTATCTCTATGCAGAATCCCAGGGATGGGGGAGCCTGGTGGGCTGCCGTCTATGGGGTCACACAGAGTCGGACACAACTGAAGCGACTTAGCAGCAGCAGCAGCAGCAGGAATGGAAAAGAGGAATCTATGTCATATAAAAATGTGTACATTTATCTTAGGCAGCTTTCTAGGTGATTATTCATGATTAATGATGTGCATATTGCAACAAAAAAAATAGATTCTTGGTAACTTTTGCCAGAGTGCATTTTTCAGATACTTCTTCCAAAATAATACTAGACAGAAATTAATGCCAGCGTGGCATCCATCAGTCTCTACAACATTCCCAGTCCCATCCAGGAAGAAAGTCTTTTTTCACTAGGACTGAACACCTTCCAAACATGAAAATGACAGAACGGAATCCAAATCACAGCAGGAATCATCCAACAGCAGTGTTAATTTCTTTTCTACAATAAAAAAACTGCTGCTACATTCTAAATGCAGACCCCCAGGAAGTGGTGACAGTCCCATCTAGGAAGTAATTTTTTTTTTTTTTTTTTACTTGCACTGAAAACTTTCTGAATGTGAAAATGAAAGATGAGAGTCCAAATAGTCCCGATCAGAGGGAAAAATCACCCAAGGCTCAAAGGACACACAATTTTCTTAGCCAAGACCTCCTCAGAATTCAAACCTCAGTGTGTGTGTGTGTGTGTTTCTCATAGTACCCCTCAGACTGCTCCTACACTTTAAAGGCAGATCCTTAGGGACTCAGCCCCAGTTTCACCCCAGAGGGTCTACAGCCCCTCCAAGGAAGAGAGTGGGTGGGACCAGGACCCCAGTGACCACGGGCTGGGCTCCAGGCAGGTATTCTGGGAGCCCGAGCCCCTCGTAGAGCAAATCTCAGGGACCTGGGCCAGAGCTCAGCTTGTGAGTGAGTCAGATGGAGAGTCTGGAGGCAGCAGACTACAGCTCAGTCTCTCTCACGAGCCTGATGACATCAGACAAGTGACTAAACTTCAGACGCTTTTTAGGGGACTTTCCAGGTGATACTTCCAGTAGTTGGGAATCCACATGCAAGTGCAGGGGACACAGGTTAGATCCCTGGCAGCCTGGTAGGGGAACTAAGATCCCACATGCCTCAGAGTGCCTGAGCCTGTGCATCACAGCTAAAGAGGCTGTATGTCACCAACGGAGGATCCCACATGAAGCAAGATGACCCTGTGTGCTGCAACTAGGACCCGATGCAGTCAAATAAATAAATAAAAATTAATTAATTAAATATAATGCTACTTCTCCAAACCACTCTACTTTCCAAGTTTTTAGAGTAAAGATTTCCAAGTCATGCCATAAAAATGACTGATTCAACAGTCAGTTGTTTAATTGTTATTACTATGTAAGGACTGGGTTAATCTTAAAATAACCATATGAAAGTGAAGTCCCTCAGTCATGTCCGACTCTTTGTGACCCCATGGACTCTAGCCTACCAGGATCCTCTGTCCATGGGATTTTCCAGGCAAGAGTACTGGAGTGGGTTGCCATTTCCTTCTCCAGGGGATCTTCCCAACCCAGGGACTGAACCTGGGTCTCCCACATTGTAGGCAGACACTTTACTGTCTGAGCCACCAGGGAAGTCTAGAAGTATGGATGTATACCAGTTTGGAAGTACACCAGGAATTATAATACCATGTATAATTCTATAATGGGCTCTGTTAAGAGTGGACACATCCAATGGTACAGGGATGTGTACCAAATAAAACAAAAAAGACAGAGTCCCCACCTTCATTCATCCAGTCAGCAGAGGTTTGTGAGCCAGGTACTGTCCTACATGCCAAGGATACACCCGCTGATCAAGACAGGAGACAAAATTATATACCATATAAACGTGAACATAAGAATGAGTATAGAAAATGCCCTTTCAGGCATGACATGTGCTGTGAAGAAAAAGAAAGGGGGGCTGCTGTCTTAAATAGGGAGACACGGGAGCCCTGAGACTCTCTGGGGAAACATCCCTGGAAGAAGACACAGCAGGTGCAGGGGTCCTGGGACAGAACAAGCCAGGCTGAGGCACCTCCCTGCATTCACAGCTTATGGGGGCTTGGGAGGGTATTCATAAATGGTCAAGTGCAGCCCTCTGTGGGCTGTGGGAAGACAGGGGGCACAGGTACCCACTGGAGGAGCAGGGGGAATGGCAGGGCCCATTTTTCACCTTTTTTCTTTGCCCTGACACACTGTTCCCTAGCTTGGGGACAGAGGGACCAGAATATACAGACAGACAGGGGTGAGAAAAAAGTGAAAATGAAAGTGTCAGTTGCTGAGTCATGTCTGACTCTGTGACCATGGACTGTAGCCTGCCAGGCTCCTTTGTCCATGGGGTTCTCCAGGCAAGAATACTGGAGTGGGTAGCCATTCCCTTCTCCAGGGAGGGGTGAGAAAGGGCCACCACAAAGCCAGCACAGCTGGAAAGGCTGATGGGAGCAGACGGCAAAGAAGCCTGTTCTCTGTTTGAGGACCTGGAGCTGCATCCTGAACATGGTTGGCACGGGGGTCTCTGAAGGGCTGGAGCAGGAGGGTGAGCTGTGTAGACAGCAGTGTGGGAGTCTGATCAGAACAGACCCGAAGACCTGATAACACAGGATGCAGGGGTTTGGTGATATGGGGCTGACACATGTTAAAATCCAAGTTAGACACAGGTAACACTGCATCAGTTCCTGTAAGGCCGCTAACCTTCTGTATGTGATAGAACCCACACAATGTCTGCAACATATAGATGTAAATTCACAGAACCTTAATAAACTTGGATGTATATTCACAACTGAAGGAAACTGTTAACAGCAAGTAGAGTGCGATTCATTCACTTGTAATATAAAATAATCCACATTACTAATACAAAATACTCCCTGGTGTGCTACAGTCCATGGGGTCACAAAGAGTAGGACACAACTGAGTGACTGAACAATAACCCCATTACTAAGCTTTGACATGCCCACCATCACTCATAGCATATTATTCCATCCAACTTTCTAACTAGAGAACATTCTCCCCTTGCTGCTGAGTGACTTTATAAACTGCCTTCATGCTCTCTGCTTTAAGTTTCCCTAGAGAATGGGCTGTGATTAGCAAGCAACAATCTAAACAAGCTTGCTTCCATCAAGTGTACATTTCAAGTCATTAAACCCAAAATGTTTAAGAAAACTTTACAAATACTTCCTGTGTTCGAATAAGAACTTGGGAGAACTACTGTGATCAGCACACCATTCTCAGCAATCAGAATGCCTCCCTCTCCCCTCCCCGTGACACAGATGCGATGGACAGCAGAAACTGTTCAGGAAATGATGGAGAACTTGTGCAGCCTCACATAAGATGGGGTGGCAGACATTTGTAGGTTCAGGTCAGGGTCCTGGGAAGAGGGAGCCTAAGCTACTCATGATGCCAGGAGGGTGGGGGTGGGGAATCCCTGTCACAGCACTAGCCCCAGTCACTGAACTCATCACAAGTCACAAGGCACTTCTCTAAGGGAAAATCCATCCAGGATCAAAACAGCATGGGAAAGGGGGGACAGATTAGAGAACTGGAGGCCATGCCATTTGTCAGCTCCTCTGCTACCTCGGATTCTGAAAGATTCGATTCTACTATGCAGTCTTTTTTTTAATTGTGGTAAAATATGTTGTTGATGTTTTTCAGCCCCTAAGTTATATCTGACTCTTTGCAACCCCATGGATTGTAGCCCACCCAACTCCTCTGTTCATGGGATTCTCCAAGCAAGAATACTTGAGTGGGCTGCCATTTCCTTCACCAGGGGATCTTCCCAACCCAGGGATCCAATCTCCATCTTCTGCTTGGCAGGTGGATTGTTTATCACTGAGTCAACAGGGAAGCCCCGTAGTAAAATATACCTAACATGAAATTTACCATTTCTGCCATTTTAAGCATACAGTTGAGTGGCATTAAGTACATTCACATTGTTCTGCAGCCATCACCAAAATTTATCTCCACAACTCATGCCAGCACTAAGCATGTTTTTCATACGGGCAGGTTCCATCAAAGTTTAACAACCTCTGCTTAGTAGATGTGGAATCCCAGCTCCTCGTGTCCAGAGGTCAGAGGTCAGAGCTCCTCACACATCAGCTGACTCCGCTAAGTTTCTACTCTTTTATTCTGGACCTGATTTACAATCAGTCATGTCCTTAAAATTCAGTTGCTGACATCTTAGCCATTAGTACCTTAGAATTTCATGACAGGGACTTTAAAGGAGTAACTGTTATCCTTAATCACTCTGGGCCTAATTTAATCTGATTGGTGAGCTTAGATGAAGAAGAGACTAAGACATAAAGGCAGAGACACAGGCTTGTAAATCAGTGAAGTTGGAACATACCCTCTCACCACCCACAAATATAAACTTAAAATGACTTAATGACTTAAACTTAAAACATGACACCATAAAACTTCTAGAAGAGAACACAGGTAAAATATTCTCTGACATAAATAATATCTATGTTTTCTTAGGTCAGTCTCCCAAGACAATAGAAATAAAAACAAAATAAACAAATGGGACCTAATCAAATGTACAAGCTTTTGCACAGCAAAGAAAACCATCAGAAAACAAAAAGACAACATACAGAATGGGAGAAAATATTTCCAAATGATGCAACTGACAAGGGGGTAATCTGCAAAATATACAAATACTTTATACAATTCAATAACAAACACAAACAACCCAGCTGAAAAATTAGCAGAACTAAATAGACATTTCTCCAAAGGATATATAGATAGATAGATAGATAGATAGATAGATATAGATATAGATGGCCAATAGGCACATGAAAAGGTGTTTAACATTGTGAATTATTAGAGAAATGCAAATCAAAACTACAGTGAGGTACAACTTCACACCAGTCAGAATGGCCATCATTAAAATAACAATGGCTAGAAAGGATATAAAGAAAATAGAACCTTCCTACACTGTACAGGAGCTGACGATGGACAGGGAGGCCTGGCGTGCTGCAGTCCATGGGGTCTCCAAGTCAGACACAACTGAGTGACTGAAATGAACTGAAACTGTTAGTGGGAATGTAAGTTGGTAGAGGCAATATGGAAAACAGTTTGGAGGTTCCTTGGAAAATTAAAAATAGAATTATCCTATAATCTAGCAATCTCACTCCTAGGCATATATCCAGATAAAACCACAAAAAGACACATGTACCCCTATGCTCGTAGAAGCACTATTCACAACATCGAAGACATGGGAACAACCTAAATGTCAACTGACAGGTGAATGGATAAAGAAAGCAAAAAAAAGAATGCCATTTTCAGAAATGTGAGTGGACCTGGAGATTATCATACTAAGTGAAGTAAGTCAGAAAGGGAAAGACAAATACCAATATGATATCACTTATATGTGGAATATAAAATATCGCAAAAATGACACTATCTACAAAACAGAAACAGATTTACAGACTTAGAGAACAGACTCTGATGTAGAATAAATCATTCTTAAATTCTAGACTTTACTAAGTATTTTCAAACATACAGAATAATAAGCATAAAACAAGGGTCTTTCCAATCAGTACTGAAAACTTTGCTTCTCACATGTCTTAAAAAAATGAGAGAGGATTAACAGATTAACAGATAAAGAAGCTATGGTACATATATACAATGGTATACTACTCAGCCATAAAAAGGAATGCATTCGAGTCAGTTCTAATTAGATGGATGAACCTAGAGCCTATTATACAGAGTGAAGTAAGTCAGAAAGAGAAATATAAATATTGTATACTAACACATATATATGGAATCTAAAAGCATGGTACTGATGAATTTAAGTTCAGGGCAGCAATGGAGAAACACACATACAGAAATGACCTAACGACACAGGGCTGAGGGAAGGAGGGAGAGGGTGAGGTGTATGGAGAGCAGCATGGAAACTTATATTACCAAATGTAAATGGATAGCCAATGGGAATTTGTTTCATGACTCAAGGAACTGAAACAGGGGTTCTGTGACAAAGAATGATGGAGTGGGAGACGGGAGGGAGGTTGGGCAGGAGGAAACATGGATGTAACTATGGCTGATTCTTGTTGATGTATAACAGAAAACCACAAAATACTGTAAAGCAATTATCCTTCAATTTAAATAAAGAAAGAAAGAAAAGAAAAAAAAAATGATGAAGGAAAAGAACTGCCAGTCAAGTACCAGGTTACCAAGACCTGATCTCTGACTTAAAAACTGTATATCATCTTTCTTATTCCTGAGGTCTGGATCCATCAACTGCCATTTGCAGGGGGAAATCTGCCATCTATCCCTCGCTCCCTAAAGCACGGACCCCACTGGTCTCCACAGAATGGAAGCACCTGCTGTATTGTCCTTTCTTGACTTCATGAAGATACAAGATTTCTCTATAATGGATCTTCTGTGGAAGGAAGAGATGAGGAGAGGGACACCAGGGCAGAATGAGCTGAGTCTCCTGAAGCACAAAGGCTTTCCTGAGCTCTCTTCCCTGATCTCTACAGGGTTCCTGGAAAGTAGAGATGATAGAAACACAGGAGCAAACTCACTGTTCGAACAAGTGTCTGCTGACTCCTGCATCCACTGCACTGAATGGATCATCCAGGAGGTAGATGTCTGCATCCTGATACATGGCTCTAGAAAACATAGACAGATGTCAGGAGAACACACTTCACACTGCCTGGGGCTCATCTCTGAATCATGATGATGTCCAATAACTCCATGTTCATTCCAAGGGTCCATAGAAAGAACCAAGACCCTGCTTCACCAAGGCCCACCTGGTGAGAGGGTTCTGCGTGCTCATGTCCACTAGGAGCCATGGAGGATGAGGGGCAGAATGCCAACTGAAACCCCATTTACCTGGCGAGGCTGACCCGGGCTTTCTGTCCTTCACTCAGCCGGGTTCCTCTGTCTCCTATCAAAGTTTGATCTCCATCCTCCAGAAACCATAAATCCTATGTGGAGAAAGAAAAGGGAAAGAGAATAAGATTTAAAATGTATTCTCCTCTCATAGCTCAGTTGGTAAAGAATCCACCTGCAATCAGGAGACCCCAGTTCAATTCCTGGGTCAGTAAGATCTGCTGGAGAAGGGATAGGCTACCCACTCCAGTATTCTTGGGCTTCCCTTGTGGCTCAGCTGGTAAAGAATACACCTCCAATGCAGGAGACCTGGGTTCAATCCCTGGGTTGGGAAGGTCCCCTGGAGAAGGGAAAGGCTACCCACTCCAGTATTCTGGCCTGGAGAATCCCATGGACTGCATAGTCCATGGGGTCGCAAAGAGTCACACAGGAATGAGTGATTTTCACTTTCCTCTTATCCTAATTTTTTTTTTTTTTAAGCCAAACCATGTAACTTGTGGGATCTTAGTTCTCTGACTAGGCATTGAACCCACGATCTCAGCCATGAAAGCATGGAGCCCTAAACACTGAACCACCAGGGAATTCCCATCCTCCTAATCCTTTAGCATCAGTTCTTCATACAAGTATTTGATGAAGAGCAATGGGAATGTTTCATAGTGACTAAACTATAACCTTGAACAACACCACCAAAAAAGCTCTTTGTTTTCTCTTTTTAATTCTGTAGTTTTTTGCAGCATTTATGCATTTGACTATTATCATATTTATTTATTGAAGATCGACATATACACCAGACATTATTCAGGGCACGATGAATTCAGCCACAAAGAAACAAAGTCCCAGAGTTTCTTTCCATGGTGGGAGATGGATGATATAAGAAATTAACCTGAGTGCAAGTACTGAGGACTAGAAGGAAAAGGAAGCCAGCTCAGGGGGATGGAGAGTGAAGGAGGGAAGAGAGTCCACACTGGAGTGTGAGGGCTCTGCTCAGAGGGGATGTGAGCAGATCTGGGGAGGAGGAGGGACTCAGGCAGACCTGGAGAGGCTGCTCCCCACAGAGGGATGGGCGAATGCAGGGGCCACGGGGGGATGCCCAAGGTGTTCAGGACAAGCAAGTAGGCCAGGAGAGCAGAGCTGAGTAAGAATGAGGGGAGCTAGGGCAGAGACAGAGCAGGAGGAGCCTGGGGGCACTCCCAGTAACAGGGGAAGGGGGAGAAGGGAGGACTGACCTGGTCTGAGGTTTTTTAAAGAATCACTTCTATGCTTTGTGGAAAACAGGCAGTAAGGGGGAATGGGTGAGGGTGGATACAAGTGAGGAGGATACTGGAATAATCTACAGGATAGATAACACTCCCACCAGAGTGGGAGGCTTTGATTTGAGAATCAGGGAATCTATAAGATTTATCTGAATACTATTTAAGAAATAAATAGACAAATCTGTTTATTTTCCCCAGAGTACCTGGGGAAATAAAAAATGATGACAAGAACATCCCAAAAACCACAAGATAACAATCAAGTTTAAGTTACACAGTTATTATATTAGAAATTTTAGACTGCCTGTACTTATCACTGGACAGATCCTGGCATAGACAAGCAGCACTCATTTCTCTGTCTTTACTTTAGCAAATTTGGGGAGGAAGCAAATGGCACTCCGGGGTCTCCATGATACAAAAAATCCTTTGATCTCCTAAGTCTCACTTTCCTCTTCTACAGAATGTGCTTCAGAAACAAGAGTCACTAAACTCAAGGATGCTGTGAGAATCTAAAGTGTAGGAAAACCCTCATAAATGGAAAAAGGACAGGAATTGATAACTTGTTATTGCTGACTGACCACACTCCTAGTAAACAGAGAAACTGAGACTCAGTCCCTGAGCCTGCTGACTCCTGGACTTTGGAGTTATCTCATCAGCCTCAATTGATATTCCCAATGTGATTACTTCATATCTCCCTATTTTATTACAGAAAAGTTTTCAGCTCAATAAGCTTAAAGGTTTACTTCAATTAGATCTAGTTTAATACATCAGTTATTAACATATGTAATACAAAACATTTTGTTTTTAATTATTTTTTTCCTCCAAGATTAGGCAGATGTGAGAACAGAGAGAACTGTAAGGAGAAATCTTTATAATATTTATATGCATTTAAGTATGGATGAATAAAGAGAAAAAGGCTGTGTTAGTAAGAGTTGCTACCATTAACTGAAACCCTGACTTGTTTGCATTTCACAGGCGTGGCCTGTAGCCTTTAAGGTAATCCCACCCCTCTACCATGTAATAAGAGGAGAAACTGAGACAAACACTTGGAGTTACTATCCAGGACCATTTTTCTCTAACGGTCAAACCTTTTCTACTACACGTGCAGTCTCTGTATCTTCAGGCCAAGATAACCCTGCTGCTGCTACTGCGGCTTAGTCGCTTCTATGTCTGACTCTGTGTGATCACATGGACTATAAGCCGCCAGGCTCCTCTGTCCATGGAATTCTCCAGGCAAGAGTACTAGAGGAGGTCTCCATGCCCTCCTTCAGGGGATCTTCCCTACCCTGGGATCCTGCATTGCAAGCAGATTACCACTGAGCCACCAAGGAAGCCCAAAATAACTCTAGACACCTCTACTATCTGTGACCATCTCATGTCTATCCACCGACACATGGATTCCAAAAGGAGATAAGCAGAGGCTCTCATAACTCATTAAATGGTTTCCAATTGCTGCAAAGACCTTGCTAACCCCTTGCTAATTGCTAACCAGTCATAGAGACATTTAAGAGCAGCAACAAAACCTCTTGGAAAACCGCTGAATCAGTGTCCTCATTTTGCTGTGGAAACCTCAGGCAGGTAACAGGACGTGTTCACAGTGAGAGCAGGAGTGACACAGCCGGGTCCGGGACTCCCCTCTCACTACTCCTCTGCCCTAGACCACCTTCCTGTCAAGGAGAGAATGGGCACCAGGAGCCCCAACTCTCTGTCCTGACCATGCAAACAGGAGAGCAGTCCATCTTTGTAAATATTTGTCTCATCACATACAGAAGAATCGCTGTGCAGCCCAATCTTGCAGGGCCCCTTCTCACAGAATCTGCTGCATGGATGATCCAGGGTGAGGGAAGCCTCAGAACACTGTCCTCGGTACTGGTCCAGTCATGCCACGTGGCTGTAGCAGAGCATTGCCCCCCAGGGAGAACGACGGCCCCTGAGGAAAACGCTGAATGGTAGCCACTGTCCCACAGCTGCTCTTCTCCAGAGATGCTCAAATGTGGGAGAGAAAGACAGGGCTGAGCTTCACCAAAAAGGCAAGGTCATGAGAGAAACACTCACACCTGGCCTGGGTCTTTGGGGTCTGATGTGGGCATCAGGAGCTGGACATGATTAACGTAAAGAAAAACGCCTGAGATCTGTTTATTCCGCATCCCACCTTCCACCTTCATCCATCACCTGCTTTTTGAAAAGTTCTTTTTTTAAACTTCCTCAAGCCAGCATAGCACCAAGGACAAGCATGGAGCTTAGAGTTGTGCAGAAACAGATCTGAACTTGAGCTCCAAATGTTAAGGACAGCTGTTTCATCCCCCAAGCTTCAGCTTTACCAACAAAAAATGAGGAATTTAACATCAAGGACACTCATAAAGAATAACTTACATACCTTCTTATGTGTGTATACATACACGTGTGAGAGAGAGAAAATGATTTACATGTAGACTCTGAATGGGAGCTGCTGTTCTCACTGTTTACCTTTGCTTCCTCCTTTTCTTGCACAGTATTTGTAGTATAGCATTAGTCGCTCAGCTGTGTCCAACTCTGCTGACCCCAATGGACTATAGCATGCCAGGCTTCTCTGTCCATGGAATTCTCCAGGCAAAAATCCTGGAGTGGGTTCCATTCCCTTCTCCAGGGACCTTTTGGACCCAGGGATTGAACCCGGGTCTCCCGCATTGCAGGCAGATCCTTTACCATCTGAGCCACCAGGAAAGTCCATATATTTGCTCTTAAATGTTTTTAAATTTTTGGTTGCACCTTGTGACATGTTCTTCATGACCCAGATAATCACGATGGTGTGTTCACTGACCTAGAGCCAGACATCCTGGAATGTGAAGTCAAATGGGCCTTAGAAATCATGACTACGAACAAAGCTAGTGGAGGTGATGGAATTCCAGTTGAGCTATTTCAAATCCTAAAAGATGATGCTGTGAAAGTGCTGCACTCAATATGCCAGCAAATTTGGAGAACTCAGCAGTGGCCAGAGGACTGGAAAAGATCAGTTTTCATTCCAATCCCAAAGAAGGGCAATGCCAAAGAATGCTCAAACTACTGCACAATTGCACTCATCTCACATGCCAGTAAAGTAATGCTCAAAATTCTCTAAGCCAGGCTTCAGCAATACGTGAACCATGAAATTCCTGGTGTTCAAGCTTATTTTAGAAAAGGCAGAGGAACCAGAGATCAAAATGCCAACATCTGCTGGATCATGGAAAAAGCAAGAGAGTTCCAGAAAAACATCGATTTCTGCTTTATTGACTATGCCAAAGCCTTTGACTGTGAGGATCACAATAAACTGTGGAAAATTCTGAGAGAGATGGGAATACCAGACCATCTGACCTGCCTCTTGAGAAATTTGTATGCAGGTCAGGAAGCAACAGTTAGAACTGGACATAGAACAACAGACTGGTTCCAAATAGGAAAAGGAGTACATCAAGGTTGTATATTGTCACCCTGCTTATTTAACTTATATGCAGAGTACATCATGAGAAATGCTGGACTGGAAGAAACACAAGCTGGAATCAAGATTGCCGGGAGAAACATCAATAACCTCAGATATGCAGAGGACACCACCCTTATGGCAGAAAGTGAAGAGGAACTAAAAAGCCTCTTGATGAAAGTGAAGGAGGAGAGTGAAAAGGTTGGCTTAAAGCTCAACATTCAGAAAATGAAGATCATGGCATCCGGTCCCATCACTTCATGGCAAATAGATGGGGAAACAGTGGAAACATTGTCAGACTTTATTTTCTTGGGCTCCAAAATCATTGCAGATGGTGACTGCAGCCATGCAATTAAAAGACACTACTCCTTGGAAGGAAAGTTATGACCAACCTAGATATCATATTCAAAAGCAGAGACATTACTTTGCCAACAAAGGTCCATCTCGTCAAGGCTATGGTTTTTCCTGTGGTCATGTATGGATGTGAGAGTTGGACTGTGAAGAAGGCTGAGCGCCAAAGAATTAATGCTTTTGACTGTGGTGTTGGAGAAGACTCTTCTTGAGACTCATTTGGACTGCAAGGGGATCCAACCAGTCCATTCTGAAGGAGATCAGCCCTGGGATTTCTTTGGAAGGAATGATGCTAAAGCTGAAACTCCAGTACTTTGGCCACCTCATGCGAAGAGTTGACTCATTGGAAAAGACTCTGATGCTGGGAGGGATTGGGGGCAGGAGGAGATGGGGACAACAGAGGATGAGATGGCTGGATGGCATCACTGACTCGATGGACATGAGTTTGAGTGAACTCCGGGAGTTGGTTATGGATAGGGAGGCCTGGAATGCTGCGATTCATGGGGTTGCAAAGAGTAGGACACAACTGAGCAACCGAACTGAAGTGAACTGTGGCATGTAGAATCTTAGCTTTTGACCAAAGATCAAACCTATGCACCTTGCATTGGGAGCATGGAGTTTTAACCACTGGATTACCACATTATAAACACCATTTAATAACAATCCAGCTCATTAGTGCTACCTTGATACTGTAACCAGGAAGGGTTAATTTTGAATTCATACTGGATCTGCCTCTGTGACTTTAATCCTTATCTTGCTGCTTTTGTTACTGCAGGAATGCATAATGGCCTGCCTCAAGAAGATAGCCTGACCCTGCCCACCTGTGAAGGATTATAAGGAAGTGAAACTAACTTATCTCCCACATGATGCTTGCTGCTTTATAAGATATTCACAAGAATTAAATCATCTTTTTACTTTGTTTCCTCATGTCCAACCATCTCTGATTCACAGAAGAACGTGACATCCTGCCCCTGATGAGATGGCTATTTTGAGGTGCTAACCTGACATCTCAGCTATTTGTAAGGCCTCCTCAGAGAATCATTTTGCCTTTTTGCATTTCTTTTTCTTGGGATGGTCTTGTTCACTGCCTCCTGTACAATGTCACAAACCTTTGTCCATAGTTCTTCAGGCACTCTATCAGATCTAATCCCTTGAATCTATTTGTCACTTCCACTCTATAATCATAAGGGATTTGATTTATGTCATACCTGAATGGTCTAGTGGTTTTCCCTACTTTCTTCAATTTAAGTCTTAATTTGGCAATAAAGTGTTCATAATCTGAGCCACAGTCAGCTCCCAGTCTTGTTTTTGCTGACTGTATAGAGCTTCTCCATCTTTGGCTGCAAAGAATATAATCAATCTGATTTTGGTGTTGACCATCTGGTGATGTCCATGTGTAGAGTCTTCTCTTGTGTTGTTGGAAGAGGGTGTTTGTTATGACCAGTGCATTCTCTTGGCAAAACTCTGTTAGCCTTTGCCCTGCTTCATTCCGTATTCCAAGGCTAAATTTGCTTGTTATTCCAGGTGTCTCTTGACTTCCTACTTTTGCATTCCAGTCCCCTATAATGAGAAGGACATCTTTTTGGATGTTAGTTCTAGAAGATCTTGTAGGTCTTCACAGAACCATTTAACTTCAGCTTCTTCAGCATTACTGGTCAGGACATAGACTTGGATTACCATGATATTGAATGGTTTGCCTTGGAAACGAACAGAGATCATTCTGTTGTTTTTGAGATTGCATCCAAGTACTGCATTTTGGACTCTTTTGTTGACTATGATGGCTACTCCATTTCTTCTAAAGGATTCTTGCCCACAATAGTAGATATAATGGTCATCTGAGTTAAATTCGCCTGTTCCACTCCATTTTAGTTCACTGATTCCTACAACATCAATGTTCACCCTTATCATCTCCTGTTTGACCCCTTTCAATATGTCTTGATTCATGGACCTAATATTCCAGGTTTCTATGCAATATGGTTCTTTACAGCATTGGACTTTACTTCCATCACCAGTCACATTCACAACTGGGCGTTGTTTTTGCTTTGGTTCCGTCTCTTCATTCTTTCTGGAGTTATTTCTCCACTGATCTCCAGTAGCATACTGGGTACCTACTGACCTGGGGAGTTCATCTTTCAGTGTCTTATCTTTTTGCCTTCTCATACTGTTCATGAGGTTCTCAAGGCAAGAATACTGAAGTGGCTTGCCATTGCCATCTCCAGTGGACCATGTTTTGTCAAAGAGTCAGACACAACTGAGTGACTGAACTGATCTTCTCTGTCAGTGGCTTCCTGAATAAACTCCCTTCTTTGTCTCAACACCTCATCTCAGGCTTATTGGCCTATGGTGCAGTGAGCAGACTGAGCTTGGACTCAGTTCAGTTCAGTCACTCAGTCGTTCCAACTCTTTGAGACCCCATGGACTACAGCATGCCAGGCTTCGCTGTCCATCACCAACTCCCAGAGCTTGCTCAAACTCATGTCCATCAAGTCAGTGATGCCATCCAACCATCTCATCTTCAATTATTATCTTCTCCTCTTGCCTTCAATCTCTCCCAGTATCAGGATCTTTTCCAATGAGTCAGTTCTTTGCATCAGATGGCCACAGTATTGGAGCTTCAGCTTCAGCATCAGTCCTTCCAATGAATATTCAGGACTGCTTTCCTTTAGAACTGGTTGGATCTCCTTGCAGTTCAAGGGACTCTCAAGAGTCTTCTCCAACACCATAGTTCAAAAGCATCAGTTCCTTGACACTCTGCTTTCTTCATGGTCCAACTCTCACATCCATGCATGACTACCGGAAAAACCATAGGCTTTACTAGACAGACCTTTGTCAGCAAAGTAATGTCTCTGCTTTTTAATACACTGTCTAGATGCGTCATAGCTTTTCTTCCAAGGAGCAAGCATTTTTAATTTCATGGTTTCAGTCACCATCTTCAGTGATTTTTGAGCCCAAGAAAATAAAGTCTGTCACTGTTTCCATTGTTTCCCCATCTATTTGCCATTAAGTGTTGGGATTGGATGCCATGATCTTAGTTTTTTGAATGTTGGATTTTAAGCCAGCCTTTTCACTCGCCTCTTTCACCTTCATCAGGAGGCTCTTCAGTTCCTCTTCACTTTCTGCCATAAGGGTGGTGTCATCCGCATATCTGAGGTTATTGATATTTCTCCCAGTAATCTTGATTCCAGCTTGTGCTTCATGATATTGTTACTGAGTCCACTGTATGAAAAGAGTGGATTCAGTAACAATATCATTTCCACAAAAGAAGATCTCACATTAACAACAACCCAGGGGAAAGAAACAAGAGCATTAAACAGGCAATTCTGTTTTGTTCACATAATCACAAAATGATGCTCATCTGATACAATCTATGATGTTCAGGTCATTGTTCAGGCACAATTACTATTGCTTCACAAAGTGAGTTTGGAGCCTTCAACACCGTGCCTTTGAAAGACTGTCCCAATCTTTTTCTACAGTACAAAAGAACACACGGCACTGAACAGGCCCTGAGGAGGAGAAGCCCTTTAATGCTATCATTTCAATTTTTATAACCTAAGAGAGTAACACAGTATTTATCAGTATTTACATTTTTCTTTCTTTTTTGCCAGATTATATTGTCTTATCAGGTAATTTCATTTTCACCATTCATTCACTGATTTCATCTAAATTTCAGAGTTTCACCTTGCCATTTTCTGTGAAACACAGTCTTTTCTGAAAACAATCTCTCCCCCAGTGAAACAATGCAGTATTAAGAAGAAATGTTAAAGCATTCTCTTTTCTTTAAATAAAAATACCAGTCATAACCAAGTGCAGAGAAAAATCTAGAGACTGAAAGGGACTGAGGAGGTGCCAACCAAGTGCAGGGGGCAGACCTCATGTGGAGTCTGATTCAAACCAATGGTAAAGGAGACTTCTCAGTGAGATGATTAGCAATATGTAAACTAGAAGGCTGCTAATATTGAAGAATTGGGGTTATATTTCAGATGAAATAATATGTTTTTCCAAAGGCTGTCCTATCTCTTAGAGAAAAACTAGTAAAATATTAGTGTGTTAGTCGCTCAGTGGTGTCTTACTCTTTGCAACCCAATGGACTGTAATCCACCAGGCAAGAATATTGGAGTGGGTAATCATTCCCTTCTCCAGGAGATCTTCCGAGCCCAGAAATTGAACCCACATCTCCTGAACTGCAGGCAGGGTCTTTATCCTCTGAGCCACCAGGGAAGCTTTGAAAGTATAAGTGAAAGTCACTCTGTCATGTCCGATTCTTCACAACCCCATGAACTACAGAGTCCATGGAATTCTCCAGGCTAGAATACTGCAGTGGGTAGCCGTTCCCATCTCCAGGAGATAGTCCCAATCCAGGGATCAAACCCAGGTCTCCCACATTGCAGGCAGACTCTTTACCAGCTGAGCTGAATGCTTTACAGATGAACAAATCTGAGGTCTAGGATCTGCTCCAGAATAACCTGGGGTGGGGGTGGGGCTGGCAGAGGGAAGGGTGGAGATGCAGCAAGACTGCATCAACCAGCTGCTCCTGCTTGAAGGTGGGGAGTGGGCACATGAGGGTTCATTACACTGTGCACTCTAATTTTAGAAATTTTTGTAATTCTCCACTACAAAAATAAGTTAAAAGTAAATGAAACTTCACAAAGTGAAACAACCCCCTCCTCAACAAAGCATTCTGTGAGCGTCCTTATGACATTAGGATTGAAGGATTAGCATATTTGCCTGCATACTCACTAAGAAGACCGGTGTAAATATTAAACAACACTGAAAGATCTTTCAAACTTTTTTTAAAAAAAGAACTTTCAACAAACTTTACTGATAGTTTAAACCAAGTCTGTCATTTGAAATTCTAGTACATGCTACTCAAAAGTCCTTACTCACCTCTCCCAAAGCACAAGCCTTTATTACTTCTTCATATCGGTCTTTTTCATATTTCTTTCCAAATAAAATGTTACTCCTCACAGTTCCTGAGAACACCCAGGGCTGCTGAGAAACATACGCGATCCTCCCGTGCACGCTGACCTGCCCCTGGCTCGGGGGCAGCTCCCCCAGCACAGCACGTAACAGTGACGACTGAAACAGATGGCAACACACACACATGAACAGGCAGCACTCAGGATGAAACACATCCCATAGCACAGCTGACCCCAGGATGGTGCTTATACACAATAGAACACTTGCATTTAGAACAGGATAAAGTACAGCCCTGGAAGTTTGGACAAAAACAAATGAAAATAACAGAAGTGGTCAATGCAAATGAATGGTTGATAAGGAATATTAATAAAATACTATAACAATCTCCTCTGCCCAAGAGGAGCACCCAAATGAAGCACTACACTCAGCAAAAACTAAGAATGTTTAACATCCTTCACTAGCAGAGCAGCCCAGCAGGATGTGTATTTCATGTATCTGATGTTTAGTGCAGTTGTTCCTGCATTCAGGTATCCTTCACTTGACAAACACTTATCCTTAAATAGCTATGTGTGAAGAATATATCCAAAGATGATTACTTAAAAGAATTCTGAAATGAGTTGTGTCTAAAGAGCAAAAGTCCATCATAGAGGAAATCATCACCCTGTCATGTACACATCCACATTTAGGTTTCTGTATTTCGTTGTTTCACAACACAGGACACTAAGTGCAAGTGCACGTCTTTCAAATCTCTTGTGACACACAGAAGTGACGTATCTGTGTCTACACCATCAGAGCGCTCACCATACTGGGCTGAGATAAACTGCCTGTGTGTCTGTCTCGCCCTGGAACCTGTTTGCCTCTGAACAGTAGAGACGTCGGGATCTGGCTCACATCTGTGTCATTAGCTCCAGCACATGGCTGAACATTCACTATACATGCACTGAAAGGATCACATCAAGTCCCATGAGGAAATGCTCAGAGCTTCCTGGAAGAGCCTTCACCACCTCCAGACTTCCTAGAGGGGCCACTGTGATGAAAATAAGTCCCCACTGTCTCCATCCAACCTGAACAGCTGTCACATCAATAATTTCATTCACTGAGAAGTCCAAATTCCTGACAATGGTCCCCAACTGTGCAATGTGAAGCACCAAGAAAGAAAACACAGTGTGTGCTTATCTAGATTTATTTGGCCATGAAACCTTCTTGCAAAACTAATATTCCATGGAACACAGATTGAGAAACGCTGTTCTAGGTACACCCAACCAATTCAAACTGTGTCACGCATAGCTCTGGGCTCAACTCTGAGAATTTAACAAGGGCAATGGTGTTGCATCAAGCTGACAAAAGGCATCACAACTTACCTTTCCTGCACCCACAGGTCCAACCACAGCTAACAGTTCACCAGGTCTGGCAGTAAAGAAAAGGTCTTGTAGGGTTGGGGTTCCTGATTTCTGCAAATTAAAGTTTATAAAAATGTGCCCATTTCAATAAAGTAACATACATTACTTCAGAAGGTAGAGAAGATTATGTAATAGTCATTGATATGCTAATGTAATCCACATTTTTGTCCTTCCTATTTTAAGATAGTAAGTCCTGGAGGCCTTTTCATCCAATCATACATAACTCTTTGGGGGTTAACAAGGCTCATTTTTTTTACCAGATTTCCATAAGGACATAGCTCTAGACACCCACAGAATTTTAGTAGTAGAAATGACAAGGCACCTGCCTGAAACGCAAACTGAATAATGCACATAAGCTTATTAATATAACGCACTTAATAGAATATCCAGCTTGGGAGGCTTTTAATCATTTATAAGTTTTCATTATGACCCTTGGTTTTAACTGTCTCATTAATCTTCACAGTTCAATTCAGTTCAGTCACTCAGTCATGTCCAACTCTTTGCAACCCCATGTACTGAAGCATGCCAGGCTTCCCTGTCCATCACCAACTCCCAGAACTCACTCAAACTCATGTCCATGGAGTCGGTGATGCCATCCAACCATTTCATCCTTTGTCATCCCCTACTCTTTCTGCCTTCAATTGTTCCCGGCATCAGGGACTTTTCCAATGAGTCAGTTCTTCACATCAGGTGGCCAAAATGTTGGAGCTTCAGCATCAGTCCTTCCAATGAATGTTCAGGACTGATTTCCTTTAAGATTGACAGGTTTGATCTCTTTGTTGTCCAAGGAACTCTCAAGAGTCTTCTCCAGCACCCCAGTTCAAAAGCATCAATCAACCCCCACAAGGTGCAGCATAAGTTCCTGGCATGCCTGGCCTTTAATTAAATAATTGAAATCTCCACTAATCTCTCCACTTTCATTTCATAAAGAATGAACCTCAGTAGTGCTCAGCAAGCAAAGCGGTACACTTTATATAACAGTCACTCCTGGCAAATTAAGTGCTATTAATAATGGTCCAAGCTCTAATTTTTAACAAGAGCTCTAATTTAATACCACCACCACCAACAACAACAACAAAAAAGGGAGAATAAGTTAATTATGACATGATGAATCAAAGCGATAAAGCCTCAACTTTATATGTATTTACATACATTATCTGTCTTGGCTGAACGGAGGATAAGAAAGTACTTCTACTGAAGAAAAACAGGCAGCTTATTTACTGTCTGAGCCACCTGGGAAGCCCAAAGGAACCAAATAACAACAAAAACCATAGAGATACATGCACTAGTACCCCCACCCAATGCAACGGAGGACAAAGTATTCATTGTGCCAATAACAAGTCACATTCTTGAGAGACTTACAGGTTCATTGTGTCTTTACATATCATAAGTGTTAAGAAAATTGTCAATAGCTGCCAATGCTTAAAAAAAAAGAAAAACGAATGCTGACACTTGACTCTAAAGTGCCGCAAAGACTAAAAACACAATTCTGAATTTAAGTCTGGATATTCCTCAAAATTAAAAAGTTCTCCGGAAAGAAATGAACTAATTATAAAGCATTCAAATGCTAAAAAATGACAATTATTTTGCATGGTCAAAAACACTAGCCCCAAATTTTAAAGAAACTATAAATCTACCAATAAGAAGTTAGATGTTAAAACATAAGAAATATTTTTTAACCTTCTCCACTTCTTTATTCTTTTCTGCCACTTAGGGTTCCTATTTTATTACTCATCACTCAGTTATGACTAAAAAACAATGAGTCACATACCAACATCAGCTCCCTGTCACCACCCCTCACTGTTTCCCAGGGTCAAACACTGAGTTCCCTCCCTGTTCAGGCTTCAGGATCGGGCACTACTCTGCCGAGACCAGTAGAGGGCAGCACTCAGCACCACAGACCTGCTGGGTCCAGTAAACTCCTGGTTATCCAGACTCAGGGGATGCTGACCCAACAAGGATCATCAGCTGAGCCCCCACTCTGTACCAGACATAGTTGAAAACCCCTGCCCCATGAAGAAATGGGGGCTCCCACAGGACCATTTATTTTACAGCTTCAAGATTGAGACCAAGTCCCATCATTTCATGAATGAGACCTGGGTCCCTGAGACCTGCCCCCACCTGCCCACCTGGCTGTCTAGTGGAGCAGGTTACAGAGTTCATGTCTCTCTCCTGCCTCCCAACCCAGCAGGGGCTTCATTCAGATTCAGCTTCTCTTTAAAACCCCAATGTCTGTGTCCCCCGTCCAAGGGCTCTCTCACCCATGATCTAACCTGACAGCCATAATTACTAATGACCCCAGCAAGGGGCACAGTCCTTCCATAGGCAAGGCCCGGACAACATAACAGGCTGTTCTGTTTTACAATGCAAGTTGCACAAAAGTCTGAGAACATGTTATTATGTTCTTGAAAGAAAAACAAAATAGCTCATTTTAAAATGCTGCATAACTTGGTACAAAAGAAATTTGGTAATGGGTCATTAAAAAATATGTGTTAGCAATCACATGGAGTGGTATTTATAATGGAATTTTAGTGCTTTTCATAAATGCTTCAAGAGTACTGTGACGAGAAATACGAAGCAGGAGGTAAATCTACCAGAATAAGGTATGAGAAACTCTCAGGATAGGTCAGGCACCTTCTGTGAGTTGCCATGTTCAACTGGTACAGGGATGTGGTTTTATATATTCGGGAACATATTATCCTACTGTGCTATTGATGGAGATGGCAGGCACTTAATCAGAAGCTGGTGAACACCATGCAGGTGGCAAAAGAGTCACAGGCATGAAAGACAGGAGGAGTCTACAGAGTCTAGACACTTGCCCTATGGTCCCCACTCTGACAGCAGCCAGGCTTCTGAGCTCTGCTCTGGAGAGTGGACCCTCTGGTAGAGACATCTTCCTGAGTCCTCCCGGCTCTCAGGCGGGAACAGTTTCCTGCCTTTGCTAATTTCTGGGTTGTCTCACCCACCACCATTTTGCTATTTCTGCTTTTCCCCACTCTTATCATCTATGTAACTAATTCCCTGAATGGAACTCCCTCTCCCATGGTGGGGTTCTTTTCTCCTGACTAATCCATACTGATATGGGAGGATGTGCACAAAGAACCAGGGAACCATGGAGGCAGGAACATTTCAATTATTGATAAAGGAGGCAACATTGCACGTGCAATTTTGAAAGTGGACCCTTGTTTTTTTCTGTTTGCCAGAAAGTCATAAATAAACTAAATGTTGGAAAATCACCAGTTCTCCCTGTAAGTTTCCACACACTGCAGCCCTTCAACTAGGAATCAGTGGTGCTCACTACGCCCACCTGCTGTTTCCTTCCTGCCCCTGGCTGCTACCAAAGTAGCCAGAACCATCCAGAAGCTTAGGATGGGGGAGCCACCACTCTACCCCACAGCAAAGATCCAGATCATGGCCTCACTGCATGTACAATAAAGTGATCTGATAATCAAGGCAAAAAATGTACACTGATTCCCCAAAGCCTCTTTAACAAATCTCTGTGTATTCATTAAACCATTCTGCACTGCACCATTTTGTCCATCCAATCCCATACATTCTAACATCATAAACACATCTACTTTAAATTCAAAATGTGCTAATACTTTGAAAACTCTCTTGAAAATGAAATAAAGAGCAACATATCAAACGTCTTAGGCTGATTTTACACTTAATCTCCATTAGCTGCAAACCTTATTCCTGATTTTGAGAATTTTTATAACATACTCTCAATATATGAGCAAATTACATTTTACACCATGTGGAAAACCTCATCATTCTCCCATAAACCTATATCTTCAGTTGTCAATTAGTAGTCATGATCTTGGGGTGGAGGACTTGTTACCTTATCCCAAGAAGCAGTGAAATCATTCATGTCCACTATCGTTTCACCATCTGATGGCAGCTGAGGGTTGAGCTGTGGTGTCTCATCAAGTAATAGGAAGTTCTACAGAAAAAGGAGAAACACATATTGTTAAAATGCAAGAACAAAGCACAAACAAAAATAATTGCTTTCTTGGAATTTATAATAAAAGATTTTATACAGCCTACATATCATTTTGTCAGCTGTACTTAAACTAGTTTTGTTTCATATCAGAACATACTAAATAATATATGTTATATAGAGTAATATATATCATATGGTATACATAATCATATAATGTAGTATATACAGTATGCATAGTGTTTTATATACATATGTATGTGTATATATAAACATTTATATATGAAGCACATATAAGAATATTTTATATACAAACACTATTGTTTAACTGCTCAGTCAAGTATGACTCTTTTGAGACCTGCATGGGATTTTCTGGGCAAGAATACTGGAATGGGTTGACATTTCCTTCTCCAGGGGATCTTCCCAGCCTAGGGATCAAACCTGCATCTCCTGCATTGGCAGGAGTATTCTTTACTACTGTGCCACCTGGGAAGTCATATAAACATAAGGTTATTTACCACTAGTACCACCTGGGAAGCCCCATATATATATACATACAGATATATATATATATATATATATATATATATATATATATATATATATATATAAAATAAACAGTTCCTGGCCGTGAGCAAAGTAGTGACTTTCTCAACAAGTATACTGGTTCCCCCTTTAAGAGAAAATATGACTTCAAACTTCAACACATTTAGAACCTGGACATTTTTATTGTTTATCTTTTGAGTTACTAACAACAAACAGGAGAATTGGTAGGAAACGATTCCACAAATACTTACTGAATTCCATCAGGTGCCAAGCACCATGTGACACTGCTAGGAACACAGGGAGGAAGGCCATGCCCAGGCCTTCAGGCATCAAGGGGCACAGGACAGGCTGGGACAACAAGACCAATGGCAGAGATGCCAAACGAAAACCCTGGTGATGCCTGTTTTGCATCATGACCTTTCCCTGGACGCTTAAACACACTCTGCCTTTCTCCTAATGTGTTTTAAGTCAGTATCACTGTTTTCCATTAATTATCACTTAAGTCATTATTCTGAAAATGAAGTGCTCTTAAATTTCTCTTAAAAATATTTTACAAGCATCTTTCCACAATCACTGTCTCTTCTTCTTAGACACTGCCCTCTCTCCTACAACAGGAGTGACTGTAGCTCCCACTTCTTGCCATGTTCACATTGCTTAGCAGTTATTCAGTGGAAAGAAAGAAAGTGAAGTTGCTCAGTTGTGTCTGACCCTTTGAGACCCCATGGACTATAGCCTACCAGGCTCCTCTGTCCATGGGATTTTCCAGGCAATAGTCCTGGAGTGGATTGCCATTTCCTTCTCCAGGGGATCTTCCTAACCCAGGGATCAAACCCGGGTCTCCCGCATTGTAGACAGACGCTTTACCATCTGAGCCACCAGGGAAGTCATATTCAGTGGAATGCAGCTGATTAAAACCAACTCCTGAGAAACACTACAAAGCTAGCATAATCTTATGCAGGAAAACTCCCTCCTGTCCTGCAAATGCTAGATATAATCCAACAAGAAAAGCTACTATGGCAGAGAAATTGAGTAAACAACTGAGACAACCCCAGTGCCATCGCCTCTTCCAAGAACCATGAAAATGTGGCAGAGACTGCTGGCTGTCCTCAAAATCTGCTCTCATTCTTCCCAAACCCCAGATTTTAGCTGCAAGTAGCAGCCTGGAAGGAGGCCCTCGCTCTCTAGGCTCCCAAGCAGATAGGAGCAGCCATCTGACTAAATCCAGGTCAGTGGAGAGTGACAATGTCCAGAACCTTCCTCTGCCCCATGGCCTGGGTTTTGGAGGCTGCCACCTTGGTCAAAGCCATACACAATGGAGTAACAAGAAGGAGTCTGGGACTTCCCTAGTGATGCAGTAGATAAGAATCTGCCTGTCAATGCAGGGGACATGAATTTGATCCCTGGTCCAGGAGACTCTACATGCCACAGAGCAACTAAGCCCATGTGCCACAAGTACTGAGTCTGAGCTCTAGAGCCCAAGTGCCACAACTACTGAGTCTGAGCTCTAGAGCCCAAGTGCCACAACTACTGAGTCTGAGCTCTAGAGCCCATGTGCCAAAACTATTGAGTCTGAGCTCTAGAGCCCAAGTGCCACAACTACTGAAGCCTGGGCACCTGGAGCCCATGCTCCACAAGAGAAGTCACCACAGTAAGAAGCTTGCTTGCCACAGCTGGAGAAAAATCTGTGCAGCAGTGAAGACCCAGCACAGATAAAATTAAATTTTTGTTTAAAAAAGAAAGAGTCTGAGTCCCTAACACCATGGAGGATGATTCCCACACACAAAAAAAGTCCGATGAAATCCTAAACTCTTACCTCAAAATATGACTTAAAAACAGGGTTGCTGCAGATGTAATCAGTTAAGGTGAGATCACACTGGAGTAGGGTAGGCCCCAAATCCAATATTAGTGTCCTTATAAGAAGAGAAAACCAGAGACATACACACACTGGCAGAAAATTCCCATGTGATGATGGAGACAGAAGCTGGAGTGATGGCCGTTACAAGCCAAGGAAGATCAAGGTTTTCCTGCAACAACTTAAGCTAACAGAGGCAAGGAAGGATTCCCTCTTGCAGGATTCAGACGGATAGTGACCTTGCTGACTCCTTGACTTCAGACTTCTAGGCTCCAGGACTGAGAAACAATCAATTTCTGGGGTTTTAAGCATCTGTTTGTGGTACCTGGTTACAGCAGCCCCATACAGAGCCTTATAAGGACACTTGCATGAGAGAAAAATGAACTATCTGTGTAAGCAGCTTTAACATGGGTAATTCTAGGACTCACAGGCAAACTGAGTCCAAACCAACATAGGGAGAAACTGAAATAAGTATCTGAGGATGTGGGAGAAGGAAAACAACACATAATCAGTAACCTATTACCCTAAAAATCATAAACACACTTCAAGTCCTTGACACCCAGAATATCATGGTCCCAAATCATAAATGTTTTTGTGATCTTCTACTGCAAAAGAACAACTGGTTAAAACCTTAACATGAAAACCTGCTTCTGTGCAGGAAAAGAAAGACATCGTGATCCCTGCATCTCTCTCAAAAACCAGCTGATGGGAGACACCATCCACTTGTTCCCTCCTCCTCTCATGCAGGCTCACTGAGAGCCTAATGCTGGGAATGGCTCCTCCTCCCCCCTCCGAGCCCGAGTCCATCAGGAGACAGGGTGGACGGATGGCGGTCTGAGGACTCCTCTGCAGACTCTCAACCACCACAGCCTGAGTTCTCTCTCCACACCACCTCTTCTGTAGTCAGCCAGGTACAAGCTCTCGCCTGTTCTGACATAGCTCATCCCTCTCCCAATGCTTTTCTCTCAAAACAACATAATTTCAGAATTCTACCCACTATTAAGCACTGAAAATATTAATACAACTTTTCTTTTGCCGGTTCCTTCCCCAGCCCTCCCCAACACCACCAAACCGATTCCAACATCACTTCTTCGTGATCTCTTTACAGCACCTCTGAGTGTCCACCACGCTTAACACACCCAGAGACCCATCAGTACCTAAGTCCACACTCCCCAGGTGGCCTCTGCCTGGATACCCTGAGTACTAACCCCACCCATCCTTCCGAGTCCATCTCAAATGCTAACTCTCCATGGAACCATTCAGGACAATCCAGGCTCACACTGTCCTCCCTACCTCTGAATCCACAGAGAGGTAGTAAGTCACACAGAGGGGAGACACTTCATCATTCATGCACCTACAGTCACAACTCCAACTGAGACCAAGCTTTGCACAGAGTCAACCATCATAGGTAAGGGAAGGAACAAACACTGACTACATGACTACTATAGCCTTACACAGTCTGAGCTAACACAGCAACAAGCAAAAGGTTACACATGTATGTTATATATTTTGTCTAGACAGAAATTCCAATTTTAGCTTAAATGTGTTACCAAGATAAAAAAACAATGTTAAGTATGTGCACAGTAGAACAGAAATTTTCCACTTTCAAAAAAAGAAGATGAAAGTAAAGAACAAGCACTAAGTAAGGAATTAAATCTATTGAGTGCTTGTTCACAAATAATAGGTTTGAGTAGGGAAAGAGTCATAGTCTTCCAGGGGTTAAATGACACTTCATTCAGTACATGACCAACTCATGAAGGTGCAGAAGTGCTGGCTGGATTCTTCTCCAGGACTCAGGCTAATGAAAAAGCTGAAATTAAATTTCTCTTAGAAATGCAAATCAAAACCACTATGAGGTACCATTTCACACCAGTCAGAATGGCTGCGATCCAAAAGTCTACAAATAATAAATGCTGGAGAGGGTGTGGAGAAAAGGGAACCCTCTTACACTGTTGGTGGGAATGCAAACTAGTACAGCCACTATGGAGAACAGTGTGGAGATTCCTTAAAAAACTGGAAATAGAACTGCCTTATGATCCAGCAACCCCACTGCTGGGCATACACACTGAGGAAACCAGAAGGGAAAGAGACACGTGTACCCCAATGTTCATCGCAGCACTGTTTATAATAGCCAAGACATGGAAGCAACCTAGATGTCCATCAGCAGATGAATGGATAAGAAAGCGGTGGTACATATACACAATGGAGTATTACTCAGCCATTAAAAAGAATACATTTGAATCAGTTCTAATGAGGTGGATGAAACTGGAGCCTATTATACAGAGTGAAGTAAGCCAGAAGGAAAAAAATAAATACAGTATACTAACGCATATATATGGAATTTAGAAAGAGGGTAACAATAACCCGGTGTACGAGACAGCAAAAGAGACACTGATGTATAGAACAGTCTTATGGACTCTGTGGGAGAGGGAGAGGGTGGGAAGATTTGGCAGAATGGCAATGAAACATGTAAAATATCATGTAGGAAACGAGTTGCCAGTCCAGGTTCGATGCACGATGCTGGATGCTTGGGGCTGGTGCACTAGGACGGCCCAGAGGGATGGTATGGGGAGGGAGGAGGGAGGAGGGTTCGGGATGGGGAACACATGTATACCTGTGGCGGATTCATTTTGATATTTGGCAAAACTAATACAATTATGTAAAGTTTAAAAATAAAATAAAAAAAAAATTTCTCTTAGACCCAGAACAGGTTCTGCAGGAAAGTATCAACATCAGAATTGTAGCCAAAAAGATTGAGTTCCCAGTGGCTGGAAATGGAAAACCTGTTTTATGAACAATATAACCTCAGAGACTCATTTTATAGCATGTAAAATCACTGGACTTTCAGTGCTTCAGAGGCAAGATATTTACAATCCTAGTAGAGTCATTCAATGCCAAGACCTTCAGACCCCTTTTCTTATTGAGAAAAAAAAAAAATAGAGGGATTTCTTGGACCATAAAATCATAATAAATCCTCATATTCTCTATATGAAAAAAGGAAATTGAAAAACATGTATAAACAAGAAGACACAAAACTATGAAGACCGCGTGTAGGTCTGCCTGTGGGTATGGACCACCACACCCTGTCCAAGGTGGGCAGGGGTGGTGGGTTTCCTTTCTAGGACTCCCAGGTATGACCTGAGAAGAAATCCTAGGAGATGACCATCCAGTCTACTGAGTCCCAGGCTGCAGGGGAGAGTAGGGCTGCAGAGCTCAACCCCACACTGTATTCTAAACTCCTCATGTCCACCACACCTCCAGCCCATCTGTGATAAAAGCTCACCCAACTCTAACCACCTATCAGTACACTCAGCTGCCCTTTTCTTCCACTCTTGCTGCCCTTTAACCCATCTAAGTGAGAGGCAGGTTGAGGAAGAAAATGGGCATCCAATCATTGTCTATTACCTGTTAGATAAAAGCATAAGAAGTATATAACAGGATAGGAACTAAATAACAGGATAAGAACTAAAGAGCTTCTCGATGAAAGTGAAAGAAGAGAGTGAAAAGTTGACTTAAAACTCAACATTCAGAAAACTAAGATCATGGCATCTGGTCCCATTACTTCATGGCAAATATTTGGGGAAACAATGGAAACAGTGACAGACTTTATTTTCTTGGGCTCCAAAAATCACTGCAGATGGTGACTGCAGCTATGAAATTAAAAGACGCTTGCTCCTTGGAAGAAAAGCTATGACAAACCTAGACAACATATTAAAAAGCAGAGAAATTACATTGCCAACTAAGGTCCTTCTAGTCAAAGCTAAGGTTTTTCCAGTCGTCATGTATGGATATGCTAAATCACTTCAGTCGTGTCCGACTCTGTGCAACCCCATAGACGGCAGCCCACCAGGTTCCCCCGTCCCTGGGATTCTCCAGGCAAGAACACTGGAGTGGGTTGCCATTTCCTTCTCCAATGCATGAAAGTGAAAAGTGAAAGTGAGGTCACTCAGTCATGTCTGACCCTCAGCGACCCCATGGACTGCAGCCCTCCAGGCTCCTCCATTCATGGGATTTTCCAGGCAAGAGGACTGAGAGTTGGGCTATAAAGAAAGCTGAGTGCCGAAGAATTGATGAATTTTGAACTTTGGTATTGGAGAAGACTCTTGAGAGTCCCTTGGACTGTAAGGAGATCCAACCAGTCAATCCTAAAGGAAATCAGTCATTGGAAGGACTGATGTTGAAGTTGAAACTCCAATACTTTGGGCACCTGATGTGAAGAACTGACTTATTTGAAAAGACCCTGATGCTGGGAAATATTGAAGGCAGGAGGAGAAGGGGACGACAGAGGATGAGGTGGTTGGATGGTATCACCAACTCAATGAACATGAGTTTGAGCAAGCTTCAGGAGTTGGTGATGGACAGGGAAGCCTGGTGTGCTGCCTTACACGGAGTTGCAAAGAGGCAAACACAACTGAGGAACTGAACTGAACAGGATAGGAAGCTGAATCGGGCCAAGGACAGTCAATGAAGTGGGTCTTACAGCAAACATTTAGATATTTCTAAGCATCTCAGAATTCAAAACCAAGTTCATGCTTTCCTCCCCAGTTTTGGTTCTCCTCTGGTATTCATTATTTGAGTGAATTCAGGTGATTTTATAGCCCCAAAAGGTGAAGCAGACTGAGATCCACATTTCCCACCCTCAATACCCAATTCAAGACGTGCCCCGACTATCTCTCAAATCTGGCCAAGTCTCTCTATTGCACCCTAAACCTAAACACATCATCTCGTCCCTGGACCACATATGGCATTAACCTCCTGACACCTCATCTCCCCACCTCTTCTCAAGGTCCTTACCCCACCTCCCTGCCCTATTCCCAGGTTGCAGCCAGGCTGAGCTCTAAGATGATAAAAACTTTGATGTCACCTGTAGAGCCCTGTACAATACCCTGCTCAGGCCTCCAGCTCTCTACTCTGCAGCCTCAGACATTCTTGGTTCCTCAAATGCACAGATCCCCATCTTGTGCACTAGAAACCTGTGTCACATCACATCCCCAAGTAAGTGAGAAGCATCAGCCTCCCACCTCCCCCAGCCCACACACAGAATTCTTCAGGTAACTTCTTCAGCCTTACCAGGAGGCACCACCTCCAAAACTACACCAGTGACTTTGCCAAAGCACCTCATGGCACCTCAGAATTTTCCTTCCAAGGACTAATGACACACAAACGCATGTCCACAGTGACTTTCACTATTTGATTCTTTATTAATCCACTACTTGATGAGACATAAATTCCAAGAAGGAAGGAATTCTC
Source organism: Bos indicus (assembly GCF_029378745.1). Taxonomy (NCBI): domain Eukaryota; kingdom Metazoa; phylum Chordata; class Mammalia; order Artiodactyla; family Bovidae; genus Bos; species Bos indicus. Next base: position 74,835,450 of record NC_091771.1, read on the forward strand.
TCCTGACATTGTACACACACATCTAGCTTGTGCCAAGCTTCAGGTAGACACTCAGTTACTTTGTGGAGTAAGTGATTGGATGAATAAATTCAAATTTGAACCCAAAAGACTAGCAGAAAACAAGAAAGGTTTTTCTTCTCAACTGATTTTAGTCTTAACAAGATCCTATCAAACCTATTGTTTTTTACATTTGTTAAAGTACATTTTGGTTTTGTTTGCTTTTTTCTACAACTAAGGCAATATTTCCAAAATGTGGCCTATTTTCAGGTACTGAACTGAAAAGTGATTTTGTATAGAGACCAAAATATCAATATCTTTAGTAAATCTCTCTAGACAAAATCACTTTTCAGTTCAGTTCAGTTCAGTCTTCAGTTGTGTCTGACTTTGTGACCCCATGAACCGCAGCACTCCAGGCCTCCCTGTCCATCACCAACTCCTGGAATTTACAGACACTCATGTCCACTGAGTCAGTGATGCCATCTAACCATCTCATTCTCTGTTGAGCCATTCTCCTCCTGCCTTCAATCTTTCCCAATATCAGGGTCTTTTCAATTGAGTTGGCTCTTCACATCAGGTGGCCAAACTATTTGAGTTTCAGCTTTAACATCAGTCCTTCCAATAAACACCCAGGACTTATCTCCTTTAGGATGGACTGGTTGGATCTCTTTACAGTCCAAGGGACTCTCAAGAGTCTTCTCCAACACCACAGTTCAAAAGCATTAATTCTTTGGTGTTCAGCTTTCTTTATAGTCCAACTCTCACATCCATACATAACCACTGGAAAAAACATAGCCTTGACTAGATGGACCTTTGTTGAAAAGTAGTGTCTCTGCTTTTGAATATGCTGTCTAGGTTGGTCATAACTTTCCTTCCAAGGAGTAAGAGTCTTTCAATTTCATGGCTGCAATCATCATCTGCAGTGATTTTGGAGCCCCTAAAAACAAAGTCAGGCTGTTGTTCCATGTCCAGTTCTAACTATTACTTCCTGACTTGCATTCAGGTTTCTCAAGAGGCAAGTCAGCTGGTCTGGTATTCCTATATCTTTCAGAGTTTTCCACAATATATTGTGATCCACACAGTCAAAGGCTTTGGCATAGTCAATAAACCAGAAATAGATGTTTTTCTGGAACTCTCTTGCTTTTTCGATGATCCAGCAGATCTTGGCAGTTTGATTTCTGGTTCCTCTGCCTTTTCTAAAACCAGCTTGAACATGTGGAAGTTCATGGTTCACGTATTGCTGAAGCCTGGCTTGGAGAATTTTGCGCATTACTTTACTAGCATGTGAGATGAGTTCAATTGTGTGGTAGTTTGAGCATTCTTTGGCATTGCCTTTCTTTGGGATTGGAATGAAAACTGACCTTCTCTAGTCCTGTGGTCACTGCTGAGTTTTCCAAATTTGCTCACATACTGAGTGTAGCACTTTCACAGTATCATCTTTTAGTATCTGAAATAGTTCAACTGGAATTCCATCACCTCCACTAGCTTTGTTCGTAGTGATACTTCCTAAGGCCCACTTGGCTTCACATTCCAGGATGTCTGGGTCTAGGAGAGTGATCAAATCATCATGATTATCTATCTGGGTTGTGAAGATCTTTTTTGTACAGTTCTTCCATGTATTCTTCCACCTCTTCTTAATATCTTCTGCTTCTGTTGGTCCATACCATTTCTGTCCTTCATTGAGCCCATCTTTGCATGAAATATATCCTTGGTATATCTAATTTTCTTGAAGATATCTCTCGTCTTTCCTATTTATTGTTTTCCTCTATTTCTTTGCATTGATCACTGAGGAAGTCTTTCTTATCTCTCCTTGCTATTCTTTGAAACTCTGCATTCAAATGGGTATATCTTTCCTTTTCTCCTTTGCTTTTTGCTTCTCTTCTTTTCACAGCTATTTGTAAGGTCTCCTCAGACAGCCATTTTGCTTTTTTGCAATTCTTTATCTTGGGGATGGTCTTGATCCCTGTCTCCTGTACAATGTCATGAATCTCTGTCCATAGATCTGACAGAATGTGGTCCACTGGAGAAGGAAATGGCAAACCACTTCAGTATTCTTGCCTTGAGAACCCCATGAACAGTATGAAAAAGCAAAACGATAGGACAGAGAAAGATGAACTCTCCAGTCAGTAGGTGCCCAGTATGCTACTGGAGATCAGTGGAGAAATAACTCCAGAAAGAATGAAGGGAAGGAGCCAAAGCAAAAACAACACCCAGTTGTGGATGTGAATGGTGATATAAGCAAGATCTGATGCTGTAAAGAGCAATATTGCATAGGAACCTGAAAAGTTAGGTCCATGAATCAAGGCAAATTGGAAGTGGTCAAACAGGAGATGGTAGGAGTGAACGTTGACATTCTAGGAATCAATGAACTAAGATGGACTGGAATGGGTATATTTAACTCAGGTGACCATCATATCTACTACTGTGGGCAGGAATCCCTTAGAAGAAATGGAGTAGCCATCATAGTCAACAAAAGAATCCAAAATGCAGTACTTGGATATAATCTCAAAAACAACAGAATGATCTCTGTTCATTTCCAAGGCAAACCATTCAATATCACAGTAATCCAAGTCTATGCCGTGACCAGTAATGCTGAAGAAGTTGAAATTGAATGGTTCTACGAAGACCTACTAGACCTTCTAGAACTCATACCCCAAAAGAGACATCCTTTTCATTACAGGGGACTGGAATGCAAAAGTAGGAAGTCAAGAAATACTTGGAGTAACAGGCAAATTTGGGCTTGGAGTACAGAATGAAGAATGGCAAAGGCTAATAGTTTTCCCAAGAGAATGCACTGGTCATAGCAAACACCCTCTTCCAACAACACAAAAGAAGACTCTACACATGGACATCACCAGATGGTCAACACCGAAATCAGATTGACTATATTCTTTGCAGCCAAAGATGGAGAAGCTCTATACAGTCAGCAAAAACAAGACTGGGAGCTGATTGTGGCTCAGATCATGAACTCCTTATTGCCAAATACAGGCTTAAATTGAAGAAAGTGGGGAAAACCACTAGACCATTCAAATCACTTTTGATTCTGCCCAAATCAAAAGTGCTTCCTTCATCAGAACACAAAGCAGCTTGACAAAGAAAATTTGTCAGCCCCAGAAAAGTCAAAGTTTTCCCCATGTCATCATTTTAATATTACTGCACATATCTACATGGGAAGAAATTTCAAGCCTCATACACATTTTAACTGAATTTTGGTGGGGAAAAAATTAAAAATCCTAGTGAATCAGAAACTCCCAAGTATGATCATGTAGGTTTAAAGACCCTGATACTGGGTAAGCTCAATGCAGGAGGAGAAGGGGACGACAGAGGATGAGATGGTTGGATGGCATCACCAACTCAATGGACATGACTTTGAATAGGCTTTGGGAGTTGGTAATGGACAGGGAGGCCTGGCGTGCTGTGGTCCATGGGGTTGCAAAGAGTCCGACATGACTGAGCAACTGAATTGAACTGAACTGAACTACGTAATTCTGATGAACTAGACAACTAACTATTTTAAAGGGTTGTAGAAACTATATGGGCTGAAAAAGCATCTAATATCTAAATGAAGGTCTTACACCAATTACTTCAACCCACCAGGAAGCAAGGGCTTCCTTGGTGGCTCAGAGGGTAAAATATCTGCCTCCAATGCAGGAGACCTGGTTCGATCCCTGGGTTGAGAAGATCCCCTGGAGAAGGAAATGACAACACACTCCAGTACTCTTGCCTGGAAAATCCCATGAATGGAGAAGCCTGGTAGGCTACAGTCCATGGGGTCACAAAGAGTCGGACATGACTGAGTGACTTCACTTCACTTCACCAGGAAGCAGTTTCCCACGGTAACACCTACTCTTCTCACCACTCTTATTCTCAGCCATTGGTCCCATCTTTACTGAAAACAGCTACTGCTGACAGATCTCTAAATTCCTAGACCAACTTCCTGCCAGACATCTTGTATACACAAGGGAAATTTTAGGTTTTCTGCTCAGATCACAAGTGCTTCCTTCATCAGAACATGAAGCAGCCTGACAAAGAAAATTTGTCAGCCCCAGAATATTCAATGTTCTCCCAGGTCATAATTCTAATATTACTGCACACATCTACATGAGAAGAAATTTCAAGCCTAAGACAGTTCAATTGCATTTTGGTGGGAAAGGAATAAAAAACCCTACCCAAATATTTAAGCACAATTCCCTAAAAACCTTCTGCAGGACCCTTTTCATGTAACAGTTCTTGGTGTATCACATAATCTACCAAATAATCAGAGTTATTACTTTTTCCACTATAACCATATTAATGGTTAGGCATTTGCAAGAGCCCAGACATGATGAAGCTGGAAGTTAAATATTTTCTGAGCATCTGCTATTTGAGAGGACTACAAAGATGAACAAGGCACTGTATCTACCCTTTAGGTAAGTCTGGAGCTCAGGGAGGGAAAGAAATCCATTTACACCTGGCTTAGTGAGGACAAAGTCACATCTAAGAGCTCAAAGAAGGAGACAGGGATTCAAGAGGGTGTGATGGTTACTTTTATATTAATTTAGGTAAACCACAGTCCCCAGACACTTCTTCAAACACGTATTACAGTGAAAGTATTTTTCAGATGAGATGGACACTTATATAAGTAGACTCTCAGTAAAGCACAGAGCAGATTATCCTCAATAATGCAGGTGGGCCTCATCCAGTTAGTTAAAGGCCTTAAGAAAAATTAGACTAATATCAACAATAATAAAACCACACCCACACAACACACACATGAAGCTTTCATTTTGGACAAATTACTGTGTCACTCATTACATCACTACAGTCCAAGGATATTCCTGAATGTCTTATTTCAAGCCGTGAAAGCTATGAAAAAGAAATTTTGTAAAATGCATGGACCATCCCTTATCAGTGTTGCTAGAAGTTCCATAAGAAAGAATGATAAACTCAGGGAATCAGAAATGACCCAGTATGGCTGATCTGTTTTATGGGGAATAGTTTCTTTATAGTATAGAAACCTCATCACACACACACAAATCTCATTTGAGTCAGCACAGGAGATGCGGTCTGCCTCCTTCCTTCTCTTGCTTTGGGTCACTTTAATTGCCCTGCAGGCATCACTGCACATAGAGCCTGTGCCACTGCTATTGATATTACTGCCCCTAAATGAGCAGGGATCCTACGTTCTTTGTAATGCATTCTACCTAGGAGGAGACAGGAGTATGTAAGACAGTTTGGAATGACTGACAGATTTGACACTGAGAGAGGTAAATCTCACCTAACTGGAACACAGTGACACCACAGAAAAGGAGGCAATTTACAAAGAATCCACCTGCAATGGAAAAAAGTTATCTGTCACCAAACCTCGATTCTTCGGATGCTGACAATGGCCTCTGACACCTTCTCGACAGCCATGGGGAAGTAGAGGGTGCTCGAAAACCGCAGAGCCTCGAACAGTGTCACCACCACAAACACTTGGCTGGCTGTAATCAGGTTGTCAAGGAGATCATTGGTGATGAAGGTGACAAAAATCATGATTTTGCTGACAGCGAAAAATGATGCCAAATTCATTCCTCTAAGGTAGGAACTTTTCAGAATCTTGGAAATTTCCTTCCTAGAAAGGACAGTAGGAAATAGCATTTTTAAGAACCATTGACATCCAACACATGAATTCAAGTGCCCTGTGTGAGTGTCCCCTTTTTAGGGAGTGGACACAGATTAAGGTAAACCATCAATCATGTCATGGAGACACTCAGAGTTCATACCTGGGACTCTGCTCCAAACCAAGGACTACACACTTCATCACCACTTCACTTTTCCAACTAAATGAAGTCTTAATGTCTTGTCACACTTTTAAAAAATTGGGCTCAATATGACAGGATTTGAACATACATTCAACAAGCATTCACAACCACATATCCTGTGTTGGGCTCCTCATTGACGACAGAAAAAAATGCCCACCCCCACCAGGACCTCATAAACTTGGAGAGGAAAAGAATAATAAACCTCAGGACTTCCCTGATGGTCCCATGGATAAGAATTGGCCTCCCAGTGCAGCAGACAGGGGCTCAGTCTCTGGTCTGGAAGATTCCACATGCTGCAGAGCAACTAAGCCTGTGAGCCACAACTACTGAGCCCAAGCTCTAGAGCCGGTGCACTACTGCAACTACTGAAGCCTGTGCACCTGGAGCCTGTGCTCCGCAACAAGAGAAGCCACCAGTTAGAAGCCCAAGAACATCAATGAAAAAGCAGCCCCCACCCACCACAACTACAGAAATCCTGTGTGCAACAATGAAGACTCAGCACAACCAAAAATAAATGAATAAAGAAATAAAAAAGATGTAGTATGATGTGTGTGTACATTTTTAAAAAAGAATAAACACAAAATTTGTGAGACACCAAGACATTAGACAGAGGCAGCCCGCACATCCCCACAGGAGCACAGAGCTGAGTCATGTAACTCAGAGCAGTAGAGACAGGACAAGTCACACACATGTGGACCCTGAGAAGATGAGCAGGAGTCAGTTAGGATTGGCAAAGACCAGAGAAGAAGGAATATGAGAGATTATTTCCAGCAGAGAGTGGGGTCCCCACAAAGCTGCAAAGTGAGAGGTGACAGGGTACTCCCAGAAAATTCTAAGTACCCTGTGCTAGAGTATAAACACTTATCAAATATTTAAATGAAACATTTTTTAAAAAAAAGTCTACAAACATAAAACAAAGACAAAGAAATAGTATTTTCATGGCTCTGTTTGGAATGAGTAATATTGATCCATAATATTTGGCCTGATACAGGTACACTCAATCTATACCCCCTCCCATTTATGCTACATTAACATATATTATAGCTTTAGTTTAAATATCATCTCAAACACTAATATCTTAGAATCATTGCTTATTTGGAATTTGCAGTATTAAGAAGTATTTGGAATTTCATTTCTGTATAAGTAAGAATCATATGTATTTCAAGAAGATGGTAAATGGAAGAGCAGCTTAAAATAACATCTCTACTATTCTGCTTAACCCTCCTGCCACATATAGAGGGATGGTGGGGTAGTATTTAAATTTACCTTAATATGAAAACTTGGTAAGATTTCTAAACCATTTAGTAAAAATAGGAAATAAAACAGTACAAACATACACTGTGATATATTAAAAACAAAAACAAAAACAACTTACCGTCTCAGTCTGGAAATAACGTCTATAAATGACTTTTCCCAAGCATTCATTTTTATTGTTTTGATACCACTTATAACTTCACTCATGGTACTGATCCTGTCGTCTGTGACAGCTGCAGTCTTACTCCTGAGGGGACAGATGTGAGAGATGAGTCTTAGTGATCACAGCATAACTTTCTGTAGCAGCAACAGTGGGCACAGGGAGGGATCAGTGATCAAATTATTTTCTATAAATCTTTTGAGCTGACAACACAGGCAAGTCCTACTCAAAGTACAAATTCAGAAAATCTTCAATTCGGAAGTCAACCATTCAGTCCCATTCAAGAAGCAACTTGGAGAACTTGCCATATCAGCTAAGGAAGACCTGAAAGGAGTCAGATACAAACCATCTTCCCAAGGAGGTTGTGCTTGGGCAGAGAAGGCAGAAGGGGATATACCAGGAAGACAGAGTCTATGAGGTAAAAAAATAGGAGTAAAATTCTGGGGAGCTGAAAAGATGGGGTTGTTAATTCCACTGGGAAAAGAGAGCAAGAAAATCTTTAGAGACCTGGTAGCATTGGAACAGAGCCTTGAAAGATAAGGAACATTTCTCCACAACAAAGACAGGATAGGAAATTTCAAATAGACAAAAATATCACATGTAAAGTCACACATAGAAGGAAAAAACTCAAGGAAAAAAACCTTCAAACAGCACAATACCTCCATCATCTGACAACCTGGACAATGACCCACCTCCAACCCTCTGAGACCTGCTTCAGGTCTATCTCATCACCATTAGGCCCTTCATCACCAGCCACTGTTCTATCGCATATGCTGCTGGGACTGTGCGGCTGTATAAAGACATAATTAAGGTCAACCTTGCCCTTGGGGTGCCTATAACTTAATGGAAGCATTGAAATACAACAAGACATAAATACACTACCTGAAAGTGGCTCTAAAACAAGCTTAACAAAAATAAATGCAGCTAGAAATGGGCCTGTAAAATTATTACTCTTTTTAATCATGTTTAAATAACTTGGATATTGGTAAATTCTCCTTAAGGACTCTCTACTTATTCAGGTACAGTGTCAGGAGGAGCCAGTGAATGCCATCACCGTTTCTGTTTAACGATCAGCCTTCAGCTTAAGGCTGGAGCCTCCACTGGCTAAGCCTGAAGGGTCTACAACCCATGCAAAGAAGAGACTAGAGAAGGCATTGGTTTTGTTTTTGAACAGAAGCATCAACTTCATTGGCAGACTGCGGATGTTACCAAGCACATATCACCTATTTTTTAAACCAATGTTTCTCTTACCGGAGTGATGAAAACAACTTCCCGAAGCAGCTTTGCAAAAGCAGAAGAATAATGAGAACCGCCATCCCAGCAAGACACGGCATTCCTATTTCCATCCAGAGCAGGGCGGTCACTGCGACAGCCTGCAGTGGCCCCACCCACAGATAATGCAAAAACATCATTACCTTGAAAGAAAAAGACAAAGCCTTCTTGGGACTGTATACAATCAAAATCAGTAAAGACACAGAGTAGAAACAATCTGCTCTGAAAGAACAGACAGGAACCTAACCAGGGATATCTCAGTGGGTTTTAAACCTGCTAAAGCAGAAACCTGTGTCCACCCCAGATGATGCTGTTCCGGGCAGCACAGGGCCAGCTTCAGGGACATCCAGGGAGAACCCGACCAGTAGCACTGAAGGAAGATGTTGATTTTGTTTACACCACAGATGAGCTCAGGGCATTCCCAACATCTCACTGCACTCTATATTCTGTTTCCATCTCACTCTAGCACCCAAGAAAACCTTATATTATGGTAAGTACCACACTCTCCAGTAATTGTGTACTTACCTCCCTAATGGGCTGTGGTTTCTCCACAGCAAAAACTAAATCATATTCAACCCTGAAACTGAGTAGCGGTCTTACTTCATGCTTGATGAATGAATAACTGAAGGAGAAGTGCCTGACCAACAGCTACAAGGCCCTGGACACTGTGATCTATTCATAAAGTCAGTGGAAAAAAAGAGTGTGAGGGGACAGAAGACAGTAGGCAGTGCCTGGCTGAGGGCCACCCACTTGGCATTATTCCTCACAGGCTCCCTATACAGTAGGCACTGAACAGGACACAGGGGAAAGAACAACCCCTGCCCACCAGGCCTTCATCAGCCAGAACAGGAGGGAGACAGTTCAGGCAGCAACACTGACTCCACGTGCCAAGAAGGGCCATGCCAGGAGGACCCCTAGGGACACTCACTGAGCCGGGCAACACTGCTGCCTGTCTATTACTAGAAAAACAAAACCCTCATCTACAACCCACATTATTACATCTAAGTTGCACACAGAGGAAATGAGAGTTGGATAAAGAGAACACTTGTCTTAAGTCCTCAACAGAACCCTGGCTGACACCAAATGCTGGCACCTGGCATCCAAATGAGCCTAACCCAGTGAGAAAGACAGGACATGGAAGAGGATCCCTCAGGGACAGCTCACCTGGTCAAACCTGTTCACATCATTGGACAGCAGGTTGACTATCTGGCCTGTGGTGGTCTTTCCCATGGCCAAGCTACTTAGGCGAAGTGCCTGAAATGAGAGAGGGAGACAGAAAACTGGATTCCTAAGGTGATACCAAGTCATCTTAGACATAACACAATGGAGCATGCGTTCCTGGAGTCTTGAGTGGTGTCAGCAGGAGCAGGATGACCCCTGAAAGCGGGGCTCTAGGGACCTTTCTTCAGCCTTTAACTTAGTGTGGTGGCAGCCCCGCCAGCAAGGATGGCAAAGGGAGGAGAGGGAGGTAGAAGCAAATCCCCCACCCAGTTTCTCAGTGAACTTGGACCTGCCTGAAGTGTAAAGGGTGTAGATTTAGACTTAGGGGCCAACTAAAGTAATTTTGAGACAAATTAGACGTGAGTAGAGAGACTGCATTAAGGAAATACAATAAGAGACTTGGACTATAAATCTGGAATCGATCATTAATTCTGTGGGCGATGTCATTTTAACATTTTTCGTTTAGCTTCTTCATTCTAAAGAGTATGGAATCTACATTCTGAAGAGTATGAAAGGGAATCTTCATTCCCTTTCATTCTGAAATGAGTATAATGCTCAAAACACTATTCCTGTGAGGAACCTCTGTTTTTAATGCCAGTCTTCTGAATTTAAAAAACACAGCCTGTGTTTCACAGTCCCTTTATTTGGCAAAAAAAAAAAAAAAAAAAAAAAAACCCTCTGAAAAATGCCCTAGAAAGCTGAGGAACCTGAACAGACACCATGAGTTGCTTCAACAAACCATCAAGTGGAGGCTCTGATGCAAACAAAATGTCATGGTTCATAAAAACTTCTTGTTTAGTCCTTGAGTTAAATAGAAAACTCAGCAATCAAGTGTGAATGTAAAACAGTATAGCTGTGATGGAAGAGAGTATAGCAGTTCCTCAAAAAAGTAAACATAAAATCAGCATCTAGCACAGCAAGACCACTTTTGTGGATGTACTCAAGAGAACTGAACACACTAACTTGATCTTTTTGCACTCGTGTGTGCAAATGTTCACAATAGCCAAAGGTGGAAATAATCCAAAAATCCACTGACAGATGAATGGATACAAACAATGTTGTATAGACCTATAATGGAATATTGCCTTTTGATTGCCTTTGCTCAGTCGTGTCCGACTCTTTGCAACCTCATGGGCTGTCACCTACCAGGCTCCTGTGTCCATGAGATTTTCCAGGCAATAGTACTGGAGTGGGTTGCTATTTCCTTCTCCAATAATGGAATATTATTCAGCCTTAAAAAGAAATTAAATTCTGGCACTGGCTTCAACACAGATGAACCTTGAAGACGTTGTGCTACATGACATAAGCTAGACACAAAATGACAAACATTGTGTGATTCTACTTATATACAGCACCTAAAGTAGTCAAATTCAGAGAGAGAAGAAGTAGCATGGTGATGGGTGAGGGGAGGGAAGTTCTAAACAATGTGAAAGTATTTGATGTGAATAAACAGTCTACTTAAAAAGAGTTAACATAGTAAATGCTATATTGTATATATTTTGCCACAATTTAAAAAATCAATGATAAAAAGTAATTTTACCAAAGCTGTGGAAATGTGAATAAACAAGTCATTTTACATACGATACCTCCTGAAAGATCATTCCAAGTTCAGCTGAAAAGAACACTAAAATGCTGAATGGGGAATTTTAGGAAGCTGCAGATGTGCAGCCTTAGAGAGCTCCTGGAGGTGTGCCCCAGCCATAAACCAATGGTGCAGACAAATTACAACTATGAGCTTAGTAGCCATCCCATTTCTAACACCCAATGTGACTTCTTCCCAGGACCAGGGGTTAGAAGTAGAATAAGAGCCACAAATGTTCAGAGCTGCTCTGTAGCACCAGATTTGCCCCTAGGAATCAGCCCACATGTAACCTTCAAAAAAGAAGTGTCCTATTTCTGCACCTCAGCAGGATTCTGGATTCAAGGCTGGTCTAGTGCTAAGTCACTTCAGTCATGTCCGACTCTTTGCAACCCTGTGGACTGTAGCCCGCCAGGCTCCTCTGTTGGTGGGACTCTCCAGGCAAGAATACTGGAGTGAGCTGCCATTTCCTTCTCCAGGGGATCTTCCTGACTCAGGAATTCAACCCAGGTCTCCTTCATTGCAGGCAGATTCTTTAACATCTGATGCCCTAGATGCAAGGCTAGGCACAAGGAAATTTGTCTTTCCCACATTTCTTGAATTTCAGATTAAGTCTATGGTTTAACCTCTAAAATTCCTGACTTCATACAGGGACAGTTCTTTCAGGCATAATCAAGCCAGAAAATGAACACCTCTGGGAGAAATTTACATTCACACAAGCATACATGCCAGGTCAGATCAGATTTCCCAAAGGTGATGTTCCAAAGTGTTAGCTGGAAAGAAATAAAACAGGTGGACTATGGCTCACCTATACAGTGAAGAGTAAGCTTTGACTGAACCATCACCTCACACCTAACTTAAGGCTTTCACAGTATAGTTCTGGTGAATTTCATGCATATTCATGGGAGCTAAGCATGATCTAGGAAGACAAACATCATTTGTGGGGAAATCTAAGTATTTGTCTGCTAAATGGTAGACTGCGAAAGAGAATAGGGCTTCCCTGGTGGCTCAGTGGTTAAAAATCTACCTCTCCTAGAGGAGGAAATGGCAATGCACTCTTATATTCTTGCCTGGGAAAGTCCATGGACAGAGGAGCCTGGCAGGCTACAGTTCATGGGGTCACAGAGCACAACTTAGCAACTGAGCAAGCACGCACATACACAAGATGACGATGGAGGACAAGGAAGACCCCTGACTAGAGTGGACAGGCACCGCTGCCATTTCCACGTCCCAAGAGGAAACCTGCTCACGTGCAATAGCCAAACACAGACCATGAGATGTCAGGGCCCTGGATTCACACAGCCCTGACATTAATAAGATTCTGCTCAAGGAAAGATGAGAAGACACCTTACATTTTGCAAAGAAAAGCATTCCTAAGAAACAGAATCTCTAGATAAGTAGCAAGCAGGTAAAAGAAGCAATAATTTTGATTTAAATTGTTTGGTTTAGTTTTCAATAAGGATTTTTAAATAAAAATTGTATATATTTAAGGTGCACAACATGTTTTGTTAAAAATACACATTGGGAAATGATTTCTGTATTAAAACCAATTAACATATTCATCATCTCATGTAGTTATCATTTTGTGTATGTGAGATGAGCTCACTAAGACCCACTCTCTCAGCAACTTTCAAGTATACAATACAATTAAGTAAGGATTTGAAAAAAAGCAAACAACCCAGAGCAACAAGATACACAGGATCAAGTTTATATGGAGTCTTCAGCTCCTGACATAGTGTATCTGTGGCAATTTCTTTGTAAAGACACCTGAAATTCTTACTCTTTTTATATTAGCTAAGACCAGAATAAACTATGAAATAATTCTATGGCATTTCTCAATAGGAAATCACTGAACACATCAAATCAGGTCTTATTAAAACTGCTATAATGCATGCTAAAGACAAAAAGGAAATATTTAATTATGAAAATAATTTGAATAAACTGCCATAAATTCTCTCCAAATTGCCAAGGACAATGGAAAATTTCAGGTTTTATCCCAAATATCCAACTATTTTCTTTAATACCATTAAAACAATCATAATTATAGAATATAGTGAGTGAGTCTGTATATGCATAGATTCTATTTATATTTTTCTTTAGTTAACACAATTTTACTGAATATGAGTAAATGGGCCATATAAAAATATAATCATTCCCTTTCTCAAACACATTCTGGTCTCCTATATTTAATTTTATAAATTAAATCTCCTAGATTTAATCCAACCACTGAAGTTCACTTTCAAATACAACTTTGATATAAATGAAGGTTTTAATGAACAACAACAACAACAAAATTTCCATCAATACTACTTTGGCATGAAAACACTGAAAATCAATGTGATATTTTTGGTACATATTTTTTAATTAGATTTTGTTACAAATTTAGTAGATATTGTGTAACAGCCTATGACTAAAAGTCATCAAAGGCAGTCTTGACCTGATCTCAATAGAAAATTTTTTATTATATATTTGTAAAGTTTGCTTAAAGGGCAACATACTTGGCTTGATGCAAATAAGCTTCTCTGTTTCTGTTCAGTCACTCAGTCATGTGCAACCCTCTGCGGCCCTATGGACTGTAGCCTGCCAGGCTCCAGGGAATTCTCCTGGCAAGAATATTGGAGTGGGTTGCCACTGCCTTCTCCAAGGGATCTTCAAGATCCAGGGATTGAACCTGTGTCTCCTGCATTGGCAGGCAGATTCTTTAACGCTGAACTATCATCTGGAAGCCCTAGCAAAGTATAAATGATCCCAGTTACAAAATTTTTAATTTACAGAGAACTTTACCAAAATGTTTCCGATGCCTCAGGGGAGGTACACACCGTGGTACCGAGCAACACTCACCTTGCGGTAGATCATATGGCACACAGCTACCCTCAGCCTCATCCCCACGCGCTGCATGTTGTAGAAGCACAAGTGGTGCAGAACGGCCCACACGAGCACACTGGTGCTCAGCCCTGCCGCATAGGCGTAGGCTTCATGCAAAGCGGCAGAATCTGTGGGATTGTAGTTTTCAATATAACTAACCATTTTCCCCAAAAATATGGGTTGAACTACTTTGGTGCCTTCCTGAAAGAAATGAAAAAAAGCCTTAATTAGACATGTCAGTTTCTCTGTACACAGATTTACTTTTAGCACTAGCATGCTAAAAATACATTTTGACAAAATGATACATTCATGGCTAATTTAAAAGAAAAATATGCAGATTCACTATCTCCTATAAGACAAGTAGACAACAGTTTTAACCTTAAGACAAAATTTTACATTCAAAAATAGTAAAGCCTTAGTATCATGCTTAGTGTAATGTGAATGCTCAGTAAATACCACAACCAGGCTCAATACCAACTGAGCCTTAAGATGAATAAGGAAAAAGCTGGCAGAAGAAGAGTAAGAAATCTGCTTCCATATGAAGAAGCCTGTGGCAGCTTGCCCCTGTCCCCTGTATTCTTAATGTCCCAGCCCAATAGAAAGTCAACCTGGTTCACACATGGGAGACATGCTTTTATTATCTTCTTTGTGAATCTTTATGAACTGAGACACTGGCACAAACACATCCACTCTTTTCCATCCCAAACTCCACATGTCTGTAGGCCAAGGGAATGGAAACCAGCTTCAGTTGGAATACCACAGAGAAACCAGGCTTGGCAGCTCTACAGGGTCTCAGCTTCCAAGAGCACTACCTCAATATGTCTCTACCCCCTAGAAGTTGGAATGTTCCTTGGAGTGAAAAATTAAATATGGTGGAGGTCAAGCTAAAAACTATCATGTCTTCCGTGGTTCTCCATCCACCATTCACTGCAGTTGGTAGTTTGGAAGAAATGTTCCCAATCATCTCTTTCCCAAGGTTAAACCAATTGACTCAGGGTGCACTGAGGCTTCCACTCTGAGTAAGACTTAGGGAAAGCAAGCTTCTTTCCCAAAGAAAAAGGCAAAGAAACAGCAACACCTACCCACCCTGCCAAACAGCCACTTCGCCCCACAACTCACTCCCTCCCTCTAGTCACTCCTTGAAGGTCTCTTTCTCCCCAGGTCCCCTTCTTTCTCCACCATCAAAGAAAACCAAACACTCAATGAATTCAAGTCACCAAAAGTAAACACCTTGACCCTCAACATCATTTCCTCCACAGACTTCTCAAAAGACAAAATGCCAAAAGTTTGGAAGTCTTTCAGGAACAGGGCTTTTCCTTTTCTGGCAATCCCATCTTACTCAAACGGACGGGGGAAGCTTGGTTTACCTGACAGGTTTGCTTTGATAGCTCTCTTCTGTCTGTCTGAAGCTGAGGAACCCACACACAAGAGGAGGGAAGGAGAATCCATAACACCAAACACCAAAAAAAACTAAGCATTTCCTGCTCAGCGAACTCAGTGCCTGATCCATGAAGTTATGGAAATTTTTATCTACTATAGAGGATAAAGGGAACACTATTTAGTTGAAGAAGTATAAGTAAGATGATCAGACTGGAGTAAAATGGTCAGTTCTGATACATTTCCACCGTGTCCTGTCACACATTCCAAGAGGCATAGAGAGCTCATGGAAGAGTCCCTCATAAAATGGATTGTCAAACACACTGTTTATAGAGTTTCCTGAGATGGAAATGTGGAGGCTCACACAGAGAAGCAAGAACATCAAACTCTGCACACAGGCAGTCCCAGCCCAGGTATGGCCAAGGGCAGTCCAGTGCTGCATGGCCACAAACCACCAGAATCCCAGCAGTAATATCTGCCATCCCAAACTTTCCTAAAACTTATGATTCTCTTTGGGAATCACTGTTGCCTGTTACTCAGGCCTCCATTTGAGCTAACATCCTTATGATTACAGGAGAAATAAAAGTAATGTCACTCACCAAACAGAGTATGGATAAATGCAACAAATCCAGCAATAAAGAGTATAAATAAAGGCAGGTCACTACTGCCTAAGCATATCTGGAGTTTTTCACTGAGAAACAAAATTTAATAACCCAGTTGAGGGACTTCCCTGGTGGTCCTTTAGCTAAGACTTCACACTCCCAACGTAGGGGACTTTGGTTCGATCCCTGGTCAGGAAACTAGATCCCACATGCAGCAAATAAGACCTGGTACAGCCAAAAATAAAAAACAGTTGGAGAAATAGCCTCATTAAGATATAATGCCAGTTTATGGCTCATATCTCCCACTCATCTATCAATTCTTTTTATTCTTGATAATTATTATTATTTAATTGGAATAGAAAATTTGTTATCTTTCAAAAAGATAACAAAGGATTTCAAACATGAAGTGTTACTGATGCAATTTGAGAGGAGAGTCATTTATTATTCTTAAGCACTATTTTGGGACTTCCTCCAATGGCTCAGTGGTAAGGAATCCATCTCAACACAGGAGTCACAGGAAATGCAGGTTTGATCCCTGAGTTGAGATCATCTGGAGGAGGAAATGGCAACCCACTCAAGGATTCTTGCCAGGATGATCCCATGGACAGAGAAGCCTGGTGGGCTACAGTCTCTGGGGTTGCAAAGAGTCGGACACAACTGAGTGACAGAGCATACATGCACAACTTTGCCTCCAGCAAGGAGCAGTCACAGCAATTCAGAGAAGTGCTGAAAAGTATAATGCACAAGGAATTTCCATTCTGGCATAAGTTGCAACTATGGAAAACAGAAAATTGATATTATGCTCCATATGAAAAATAGCAGCAAGTAAAAAACAATTTTCCAGTAATGTCTCTCAAACAGAAAAAACAGGAACCAAAACAGTGAATAGCACAAAATTGTGAAAACAAAACCCCAAGTACATATAGAGAGAAAGAATACACATATTAAATATGATTCTTCAAAGCTTCTAGAACAACACAGGACAGAAGTTATCGAAGTCATCAAACGTAGACTGAGTAGATCTGTCCCCTCCACACACAAAGAAAGGTTAGATGAACAGTCATTTAATAGGACAGCTGGCAGCAGCATTTGTAATCTGTGAGTGTTTCAATTTCTGACATTTGGTAAAACTGGCTGAGGCAAACCAGGCAAAAGATTTTCCAGCTACCAGAAGATTAACTCCTGCATATGCTCAACGTTTTGTTCAGAGTATTAACTCCAAGCGAAACAGTGGTGTGAATCCCAAGGATAGACTGAATTTCATAAGACTCTGCTTGTCTTGGAGAGTCTCTCAGAGAGGCAAGGAGTGGCTGTGGCTCACCCTCGGGACACAAACACTGGTGGCAGCCATTCCCGGGAGCTGCCCCCAACACATGTATACTCGTGTGGACAGACACCACCAAGGAATTCTCTCATCTGTACACTACTGATTCTCACCATTAACTAAAAAGAAAAAAACAACTGAGAAAATATTCATTGTCAACCATGAAGCTAACCATACTGAAATTTTCTTGATCAGCAGGAACGAGGTCAAACACTGTCCCTTAAACCCTTCCTCTTTGACATATATCTATGATCACATGTATCTTTCCACAAACCAATTGAGAATATAGTTCTTATTCTTTCACAAAAATTTTTCACAACTCTGAAATCATAAAGGATCTTTAAAAGAGCAGAAGTTAATACCACAACATCCATTATTCAGGATTCTCTGAGAATCTGAGTCTCTGAGGCAGACTTTTTATTTTGGCCACACCATGTGACATGCAGAATCTTAGTTCCCCAACCAGGGATCAAAAACCCTCACATCTGCCTGGGGGCATAGAGTCTTAAACACCAAGCTTCAAC
Organism: Bos indicus; assembly: GCF_029378745.1. Lineage (NCBI taxonomy): Eukaryota > Metazoa > Chordata > Mammalia > Artiodactyla > Bovidae > Bos > Bos indicus. The sequence goes on from NC_091771.1 coordinate 74,853,408, forward strand.
TGCCAGGGAAGCTTGTGGTAGCCATTTCTTAACAGAGTCCTTGGTATTCAGCCTCCTGAAAGCACCTGATATTGGGTCTCACCTTTTGCTTCTTAGGATAACTTCTTGCAGGGTTAGGTTAGAAACTAGAGCTTCTGCAGTGGATAGAATTCCTTCTCCAAGTTAATGTACTTGAGACATTTCTCACCCAATTTCCCTATATCTCATTCATGGAAATAAAAACACAAAAATAGAAGCAAGCTAACAAAGAATGGCAACCCACTCCGGTGTTCTTGCCTGGAGAATCCCAGGGACAGCGGAGCCTGGTGGGCTACCATCTATGGGGTCACACAGAGTCAGACACGACTGCAGTGACTTAGCAGCAGCAACAAAGAAAAACACTTGAGTGAAACATATAAGCAGAAAAGAGTGAGCTTGTAGGAAAAAATTGAACAGGCAGTTAATCTTTAGAACTGGGGGAGTTCTAAAGTGGAGTTGAGAAAAATCCAGAGATAAGGAGGAAAAGCAGTGAATCTGGGAAATCATACCCATCAGCATTCTAGATATCCTAGCCTTCACTCATCTTTAACACAGTAGCACCTTAGCATCACCTGGGTGGGGATAAGGGCACTCTGACGCCCAGGGCCCAGCCGCCAGAAACTGGTTCAGGTTCAACTGCTTAGGGATGAAGCCTGAAGATTCCTCTCCCTGGAAGATTCTGGAAGCTGAAACTAACCCCATGTAAGCATCTGCTAAACTCCATTCTTGCACTGTCTTGGCAGCTGAGCCTGGAATGGCTACAGACCTGCTCTGAAGGAATTACAACGATCACAGAGTTTTAATCAGAGTTCCATGGCACATTTCATGCTTCCAGAAAAATCGTTATAAACCAAAGTCCAGAGATTACAGTATTGAAATTTTCATTCTGCACAGTAGGAAAAATAAAATTTCAGATAAAACTATATTTAAAAACATCAATAAAAAGATGAATCAAAATTAGCCTGAAAAGTTATCCCCAAAAGGAGAAGGAGAATTAGAATAGAGCTAACGAGGATATCAGCCTTCTTTAAAAGTAGCCTTGTCTTGATTTTGGAATCATGAAAACATTATACAGAATTATAATCATAAAATAACTAATTTTTTCAAAAGCAATTCCTAAAATTTCAAAGTAAATTTAAATAAAAGTACCTAAATATCTACCCATCCTGTTGGGTCACAGAGCCATACAAAAAAGAACTATCAAAAGTGATTTTAAACAAAACAATTTGAAAACACATTCTCTGCATCATACACCCACATGAAGACAATATGAACTGCAAAAAGGTAAATCTTATAATGTTTTCAGACATCACATCATAAGAAAAAACAAATGAATAATTACATTGATATCAATGAGAATTGGACTTAGACTTGGGACAAAGAGAATAGATGACGGGAGAAAAGAGATACAGATGTAAGCACAATAAGATGAAGTAAAAACACTAGTGTCCTGCATCTGACTTGGATTGGCAACACCCATGTAAACATATCTGTTTACCTTAAAAAATGTATTCTAACTTTGTCTAATGGAAAATATCCAAGAAACAATAGCCAAGAGCAATAAGCTCTTCTAGTACCCAGACTATAGTGTTTAAATACCATTTCACACTAAAAGAAGACAGGGCTGCTTGAAGAAATGGATGATTCCAGGGCTGAGCAAATGCTGTACAAAATGAACTAGACATATCCTGTCATATCAGAAAGTAAAAAACAAAACAAAAGACATGAAAAAAAAAGAAAAACTAGCCAAGACTTCTAGAGTATGTGCAAAAGACTTAGGACCCAACCTGAATATACCCCACTGCCCAAAGATGGCCAAAGGTTGGCACAAGCATAACAAATGAAATGGACTGAAGCTGATCAGAAATGCTTAAATCCATGAGCTCAAACCGACATTCACAAAACCAAACCAAATAAACAACAATAAAAACTCACTAGCCCCTCTCCTCACTAGAGGAGAACCAATTCATCATCTTGAAAACAGGTTTTAAAAACTGAAATTATTTTCCCCTACTCTCCCTATAAATACTATAGGTGAGTATTAACCAAAGTGCTTAAAACATCTCCATTTTGCAACCCTTAATAAATTAATGGACCTTGAGCAAGGATCATAAATAACTCCAACATCACACACACACACACACACACACACACACACACACACACACACAAGATGTTATGTACCTTATAATGGAGATATACAACCCCACCTCCTACATAGATGAAAGGGGTGAAGAAAATCCAAATGAGCTACATCCAACTTCTAGACCTAAACACCAACCTAAGGTGCCAGAGGAACATGTGAATTGACACAGGGGGAGAAGCGATCAGCCAAATCCAGGCTGTGGGAATCTCTACAGGTCAAACAACCTAGAGGCTCGGGGTGGAGGGGAACAGAAAGGCAATTTGAATAACCTATGTCAGCCAAGTGTACCTTATTTAATACTGCTTCAAACAGAAGAGGGGAAAAAGACAACTGTGAGCACTGGCTAGATAGTAATGATATTAAAGTTAATATTTATGAACAATAATAATAATAATGTTTATGCTAAATATGTTTAGTGGGGGAGATTCCATATCTTTTAAAGATACACACTAAAATATTTATGGATAAAAATGATATGATGTCTTGGAACTGCTTTAAAATAATCTTGGGAAGTGAGAGTGAGTTTCAGATGAATCAAGACTACTCATTATGGCAATTATTGAAGCTGGCTTAGGTGACATAGGGGCTTATTTCCCTTTACCCTTCTGCGTTCTTAGCTGAGGATCTCTGTAATAAATGACAGAATAGCAAGAGAAAATCAAACAGAAGTTTATTAATATGTATATTTCTGATATACATGCAAAATATCAAGAAGAACTGAGTAACTCTCTGAGATGGCCCAAGCCATCACCTTAAATACCGTCCTCAGCTAAAGACTAAAGAAAAGGTGATGGGGCACCTATGAGAGGTTAATAGGAAAAGCAGCTTAAACTACACTAGGGTTGGGTTTGTTATGCAGATTTAATCTCTCTAGAAGACTGTCCTTCAACAGGATTCTGCTGTGATTAAGAGCCATCCTTTTTTTTCTGGTACAGAGAGGGAGACACTTTTACAAATGGAGACTTCCTTTATCAGTGTAAATGTCCCTCAGAAGAATAACTTCTACTCTGTCTTCAGAGTTTCTCCTGTGTCTATTTCTCAAAAACAGAATCAACTCACAACAATCTTTCTGCCAGAGAGCCCTATTCTGGAGTGACACATTGTGCTACCCTTTCAGTCTATTCTATTTTTGTATTTTTGAAATGTTCTTAAAAATCTACAGGAAATTAAAAACAAAACAAAACAAAAACACTATAGAAAGCAGTTGACAGAGGAGCACAGAGCTGTTGCTAGAAAAGCAGCTCCTCCTGGCTCTGAGCCTCAGTAGAGGCTGTGGGAGGAGAGGACAGAACACAGAGAACACGGGTCTAGCAGTCAGAGCACCGTGCCTCAGAGACCAGGTTGGCCACCTGCGAGTCACATGACCCTGAGCCCATCGTGTGCCCTCCTGGGCCTCTGGATCTTTATCTGTGAAAATACCAGCCTTGCCTCCCTCGGAGGAATCCTGGGACAGCTAAACGAGCTACAACATCTCAGAGAGCTCTGAAACCACCATAAAAACACGGGTTTTTCATCACTTTTATTATTAGAAGTCCTGGTAAGAGATTTACTCTATTCTTAATGGCAGAGCCTGGTTTCACAAAGGGCTTGGAGAACTCACTGCTGCTCACAGGTGGTCACAGTGGAATAAGAACTCTTGAGAAAAGTCATGTGTGAAGCCAAATTTTCTAGATTGCAATTTAAGTTTCACTTCTAAGCAGATTGCTAAAATTTTTAACCATTATGAATGCAATCTTTTAAAAAGAGTCTCCTACCTCCCTAACTACAGAAAGAAAATGGATTGAAGGGGGTGGAGGAAACAAGTGAAACAGGTGAGGGAACTTAAGAGGTACAAACTCCAAATTATAAAATAAATAAAAGGGAATTGGGGGCAAAAAATAAATATACAAAAGTTTAAAAAATAAATCACAGGATTATAATATACAACATAGGAAATATATTCAATAATATTGGAATAACTTTGCATGGTGACAGTCGGTAACTAAACTTATCATGTACCATATAAAATATTAAATCACTAATGATGTATACCAGAAACTAATATAACATTGTAAGCCAATCATACTTCAATTTAAAAAATTCTTTTAATTTTACATTAAAAACTTACATATGCTTAGAAAAGAAAAGAAGATGGATATAAAACCCCAATTTATAACTCAGGGTCATCACTGTGGGTATTACTGACACCTAATGGCTAACTCAATGCTCTTAGGAACCAGCAGGGCACACACAGCACGTCTGCTCGGCAGGTCCCCTTCTGCTTGGCTCAAGGCCCCCTCCTCCTCTCCCGCTGTGTGGTCCTCAGTGGTTGTTCTCAGCCCACAGTATCTTTGCCACCAGAAGCCACTCCTCAGTCTTCTGGGTTGAGCAAAGTGAGGGACACATGGAAGAAAGGGTTGGGAAATAAATGCAAAGACCACTCAGCTCTTGGGGAATCAGCCGTGAGTTGAGGCACAAAGCCCACTGTGGGATTCAGAGGATTCTGTTTACTTCCTGTCCATCAGCTGAGCTCCAAAGTGAGGATTTACACACACATGTGCTTCCCACAGCCTCGACCTGGGCCAGAGACCATCAGCAAAAGTGGCTTCAGACAAAGGCCAAGTGATCGGACAAGGCTGGGCCACTTCAAAGGGTCCTCAGAAGAGGATATAATACCCCGCCACACCTCCCCTCTCAGGGAAAGGGACTGGGTGAACCCACTCTGGCTCTCTGAGGTCACCCCACTTACACACCAGCAATGGAGACCTCACCTCTCAGAGAGAAGCGCTGATGACCTGGGGAGGTGGTCTCTGTGACTCACGCCCAGGCAGAGGCTTCAGGCTCCTCCTCTCCACCCTGAGCACCCTGGGCAGGTGGGGACCTGTCGTCTCCACTCACAGTACCCGTGGAGGTGCACACAGGGGCCAGGGGTGCTGGGAGCTCTCCGGCTGTTCTGTTCTAATTAGGGGTGACCGGCAAGTGCTCCACAGCCTGCTACTTGTTTCTCTGAGAGGAAGAAATACTCCTCAGTTCTCACAGGACAGTCCATGGAATTTTCCAGGCCAAAATGCTGGAGTGGGTAGCCTTTCCTTGTCCAGGGGATCTTCCCAACCCCAAGATCGAACCCAGGTCTCCCTCATTGCAGGCAGATTCCTTACCAGCTGAGCTATCAGGGAAGCCCTTCTCAAAGGACAGAGGTTTTCATATCTCAAAATCCTAAAACCCTAAAACCCTCACTCTGGACTGGCGTCACCCTGCTTTCTCCCACTGCTGCTGCCAGGAGTACCTGGGAGGCCCCTCTTGTGCTGTGGGTGGAAAGACCACACTGCTTGGGATCATGGATGATCCATGGGGCATTCTGTGCACCTGAGGGATTAAAAGAGGGCTGGAGATCAAAAAGGAAACATGTTTGTGTTTTAGAAAATCCTGGGCTGAGTTTAGATCTTCCACCATCTAAAATATAAAGAATAACAAGCAGTATAGATTGATCACAACATGGGAAGTTGCTTCATAAAATCAATTATTTAACTAACTAGCACTGCTACTAGTACTAGCAGTACTGCCACACAGATGAGCCCCTACATTTACATCCTCTACTCCCCACTTCTCCGCCATGACCACCTAGTGACCAACCTCCTGAAAGGGCCCAGGGCTCTTCCAGTTGCACCTTATGCAGCCCCAGGCCTAGCCTTCCTGGACCCCCAGCAGGAAGTATTACTGGGGCTGGACAACTTTGAAATCAACACTCCCAGCACCACAGTGGGGAGGATTCCATCTCAGGAAGAACCCCAGATCCTGTGGCCTCTCCCTCTATGTCTGTTTCTCCCATGAGCTGCCACAGCCAAGACCCAGGACTCATATTAGAATGGGATCCATCCAAGCCTTAGTGATCCCACTCAAGGGGCTAACAGCCCAGAATAGCAAGAAAAACTAGTAGCTCAGTTCAAACCCAGCCACATGGGCTCTGCTTTGAACCCACCTGACTTTAAGACTCTTTTGCATCTGGTACCAAAGAGAAACTAGAGAACCAGGGACAGCAGAGAGAGACCTGCTCCAGGATATGATCCAGCATTAAACCCTGAGGCCACTCACCCAACCAGGCACCTGGCATGAGCCACAGGCAGACACCGAGGCCCCAGGGTCTCCAGACAAGCAGAATTCATGAGAGCTCTGCTGTGTGAGGTCAGGAAATCCTGCACAAACAGGCCACACCAGCTCGCCACCTGTGTATTTCAGAGACTTACTGTGACTATGTGGAAATACCATCACTGGGACAGCTGCACATGGGAGAAAGAAGGGCTGGGGCAGCCTGACGGGCTCCTGCTCCCTCTCCCAACCCCTGCCCTTCACAAGGCACTGCAGTACCTAAGTGGTCAGTGTCCTCTCAAAGGTGGCACTCTGCCCCACATACCTGTCCCACCCTCTGGCACAGTGCCCAATCCTCTTCTGACATCAGTGAGAACTCCATCCCCCAGGACCACTCAGTCACCTGGGAGCTGACAGATTCTCTGTCTCTCCAGTTGTTTGGGGTGGACTTCACCTGCCCAGCTGCCTACTGCCCACAGTGCCCTTCAGTACAACACAGCCTTTAAACAAGAGCCACACCGCCCTCCTGTAAACCACCTGGCCCACCCACCTCACCCCCAACACGATGGACTGAGGACAGCTAATACCTTCTCCACCTAAAACACCCCTTTTTCAGCAACTACATCTTCCATCCCTCCTGCCCTCACACACTCACAGGCTGCCCGTGTCCCTAAGGCAGCGCTAAGGGACCACGGAGAGCATGAGCTCCCCAGGGAGGTCTGCAGGAGACCCCCCTCAGGCTCAGCCAATACAGGGTGGCTGACGGCACTGTGTCCCCAGGTGGATTGTCCTCTAGGGGATCTTGACCCAGGATCTTCAGGGTCATGGAGGTCACTGACATCACAGCTTTCTGCCTCTGGTTTGCCGTGCACATTCCCTCCTACACCCTCTGCCAATGCCAGGATACCAGGATCCTCCTTCAACCAGGAATCTGCTCCCACAACCAGGGAAAGAAAGCAACGTGGAGGGTGCACAGAATTCACAGTGAAGCTGGAGCTCCTCCCCACAGGGCCTTTGCTCACACTGCCAGCCCACGGGGAAGGGGGCAGCCTGGGGAAAGGTGTGCTCTTAGGAGTTCTGGGCAGCTATGGTCCAGATGCAGGGCCTGGGTTCTGTTCTCCTGGAAGAGGAGAGGCGATGTTATCTTCTTAGAAAAGCATTTATCAGATGTGACCTGGTCAAGGTAACAATTTTTACCTTGTTAAACTATAACAAAGCGCCATAAAAGGTACTTTATTCTGGGCTTGGGTCCAAATTACCTTCCTCTAAATCAAGGGCACATATTGCCTGAGGCTGTTGGAATCTTCTTTTGGTCAAAGATCAGTCAGCGTATATACTGAACACCAGGAACTTTCTACCATAATATAAAATGTCTTTTATTTCAAGGCCATCCTTCCACAACACTCTAACCAGTTAAAAGAAGAATAGTAACCCCTGGAGTCCAGTCCTTGCCCATTCTAAAGATGAATACAACTTCTGAGGTCTATCATGTTTCCATGAGGGTTTATCCTCAGACCTTAGACCACTGGCCTCTCTCCCCACGGGTCCCGTCCACCTCAGTACTGAGACACATACACCAAAAAGCAACGCACAGTATGAAAATCTTTTACCTCAAGAAATGTAAACATTCCCCAAATTAAATAGGATTTCCAGTAACACTTTACGATTGCTTTCATTAACGAAGGCTCATGTGAGTCTTTCTGGGCTCTCTTCACTTCCTGATCCCAGTGCCTGCGATGAGAAACAGAGGGCAGTGAAGAATATCGTGTCCACCAAAGGGGAAAGGGGGCGGGGCGGAGTGGTAGACAAGCCTGCCCTGCAGGGTGCTCTGCGGCTGTGCAATAGATGCTGGCTACCTGCTCACAGGGCTCCTGAAAGATGAGCAGTGCAGACTCTGAAGCATCAGAGAGACAGGCCTTGAGGCAAAAGTTCCAGATTCTGGAAACAAGTTCCTGCCAAGCTTTGCTGGACTCACAGCTCATGAGCAGCTCAGGCGGGCAGACTCTCTCCTCCAGGGACACCACCTCCGGGGACAGAGCTCGGCCTCCAGGGCCGTGGCTGTGGGCTCCCTCCACGCCCACAGATGCACAGGGAACACGGGCCCCCAAAGTGGGCTAAGCCTGGGGTCAACCTGAGGGGCTGAGTGTGCAGTGTCAGGAGAGGAGTCTCAGAAGAACCCAGAGGAAGGCAAAGCCTCCCCCAAACACAGCCCCACGTGGAAATTCTCACTCTTTCTCCCCTTGCCCCTGATGTCTGTGCTCACCCTTGCAGCTCTTCTCCAAGGCGCTGGGAGCGATCTTCCGGAAGCACCGAGTACATGTCATCTGGTTCTAATTTCCGTTTGTGACCAATTTTAAACAAGGGGTTTAGCCACCTGTTAAACATTAAAAGGAGAGTGACATATATCCAAATTACACATCTCTAATTAGAAACCTACATTCATGGACATTGTTTAAAAAAAAAAGTCTACATTTTAAATATATAAAGATATGGGGAAAAGTAGATATATGCTCACAAACACACATACATTTTAAGTACAGGAAAGTCATGCTGGCTTATATATTACATAATTAAAGCAGCCTCTTTGTGGCCTACTGAATATACATTGTACATCTGCTTTATTAAGAAAAAAAAATGTTTAGAAATAAAATAAAAATAAAGTAACAGTGGTTCAGGCATGCAGAATAGAGCTGAATGGCCATTGTGGGTAAGGCTGCAGATATGTTCCTGTATTACTGAGGACTTAAATCTTCTGAAATGTATCAGATTGAAGGATACCTACATACGCTAGTGGTAAAGAATCCGTCTGCTAAAGCAGGAGATGTAAGAGATGCTGGTTCGATCCCCAGGTTGGGAAGGTTCCCTGGAGAAGGAAATAGCAACCCACTTCAGTGTTCAAACCTGGAAAATCCCATGGACAGGGGAGCCTGTTGGGCTACAGTCCATGGGGTCACAGTTGGACATGACTGAAGTGTCTTAACACCAGTCATATTCAAAGCAGTTGTAAACTTGAGGTCTCAAGATCTCCTCAGATCAGTCGTCAACACAGAGGAGTTTTTACAGGCAGTTATCTTATGGACACAACACCCTGAGTCTAACAGGCTCTGGACCCGGAACTACTTACAATCCTGTCAGACTCCCCTCAGCCAGAACGCTCATGTGAGCCTCTTTCTGAACCCAAACTTCTGAAGACAACCTCAAGATAAGTAATAGCTTCCCAACTAAAATGCAGTTGATTCTTCTTATGGTCCTCCTCTGTATCACTCTCTGGGAAATTCATTTATTTTTAAAAGTAAGATTCAAACATCCAAAAGGGCTGGAATTTTACTAATTATTGGATCTGTCACCATCAGCCTCAGTCGGGGAATAAATATAGCCCACCAGACTTTCAGGGAACTTCAGCTGACAATATCACCAAACTACGGTTTAATTCCACCATGCCCAGGCTTCTGCCCAGGGACATCAAGGTTGCCCCCATTGCCACCACACCCCTGCAAAGACGTATGTGTTCATCAAATCCCTGTTTTCGGGGGGTCCAACCAACCGTTCACTATGAGCCCTCCACCTACAGGCATGGCCGACTCTAGATAGTTACCATGCTTAAGGGCTCTGGGGACAGGATCATACCAAACATGGAGGGCCTGGCCATGAGCAAGTACCCTGGATGGGAGGGCGCCACCATGAGCCTAAACAAGACTCAATAAAATTCAAAGACCATGTGTGTACCCCCTGAGGGATGTTTGTTCCTCGAGGACCTTGTAGCAAGGGCCACCCATGTTGGGCCATCAACTGTCTCCAAGAAAACTACCAGGGGACACTGGGCTATATGTGGTTCACACCCAGATCAAGGTTACATTCAGATTTTAATTACACTCGCACAACCTGTGAATCAAAGGGGGCCATTCATCTAGTCAGGAGAGGAGCTGGACTGGTAATAGCAGTTGTCACTCTTGTTAGGCTCCCTGGTGAGCCTAGCATGAGAAAGAATTTATAATAACCTAAGTATAAAAAAAAAAGAAATTAAAAAAAAAAAATCAGAGACTGGCCTAGGTAAGTAGAGAACCCAGTTCTAACCTTAGAATGACAAAATCTTCACTAGACCCTCTGGCCCACATAACACTTGACCACTGCAAAGCTTTTGACTACCTGCTGGCTAATCAAGGGGGAATTTGTGCCCCAACCATTTCCTGTTGTTTTTATGTTAACACTTGTGGTCAGATAGAAAAGAGCACATCCCAATTGTCAGAGAAAACTGCTTGCAGACAAAGACAAATATCATATGGTATCACTTATACACGGAATCTTAAAAAGCAGTAGAAATGAACTTATCTACCAAAGAGAAATAATAGAGTTACAGATGTAGAAAACGAACTTATGGTTACCAGAGGGAGAGGGAGGAAGGGACAAATTGGGATACAGGGATTGACATACATAAACTACTGTATATGTATCCAACTCTTTGCAACCTCATGAACTGCAGCCCGCCAGGCTCCTCTGCCCATGGGGATTCTCCAGGCGAGAATACCTGAGTGGGTTGCCATGCCCTCCTCCAGTGGATCTTCTCAACCCAGGGATCTAACACAGGTCTCCTGCACTGCAGGCAGATTCTTTACAGTCTGAGCCACCAGAGGAGTATATATAAAATAGATAACTAATAAGAACCTACTGTATAGCAGAGGGAACTCTACTCAATAGTCTGTAATAGCCTTTATCATTTTTAATGAAAAGAACCTTTTAAAAATAGTGGATATATGTCTATTGATTTACTTTTCTGTACTCCTGAAACTAACACAACACTGTAAATCAACTGTACTCCAGTACAACTTTTTCTTTAATAGAGAGAAGGTCACTTGGCCATATACTCAAAACAAGAAAGGCCTGGCTGAACAAATTTGTGACAGGAACAAAAGAAGTTTCCCCAGCTTCCCTGGGCTTCTAAGGCCATTCTTAAAACCCCTTACAGTTATTCTCCTTTTCTGGCTCTTTGGCCCATGATTCTTCAATTGTCTCATTAGTTTTATCTCTTAGAAAACTGAGACAACCAAGTGGCAGATGGTCTTTACCCAAGGCTATGAGCAACTGGGACTCTAGCCTGGTGACAATCAGATTCATTTTGGTGGAATCAGGAGAAATCCGTTCCTCTAACCCAAAGTGAAAACAACACCCAGTTGCGGATGTGACTGGTGATGGAAATAAAGTTCGATGCTGTAAGAACAATATTGCATAGGAACATGGAATGTTAGGTCCATGAATCAAGGTAAATTGGAATTGGTCGAATAGGCAATGCCAAGAATGAACATCAATATTTTAGGAATCAGTGAACTAAAATGGGGTGAAATGGGTGAATTTAACTCAGATGACCATTATATCTACCACTGTAGGCAAGAATCCCTTAGAAGAAATGGAGTAGCCATCATAGTCAACAAAAGAGTTCAAAATGCAGTACTTGGGTGCAATCTCAAAAACGACAAAATGCTCTCTGTTCATTTCCAAGGCAAACTATTCAATATCACGGTAATCCAAGTCTATGCCCCAACCAGTAATGCCAAAGAAGCTGAAGTTGAAGGGTTCTAAGAAGACCTACAAGACCTTCTAGAACTAACACCCCAAAAAAGATATCCTTTTCATCATGGGGACTGAAATGCAAAACTAGGAAGTCAAGAGATACCTGGAATAACAGGCAAATTTGACCTTGGAGTACAAAATGAAGCAGGGCAAAGGCAAACAGTTTTGCCAAGAGAACGTACTGGTCATAGCAAACACCTTCTTCCAACAAAACAAGAAATGACTACACATGAACATCATCAGATGGTCAATACCAAGATCAGACTGATTATATTCTTTGCAGCTGACGATGGAGACCCTCTATACAGTCAGCAAAAACAAGACCGGGAGCTGACTGTTCAGATCATGAACTCCTTAGTGAAAAATTCAGCCTTAAATTGAAGAAAGTAGGGAAAGACACTAGACCATTCAGATATGACCTAAATCAAATCCCTTCTGATTATAGAGTGGAAGTGACAATAGATTCAAGGGATTATATCTGATAAACAGAGTGCCTAAAGGACTACGGACAGAGATTAGTGACATTGTACAGGAGGCAGTGATCAAGACCATCCCCAAGAAAAAGAAATGCAAAAAGGCAAAATGGTTGTCTGAGGAGGCCTTACAAATAGCTGAGAAAAGAAGACAAGAGAAAGGCAAAGGAGAAAAGCAAAGATATACCCATCTGAATGCAGACTTGCAAAGAATAGCAAGGAGAGATACGAAAGCCTTCCTAGTGATCAAGGCAAAGAAATAAGGAAAATATTAAAATGGGAAAGACTAGAGATCTCTTCAAGAAAATTAGTGAAACCAAGGGAAATTTTCATGCAAAGATGGACACAATAAAGGACAGAAATGGTATGAATGTAACAGAAGATATTAAGAAGAGGTGGAAAGAATACACAGAAGAACTATACAAAAAAGATCTTCATGACCCAGATAACAATGGTGGTGTGATCACGGACAACAGCCAGACATCCTGGAATGCGAAGGCAAATAAGCCCTTGGGAAGCATCACTACGAACAAAGGTAGTGGAGGTGATGGAATTCTAGTTGAGGTATTTCAAATTCTAAAAGATGATGCTTTTAAATTGCTACATTCAATATGCCAGCAAATTTGGAAAACTCAGCAGTGGCCACAGGACTGGAAAAGTTCAGTTTTCATCAATCCCAAAGAAAGGCAATGCCAAAGAATTTTCAAAGTACTGCACAATTGCATTCATCTCACACTCTAGCAAAGTAATGCTCAAAATTATCCAAAAGTACATGAACCATGAACTTCCAGATGTTAAAGCTGGATTTAGAAAAGGCAGAGGAACCAGAATCAAATTGCCAACATCTGTTGGATCACAGAAAAAGCCAGAGAATTACAGAAAAACGTCTACATCTGATTTATTGACTATTGCTAAGCCTTTGACTGTGTGGATCACAACAAACTGTGGAAAATTCCTCAAGAGACAGGAATACCAGACAACTTGACCTGCCTCCTGAGAAATCTGTATGCAGGTCAAGAAGCAACAGTTAAAACTGGACATGGAAAAAGAGACTGGTTCCAAATTGGGAGAAGAGTATGGAAAGGTTGTAGAGTTCCAGAAAAAACATCTATTTCTGCTTTATTGACTATACCAAAGCCTTTGACTGTGTGAATCACAATAAATTGTGGAAAATTCTTCAAGATGGGAATACCAGACCACCTGACCTGCTTCTTGAGAAACCTGTATGCAGTTCAGAAAGCAACAGTTAGAACTGGACATGGAACAACAGACTGGTTCCAAATAGGAAAAGGAATACTTCAAGGCTGTATGTTGTCATCCTGCTTATTTAACTTATATGCAGACCACATCATGAGAAAGCTTGGGGTGGGTGAAGCACAAGCTAGAATCAAGATTGCCAGGAGAAATTTCAATAACCTCAGATAGGCAGATGACACCACCCTTGTGGCAGAAAGTGAAGAAGAACTAAAGAGCATCTTGATTAAAGTGAAAGAGGAGAGTGAAAGAGTTGGTTTAAAGTTCAACATTCAGAAAACGAAGATCATGGCATCCGGTCCCATCACTTCATGACAAATTGATGGGGAAACAGTGGAAACAGTGGCTGACTTTTTTTTTTTTTGGCTCCAAAATCACTTCAGATGTTAATTGCTACAATGAAGTTATGACCAACCTAGACAGCATATTAAAAAGCAGAGACATCACTTTGTCAACAAAGGTCCATCTAGTCAAGACTATTGTTTTTCCAGTAGTTATGTATGGATGTGAGAGTTGGACTATAAAGAAAGCTGAGCGCAGAAAAATTGATGCTTTTGAACTGTGGTGTTGGAGAAGACTCTTGAGAGTCCCTTGGACTGTAAGAAGATCCAACAGGTCCATCCTAAAGGAAATCAGTCCTGGGTGTTCATTGGAAGGACTGATGTTGAAGCTGAAACTCCAATATTTTGGTCACCTGATACAAAAGGCTGACTCATCTGAAAAGACCCTGATGTTGGGAAAGATTGAAGGCAGGAGGAGAAGGGGATGACAGAGAATGAGATGGTTAGATGGCATCACCAACTCAATGGACATGAGTTTGGGTAAACTCTGGGAGTTGGTGATGGACAGGGCAGCCTGGTGTGCTGCAGTTCATGGGGTCGCAAAGAGTCGGACACAACTGAGCGACTGAACTGACTGACTGAACTGATGGCAGAAATAAAAGATCTAAAGAGCCTCTCGATGATGGTGAAAGAGGAGAGTGAAAAAAGCTGGCATAAAACTTAACATTCAAAAGATGAAGATCATGCATCTGGTCCCATCACTTCATGGCAAATAGATGGGGAAACGGAAACAGTGACAGACTTTATTTTGGAGGCTCCAAAATGACTGCAGATGGTGACTGCAGCCATGAATTAAAAGGTGCTTGATCCTTGGAAGAAAAGTTATGACCATCCTAGACAGCATATTAAAAAGCAGACATTACTCTGCTGAAAAAGGTCTGTCTAGTCAAAGCTATGGCTTTTCCTGTAGTCATGAATGGATGTGAGGTTTGGACTATAAAGAAAACTGAGCACCGAAGAATTGATGCTTTTGAACTGTGGTGTTGGAGAAGACTCTTGAGAGTCCCTTGGACTGCAAGGAGATCCAACCAGTCAATCCTAAAGAAAATCTTTCCTGAATATTCAATGGAAGGACTGATGCTGAGATTTGGCCACCTGATGCGAAGAACTGACTCATTGGATAAGACCCTGATCTTGGGAACAATTGAAGGCAGAAGGAGAAGGGGACGACAGAGGATGAGATGGTTGGACGGCATCACCAACTCAATGGGCATGAGTTTGAGCAAGCTCCAGGAGTTCATGATGGACAAGGAAACCTGGCATGCTGTAGTCCATGGGATCGCAAAGAGTCAGACACTTTGAGCGACTGAAATGAACTGAACTGAACCCAATATGTGACAATGCCTACACTTAGCAGGTAGCAAGATCAGAAGATGAACCTTTGCCCCTTCAGAGTCCTTCAGTAATAAGGAACAGGAAAAAGGAAAGGCTGATGCTCCAGAAATATATCCTTGCCCCTCCCTCGAATGGAAACCAACTGCTCTTGTCTGAGTTTCAGGCTCAATCATAAAAGGAAAGAAAAAAATAAGAACTGATTAGAACTAGGTAGGACCCAAATGGCAGAAGACCTAACATCTAGTAGACACAGAGCCTCATTATGCATCCACTGTAATATATAAGCATGATAAATGACACACCCATCAGGACCACTACAGTTCACAATGGCTATGACAACAAAGCAAAGAGCTCATACAAGGACTGAAAGGAGTGCTACCTTAATTTCAGGTTCAAATCATACCGCATTATTGGGTAAGCCATGAATATTCCTCCTTCTCTTAACCTGATTCCCTTCCTTTTACTTCAACCCTCCTATATACCTAGTTGGGCTGAGAGGGTGACTTGCAAACTAAGTCTCCATTTCTCATTCTTTGGTCACTGAGCAAAGCTTGTGCTTTACCAGTCTCACCATCAGTTTATTTAGTTCTTGGGGGAATCTGAGTGGAAAAATAACCTCCCCATCATCATAAGGGTCTCAGTCTGAGCCGGGACCCTGGAACAAGTCCAGGTAACCAATTCCATGAAAAGCACAGCAGTTACATACACAAGAAACACAGACCCCAGAACCAGACTTCCTGGTTTGAGATCCCACTCCACCGCTTACTAGCTGTGTGATGGTAAGCAACTTACTCAACCTCTATGCTTCAGAGTCTTCAAGCATGAAATAAGAGGTAATAGCTTGCCTTCCTCCCCAGCAGAAAAACTGGAAATGGGTGCCAGTGAAAACAGAAGTCTTCACCTTCCATTTCTATGCACATACATTTTCAAAGTCAACAAACAGAATGTGCTTTGAGAGTTTCTTGCCCTACTTGACGTTAAGGAGACATTTGCCTACTTTGCTATTATTTATGGTAACCACACACAAATTCCTTCTTCTAGGCCCCTCTTTCCTAAAGGGCGATCAAATAGCCAAGGGATATAGCTACATGCACTGAATACACCACCATCAAAGCAAGCATAGGAGCTGCCATCCCCCTGGGGATCCCCTAGGCTGTCCAATAAAAGAAGTATCAGAATTTGTGGAAAAGATAAATGGGTTATCTTTAAGACCTAATAATCACCCAAGTGTGATTAAAATCCAAAGGTTCAGGCCTGCATATCCGTAGTCCCAGCTATTAGATGAAGACTTCAATTAAGAGCTTTAGCTCTCTGCAGTGCTTTTCATCTCTGTGTTTCCTCCCAGCTCATGGACCTGTCAGTGGTTTCAGGACCAAAGGACTCCCGGGCAGGACCACCTGCATCAAGACCATGCACTGCTTCTCTGAAGGATAGAGATCTGGATAAGACCCCACAGGTTTCAGGGACCCCATCCCCAGGGTTTGGCTCTCAAATGTAGAAGTGGAGATATTCACAATACGGCAAGAGGCTGTGGTCAAATACACACTCTACTCCTGGCCGTGTATCCCAGGCAAAAGCAACACATGTTCCAGAATAGTGTCCCCATTCATTTCATAAAAAACAATAGTGTTTTGTACACACATGAAATTGGCCAAAACTAGGTACCAGGACATACAGGACCACACAGGGAGTGAAGGAGGGACAGAAAGAAAGACATGGTCATAGACAGGGGAAGAGACGGAGCCCAGGGCAGTTGGAACTCAGATGTTCACCTAAGGAACATGGGAAAAGGTGGGGACATTATTGGAAGATGGCAAAGATGCAGGGCACTAAATAGATAAAGAAAATTTTTTACAAGCTGCTTGCTTGGGGGGACCAGGGGGGAGTTGCAGCTTATTTCAGAACTGACAGCGAATTCCTGAATGGTTCTGAGCCCACTGGATAAGGTGGAGAGTAGGGAGCCCAGTCCCTTCTCCCGCTGGGCAGTGACTCCCTCCTTGCCTTCTGCTCCTGCTGCATCAGCTCTCAGGCTCCACAGCTGGCTAGGCGGAGAGCAGCAAGGCAGGGAGACTCAGTTCCCCTGACACCAGGTTCCTTGGTACCCCACCCAACCCCACCCCTCCCAACCTCCCAACCCCACCGGCCCCAGGCACCCAGGCACGCTCCCTCGCCTTGTCCCTTGTTCCCCAACAGAAGCCGACAGTGTCAGGCTTGCCCCGCAGTGGAATGTCACAGCTCAGACAGGGCTCTCACCAGACAAACAGGCGCGAGCAGAAGTTCGCCTTCTGCACCGGGCTTGTCTTCACATCCGCGGACACAGGCAGCATCTTGCCGGCCAAGGTGGACACAGACTAGGGTCTCCCTGCTCAGGTGGCCGTGGGGCTCCTGCTGCTCCTGGAGGAGCCAGCGGGGATCCTGGAGACTGGCCGCCTCACAGGTCCACTGGGCTGGAGCCTGAGAACACCTGCTTCTGAGAGTGGAGCGCCCTTTGTGCACCAGGTCTGCCTCCCAAGACTGAGCAGCCTCCAGGGTCCACCTCTGAGGCACCTGCTCTGTGCAGGTGCTGCCACAGGCATAGGATAGAGACAGTGCACCACGTGTGGGACTGTAGGACCAAAAGACAGCCAGGTAGACACTTCCAGAAGCCTCAGGCAGGTGGGAGGCAAAGTTATCAACTCTTTGATAAAGGCAGCAGGCTGACTGCGGGCACAACCAGCCCAGCTCCCAGGAACGCACCTGGCTGCAAACTGCGGAAGTTCCTGCTCTGAGCCCAGGCACTCAACCAGAAGGTGGAGACAGGAGGCTCAGGCCCCACCCATCTCTGCTGCTCAGAGGCTCCCCATGGGCTGCAGAGGAAACCTGGAGACAGCTAGCAGAAGGAGATAGAAGCCTCCTCTCTGGGCTCTCTGCCCTCATCAAAACCAAACAAGGGTGCTGTGGGAAGTTCTCCAACTGTAATGAAGCAGAACCCAGTGGGGCCTTCCTGGGATAGATCCTACCCCCACCCCATGCCCTCTGCCTGTCTGTTGTTTGTAGAAAATCTTCAGTCTCCCAGGCCTCATCTGAATCACAAAAGACTGGCTCAAGAATTAATGGCTGGAAAAATGTGAACACGTAATAAAAAAAAAAAAAAAAAAGAACTTTATCAATAGATTAGCCATACTGCAGTCACAGAATCTTTAGTTCCTCCCAGAAGGCTACAGATAATATGTTTGGTGCACATTCCCGAGTTGTTTTGCAGATGCTAAAAAGTCCACCAGGTTGAAGAAGTTAACTGCATGATGACCATGATAAACTGAAACCTAAGGATTTATGATGATAACCCCTGTTGCATTACCGTGCTCCTCAACATCAAGCAGAGAATAGTGCATAAGCTAAATCAAGTACTCTCCATTCTCTCCCCTAGTCTGCCTTTAAAAAACCTCCCTTGAAATCCACTGAGGAGTTCCAGCCTTCTGAGCATGAGCATCCTTACTCCTTGCTTGGCCCTTGCAATAAACCTTTCTCTGCTCAGAACGCCAACATTTCAGTTCATATCACCTCAGTGTACATTGGGCACAAGGCCTTGGTTTGGCCAATACAAACCAGACACCAAACATTTGATGATGGCCAACAACAGGGTTTAGCACAGATTATGTTTGTAGAGCTATAAGACTTAAACAAATGTAACAGAAGATTAGAAGACTTCAAATGATTTTGAAACATGAATTCATTGGAGATTGCCACAACATGTGAGGTGTCTTGCATCCCACAGGTTACATTGTGGGGGGACCTCTGTGAGCTTTTTGCTGTCTTCTTTGAAGAGGAATTTGGGACAGAAAGATTGCCTTATGATTTCTTTCATCATGAGCTCAGGGCCTGCCTAGTGGAGTAATTGGCAATATGGTATAGAATATAGGTTATGTGCACTTGTGGGAAACTTAATTCACTTTTAACTCCCACAAATGCCCTATTCAAGAAGGTATTATCTCTATTTTACAGATGAGAAAGATGAGGCTCAAGGACAGCATTCTCCAAGATCTTTGAATCAGTAAATGATGAATTTTGATTTGGATTCAAGTCCAAGTCCAGCATGACTGTCTCACTGTTGGATGGTCAGTGTGTAAAAAGTGTCTGGAATATGCTATCTGAATGAATCAATGCTGTAGGGCTGAGAATAAAATCTTGGGCTCCCACTCATAAGTGATAAGTTATTTGTGTGGCCATCTTACCAGCTCAGCAACTTCTCTTCCCTTTCATTCTAAATGAAGAAAGATCAAAGTTTGTGGTGCTTATAATAAGATCACCTCAATATTCTTTGATAATTTCCCATGTACCTTGGCTAAAATGGTGTTATTAATAATGACTTTTAGCTTCAGTTATGCAAGATGAATATGTCCTGCAGAACTAGTGTGCAGCAATTTGGTTACAGTTGACAGCACAGTACTGTGTCCTTTTCATTTGCTGAGAGAGTAGAGTTTGGGAGTTCTCAACATACAAGAGAGAAAAAATTAAATGATTAAAATGTGAAGTGATAGATATATTGATGGGCTTGGTATGATGAGCATTTCACAATGTATATGTATGTCAAGTCATCAAGTTGTACATCTAAATAAATACAATTTTTGATCATCAATTAGACCTCAATAAAGCTGAAGGGGAAATTCTTTTTAAAGAAACCCTTAATGTATTCAAATGTTTTTTTATAACTCAAACATATAAGAATGGCAAACTGTTGATAATTTTGTATTGATGGGCATGCTGTTGGTTTATTATACTATTTTTTTTTTTGATATCTCATGCATATTTGAAGTTTTCTATTGAAAAAAGGAAGACAAAGCTGAAAATTGTCAACTTCCAATTACCCATCTTTCTGGTGTTAACTCTTTCTCAGATAATGCAATCAAACAACCTAAATAATCACTCCTTACTTGATTTCCAGTTCTCTTGGAAATTCTCTACATTTCTCCATCCCTATAAATGTTCAGCTACTACCTCTACTTCAAAGAAGAATAAATTGCTTGCTGAAGTTGGAAGTCTACTGACTTCTCTTGTCACACTTCCCCAGACTGTTCTCTCTGGTCCCCACAACTGTCTCAAGACCATAATTAGTGTCTCCAAACTGTCAAATACACTCAGTCCCTACAGATTCTGCTGTATTTTTTTTTTAATTAAGATTTTTTGAAACTTCTTAGCATTCTTTTCTGAACATACACCACTATGATATTTAGAAGAAATGTTCAAATCCAATGTTACACTGTTCAGAGGACTGGCTCTGGAGCCAAGGGACCAGAGCTCTAGATGCTTCACTCATCCTGCTTCCAACAGGGTTACTGTCAGCCTCAGAATTTGTGAAAGTATTTTGTAAAAGCTAAAACAAATACAAATAAAACTCTGTTTTGAAATGACTATACTACCAAGTGCAATCAACAGATTCAATGCAATCCTGATCAAATTACCAATGGCACTTTTCACAGAACTAGAACAAAAAAATTTGCAATTCATATGGAGACATAAGAGACCCTGAATATCCAAAACAGTCTTCAGAAAGAAGAATGGAGCTGGAGGAATCAACCTGCCTGACTTCAGACTAAACTGCAAAGCTACAGTAATCAAGGCAGTATGGTACTGGCACAAAAACAGAAATATAGAACAATGGAACAAGATAGAGAACCCAGAGAGGAACCCACCCACCTATGGGTACCTAATTTTTGACAAAGGAAGCAAGAATGTACAATGGGGCAAAGACAGCCACTTCAGTAAGTGGTGCTGGAAAAACTGGACAGCTACATGCAAAAGAATGAAATTAGAACACTACCTCAAACCTGTACACAAAGATAAACTCAAAGTGGATTAAAGACCTAATTGTAAGACCAGAAACTATTAAACTCTTAGAGGAGAACATAGGCAGAGCACTCGATGACATAAATCAAAGCAAGATCTCCTACCCACCTCCTAGAATAATGGAAATAAAAACAAAAGTAAACAAGCGCTGCCTAATTAAACTTAAAATCTTTTGCACATCAAAGGAAACTACAAACAAAGTGAAAAGACAACCCTCAGAATGGGAGAAAATAATAGCAAAGGAAACAACTGATAAAGAATTCATTTCTAAAATATACAAGCAGCTCATACAACTCAATACCAGAAAAGCAAACAACCTAATCAAAAAGTGGGAAAGGGACCTGAAGAGACATTTCTCCAAAGAAGGCATACAGATGGGTAACAGGCACACGAAAAGATGCTCAACATCACTTGTTATTGGACAAATGCAAATCAAAACTACAAGAAGTTACCACCTCACACCAGAGTGCCCATCATCACAAAGCCTAAAAACAATGGATGCTGGAGAGGGTATGGAGAGAGGGGAACATTCTTGTAATGTAAACTGATACAGTCACTATGGAAGACAGTATGGAGACTCCTTAAAAAGCCAGGCATAAAACCACCATATGACCCAGCAATCACACCCCTAGGCATATACCCAGAGGAAATAAAAACTGAAAAAGACACACGTACCCAAATGTTCATTGCAGCACTGTTTACAATAGCGAGAACATGCAGGCAACCTGGATGTCCATCAACATATAAATGGATAGAGAATCTGCGGCACATATATATACAATGGACTAGTACTGCTGCTGCTGCTGCTGCTGCTGCTGCTGCTGCTGCTGCTGCTAAGTTGCTTCAGTCGTGTCCAACTCTGTGCGACCCCAGAGATGACAGCCCACCAGGCTCCCCCATCCTTGGGATTCTCCAGGCAAGAACACTGGAGTGGGTTGCCATTTCCTTCTCCAATACTCAGCCATGAAAAGGAACAGATTTGAATATGTTCTAATGAGGTGGAAGAAACTAGAGCCTATTATGCAGAGTGAAGTAAGTCAGAAAGAGGAATATAAATACTGTATACTAACACATATATATGGAATCTGAAGAGATGGCACTGACGAATTTATTTTCAGTGCAGCAATGGAGAAACACACATAAAGAACAGACCTATGGATAGAATGGGAGGAGAGGAGGGAGAAGGGGAGATGTATGGAGAAAGTAACATAGAAATTCACAATACCATATGTAAAATAGATAGCCAATGAGAATTTGCTGTATGACTCAGGGACCTCAAACATGGACTCTGCAAAAGGCTGAAGGGTGAGGTGGGGAGGAAGATGGGAGGGAGATCCGGGAGGGAGGGGACACGGGTATACCTATGGCTGATTCTTGTTGATGCATGACAGAAAACTAAAAAATTCTATAAAGCAATTACCTTTCAATTAAAAAACAACAACAAAAACTTTTTGTTTTGAACAGGTGTTCAGTGAATGCCTTTCAGGTGCAGGACCACTAGGCCAGACACAGAGCTTACAAACATGGGGGAGATGTCATAAGACCTCTATCTGCACTTGTTTACTGATCTGAAATTGTTCAATACTACAACTAAAAGAACAATAACAAGTGATGGAAAGGATGTACAGAAACTGGAATTCTCATATATTGCTGGTGGGAATGTAAAATGGTACAACCACAAAGTTACCACATAACCCAGAAATTCTGCTCATAGTTATCTATCCAGGATAAATGAAAACATATGCCCACATGAAAACTTAGTTACTAATGGTATAACACCATTATTCATGAAAAGGTAATAATTAGGGGTGTTAGGGGTGGGAGGAAGCAAGTGTACACCACCTAATGAATGGATAAATAAAATCTGGTATTACATGCAATAGGATATTATTTGTAAAGATAGCTACATGTATGTATGCCACAACATGGATGAACATTGAATATATTATGCTGAGTTAATGAAGCCAGCCATTGACAAAACAACATCTAAGGAGAAATTAAATCTTGTTGGACTTGATGATTCATTTCCAAATAAATCTAAGGGATCATAGGGGAAATCTGTATCTGTGCAAACTATAAATTATTATATGGTCTACAGCAGGAGTTCCCAACCCCTGGCCATAGAGCAAGAGGTGAGCAATGGGCAAGGAAGAGAAGCTTGATGGGTATTTAGAGCCACTTCTCATCAGTCACATTGCCATCTGATCTCCACCTCCTGTCAGATTAGCAGCAGCATTAGATTCTCATAGAAGCATGAACCCTACTGTGAACTGCTCATGTGAGGGATCTAGGTTGAGCACTCCTTGTGAGAATCTAATACATTATGATCTGAGGTGGAGCTGAAGTGATGACGCTAGCACTGGGGAACATCTGCAAGTACGATTATCATTAGCAGAGAGGTTGACAGCAGCGGGTCTGTAATAAGCCAATTGCTTGCAGACTCATATCAAGACCCTTTCAATGAGTGGCAAGTGACAAGCTGCATCTGTTGGCAGGCCATACAGTAGCACATGAGTTGGTACTTCAATTGCACAGCTGCATCTCGTGATAGGCTTTAAGGCAGAATCTGACACTAATTTTACTGTGCACAAGACCTGCCCATTACTTCCATCAGTGCCTCTTTCCTGTACTGCATACTTGTCTCTGTCACAGTTTAGGTAACCCCACAAGCTAACTTTAGCCAAAATGAGTAAAAAACAGAGTCAGAGCTTCTTTGATAAGGGGGAGAGACCCAGTGATGAGACAGCAGAAGAGTCTAAGACTGCCAACAAAAGAAAACTTCAATTAAGATAAAATATCAAGAGTTCTACTTCAATTACAGGTTAAGTGCAACACATATATTTGCAACCAGTTATGCAATGAAGCCACAAAACCGTCACAACTGTTTTCACATGGAAAACAAGCACCCTGCATTGAAAGACAAGCCTTTGGAGTTTTTCAAAAGGAAATATGTGAACACAAAGAACAGAAGCAATTAGTGATGGTCACAACTTCATCAAATGTGTCTGCACTGAGAGCATCATTCTTAGTGGTGAACATCACTGCTAAAGTTAAAAAGCCCTTCACTCCTACTGAAGGGTCAATCCTGCCTGTTGCTAAGGACAGCTTTCATGAACTTTTAGGAGAGGCTGCAGTTCAAAAGGTGGCACCGTTCCCTCTTTTGGCTAGTACCATAGCTAGATGATGGAGAAGGCAATGGCACCCCACTCCAGTACTCTTGCCTGGAAAATCCCATGGACGGAGGAGCCTGGTGGGCTGCAGTCCATGGGGTCGCTAAGAGTCGGTCATGACTGAGTGACTTCCCTTTCACTTTTCACTTTCATGCATTGGAGGAGGAAATGGCAACCCATTCCAGTGTTCTTGCCTGGAGAATCCCAGGGACGGGGGAGCCTGGTGGGCTGCCATCTACGGGGTTGCACAGTCAGACATGACTGAAGCGACTTAACAGTAGCAGCATAGCTAGATGAATTGGTGAAACAGCAGAGGATATTGAGACACAATTGTAGGAAAGATTAATGAGTAACCGTGGTATGCAATCCAACTGAATAAGTCTACTGATGTTGACAAAAAGACAACAATGCTTGCTTCTATGAGCTATATTTTCAGGAGGATGTGCATGAGGATATGTTGTGGGCACTTTTGTTGCCAACCAATACCACAACTACAGAAGTATTTAAGTCTTTGAAATTACATATCAGGAAAACTGAATCGGTCATTTTGTGTTGGTCTGTGCACACAGTGGTTGCCATGACTGGATGGCTTTCTTGTTTCACTAGTTGACTCAAAGAGATCGCTTTTAAATGTGAGTCAATATACACTGTTATCCATAGAGAAATGCTGGCTAGCTGAAAAGTGTCACCTGAACTTAACACTGTTTGCAGGGTGTGACTAAATGATCAACTACATCACAGTGCATGCCCTTAGCTCCCATCTGTTCATACAGTTCTGTGAGGAGATGGATGCAAAGCACACACATTTCTTATGCACAAAAAAGTGAGAAGACTTTCAAAGGTAGATCACTGGCCAGAGTTTTTGACGTACAAGAGATGCTCCAGATATTTCTGGCAGCACCTTTCAGTGACACAGAAGGGATTGCAAACCTTGCTTACCTGTGTGACATACTCAACCTGCTGAATGAACTCAATCTATCTATCACTTTGAGGGAGAAGGACAACTGTGTTTAAGTCAGCAGATAAAGTGGCTGCATTGAATGCCAAACTGGAATTATGGAGGTAACAAGTGAACACTGGGGTTTTGACATGTTTCAAATATTAACAGAGATTTTGAAAGAGACTGAGCCAGGGCCTTCTTCATCCTGGCTGGTGTGTGATCACCTATTTCAGCTTTTGAAAGAGTTTGAGCATTACTTCCCAACCACGAAACAGTCTTGAACTGGAAAGGAATGGATCTGTGATCCATTTGCAAATAAGCCAGGTGAATCGACTTTATCTGTTGTAAGAGAGGATCACCTTCTTGAGATTGTAAATGATGATGATCTAAAAAGTATGTTTGAGACAATTTCAAATCTCTATATGTTCTAGATTAAAGACAGAATATCCTGAGATTGCCACAAAGCACTGAAAAGTCTGCTTCCATATTCTTTGGGAAGCAGGGTTTTCTGCAGTGACAGCAACCAAAATGTGATTGCAGAGTAGATTGGACATAAACAGCACACTTCAGGTGTCAGTCTCTCCCATCACCCCAAAATGAGACTATCTAGTTGCAGAAAAACAAGCTCAGGGCTCCCACTGATTCTGCAGTATGGTGAGTTGTATAATTATTTCATTATATAGTCACAACATAATAATAAAAGAAGTAAGTACACAGTAAATGTAATGAGCTTGAATCATCTCAAAACCATCCCACCCTCCCTGGTCCATGGAAAAACTGTCTTTCATGAAACTGGTCCCTAGTGCCAAAAAGGTTGGAGACCACTGGTCTATAGGATCTCTGACATATGGTCAAAGCTGTGTTAAATCTGCAGCAGGTTTAACAACAGAACTAAAATGGCTCAGGTGGGACAGGGCTGGTTGGCCCTCAAGCATTTTTCTATCAAGACATACAGGACAAATGGGATTCACAATTTAAACATAATCCTGTGGGTATCAATAGCTCTGAATATGGTGACAATCTCTCTATCACTCCTCCTTCTAGAAATATATCTACCTCTGTAAACTCAGGGCTGGGCACCCAACTGAAATCTAGCCAATCATAATATGCCATGTCAATATGCAAAGGCCTTGGTCCACAGATAACCTCATGGCTAATCAGACCAACTGGATTTCTTCCTTGAGAATGTTGAGCGGGGGGTAATTTCTGTTTTCTTTTTTTGCTGGAGCTAGAAAGAGAACACCTCTCTTTCCTTTCTGATGAGGGAGTTTTAAGGACATGACACATGATTGGTAACCATGTGCCCCATTTATTTACATGGAGAGCCTGAAAGAGTAGAGCAGGTACTCAGGGAAAGTCATACAGTCAACAACTATTTATTGAACACCTACTGTTCCAGGAACTAGGGATACATAAGTGAACAGGACGATTGGTATAAAGCAGAGTCTCAGTGACATCAAGTCCCTAGGGCTTTTGAGGCTAACAGGATCCCTCCTTGGATGGTGTGACCTGCTGGAGCAGAAGCTGTTACTTTCTAGCTCGTGTCCTCTGACTCTTCTCCAGGACCAAGGAGCTCACTGCTTATCTGCATTTCTCCACTTAGGGCCTCTTTCTAGCTATGGAACCACACTGGGGCCATATGCAAAGCAAGTAAAAAACCTTGGATTCAGCCCTTAACCAGTGATGGATGGGGAGGGGGTAGATAAATGCCCCAGTGCCCTTGCCTGTCAGCTGGAATAATTCTGTCTCCCAGGGTAACTCTGAGGGAAGGAACCCAGTGGCAAAAGCAGTAACTTTATTGATAACACACACTTTATTGGTTTCCTTCCCTTTATTGTCTCACTTATCCACTCCATACATGTGTTTTCCTAGGATCACTTCTAAAATAAACCACTTTTATGCAAATGTTTGCCTCACGGTCTGCTACTGGGGGAACCCAAACTATGACACCTATGAGGAACATGCTTCCAATTATGAAAACTACATTCACTCCATTGAACCCATGAAAATCCTTATTAATATTATAAACCCTGGGTTGTCAAATACAGTAACACTATTCACATAATGATTTTGAGGACTTTAAATGCATCTGGTCCAAATTGAGGTGTGCTTTAACTGTACAATACACCACAGATTTCAAATATAGCATAAAACTCTTTTTTGTCTCAATGATTTTTTCCTGTTTATTACATGCTGATGTATTTTTGACACATAGTTTCAAAAAGGTCTTACTAATATTACTTTCACTTGTCCCTTTTAACTTTTTCACATGGTTATTGCAAATTTAAATTTATAGATGTGGCTCACTATATATTTCTGTGGACAGCACTGCTATAACCAATGGACAGAATTTAACACCACAAATTTCTCTCACACTTAAGAAAGTAAATAAGTATCATGTGAGTATTCAAATCTTGAATGTGATCTAATTCATGAAAAGAAGTCACACACACATTTCAGAACTTTGTTATTAGTAATGTGTTACCTGTGTTACTTCCCACTGGACCTCAGTCACATCTGCATCATTACACTATCATATAGAGCCCTGATGTAAAAACTGAAGCAAAACTGCTCAATGTGAGCCAATGACTTCTCTGGGGCCTCAGTGGTAAAGAATCTGCTTGCCAAGCAGTAGACTCAGGTTTGATACCTGGGTCGAGAAAATCCCCTGGAGAAGGAAACAGCAACGCACTCCAGTACTCTTGACTGGGAAATCCCATGGGCCGAGAGGCCTGGCAGGCTACAGTCCATGGGGTCACAAAAGAGAACGACTGAGTGACTAAACCACATTAAGATATCATAATAAAAATGGGATTTTCAGTTATTTTGATTCCAGCCTTTTGGAAAACTAGTTCATTATTTAGACAAGTGTCCAGAAACTGCTAAGAGTTGATAAAGGTGTCCTTGGGGAAGGCAATGGCACCCCACTCCAGCACTCTTGCCTGGAAAATCCCATGGGTGGAGGAGCCTGGTAGGCTGCAGTCCATGGGGTCGCTAACAGTCGGATACGACTGAGTGACTTCACTTTCACTTTTCACTTTCATGCATTGGAGGAGGAAATGGCAACCCACTCCAGTGTTCTTGCCTGGAGAATCCCAGGGACAGGGGAGCCTGGTGGACTGCCATCTATGGGGTCTCACAGAGTCGGACACGACTTACGCAACTTAGCAACAGTAGCAGCAGCAGAAAAGAATATACCTAAAAAGATGAAATCCCTGTTTTCATTAGGCTCACAATCTAGAAAAAGAGTAAGTAAAAAGAAAATTACAGCAAAGTAATACAAATAATAAGATAATCAGTTCAGTAGCTCAGTCGTGTCCAACTCTTTGAGACCCCATGAATTGCAGCTTGCCAGGCCTCCCTGTCCATCACCAACTCCCGGAGTCTATCCAAACCCGTGTCCATCAAGTCAGTGATGCCATCCAGCCATCTCATCCTCTGTCATCCCCTTCTCATCCCGCCCCCAATCCTTCCCAGCATTAGGGTCTTTTCTAATGAGTCAACTCTTCACGTGAGATAGCCAAAGTATTGGAGTTTCAGCTTCAACATCAGTCCTTCCAATGAACACCCAGGACTGATCTCCTTTAGGATGGACTGGTTGGATCTTCTTGCAGTCCAAGGGACTCTCAAGAGTCTTCTCCAATACGAAAGTTCAAAAGCATCAATTCTTTGGCACTCAGCTTTCTTTACCGTCCAACTCTCACATCCATACATGACCACTGGAAAAACCATAGTCTTGACTAGATGGACCTTTGTTGGCAGTGTAATGTCTCTGCTTTATAATATGCTGTCTAAGTTGGTCATAACTTTCCTTCCAAGGAGTAAGCATCTTTTAATTTCATGGCTGCAATCACAATCTGCAATAAGATAATATAAACATACAAATATATTCATTCTCACCTATTAAATTAGCAACACTTTTTAAAAAACAGAATTAGTTCAGTTCAGTTGCTCAGTCATGTCCAACTCTTTGCGACACCGTGGACTGCAACATGCCAAGCCTCCCTGTCCCTTGCCAACTCCCAGAGTTTACCCAAACTCATGTCCATTGAGTTGGTGATGCCATCCAACCATCTCATCCTCTGTCGTCCCCTTCTCCCACCTTCAATCTTTCCCAGGATCAGGGTATTTTCAAATGAGTCAGTTCTTCACATCAGGTGGCCAAAGTATTGGAGCTTCAGCTTCAACATCAATCCTTCCAATGAACACTCAGGACTGATCTCCTTTAGGATGGACTGGTTGGATCTCCTTGAGGTACAAGGGAATTTCAAGAGTCTTTTCAAATATCAAAGTTCAAAAGCATCAGTTCTTCAGTGCTCAGCTTTCTTTATAGTCCAACTCTCACATCCATACATGACTACTGGAAAAACCATAGCCTTTAGTAGATGGACATTTGTTGGCAAAGTAACGTCTCTGATTTTTAATATACTGTCTAGTTTGGTCATAACTTTCCTTCCAAGGAGTAAGTGTCTTTTAATTTCAAGGCTGTAGTCACCATCTGAAGTGATTTTGGAGCCCCCCAAAATAAAGAAGGCAATGACACCCCACTCCAGTACTCTTGCCTGGAAAATCCCATGGATGGAGGAGCCTGCTAGGCTGCAGTCCATGGGGCCACTGAGAGTCAGACACGACTGAGCGACTTCACTTTCACTTTTCACTTTCACTTTTCACTTTCATGCATTGGAGAAGGAAATGGCAACCCACTCCAGTGTTCTTGCCTGGAGAATCCCAGGGACGGGGGAGCCTGGTGGCTGCCGTCTCTGGGGTTGCACAGAGTCGGACACGACTGAAGTGACTTAGCACAGCAAAATAAAGTCAGCCACTGTTTCCAGTTTCCCCATCTATTTTCCATGAAGTGATGGGACTGGATGCCATGATCTTAGTTTTCTGAATGTTGAGCTTTAAGCCAACTTTTTCACTCTCCTCTTTCACTTTCATCAAGAGGCTCTTTAGTTCTTCTTCACTTTCTGTCATAAGATCATCTGCATATCTGACGTTACTCTATTTCTCCCAGCAATCTTGATTCCAGCTTGTGCTTTATCCAGCCCATCCCATGCTAATTAAAAGTGTGATAGGCACTGTAATCTACTATTGGTAAACTATAAATTAGAATAGTCTTTTTAGTTAATAATTTGATGATATTTATTAAAAGCCTTAAATTGTTCACCTTCTTTTACCCAATAGGATGTTTACCTACAAGATGATGAAGGCAAAAAAGTCACTTACAGAAAACTGTTTATGCACAATTTTATTTATATACAAATGTTTCTCAGAGCAATGATTATTATTAAATTATAATAGAATTTAGAAACACCCTAACTTCCAAGTTTAGCAACAGCAACATGATTAAATAAATTAGGAATTATTTTTAAATAAGTGCTTTTGAACATCTATCACACATCACATACCCTTCAAAGAACTAAGAATCAATGGCTTACAAAACATGTAAGGTTTATCTTCTCACAGTGTTTACATTGAATTCATAGGAGATAGACAGTAAACAAGTTAATGAATGAACAAGATAATAACAGAAGTGCTGACTCATTGGAAAAGACCCTGATGCTGGGAAAGATTGAGGGCAGGGGGAGAAGGGGACGACAGAGGATGAGATGGTTGAATGGCATCACCGACTCAATGGACTTGAGATTGGGTAAACTCCTGAAGTTGGTGATGGGCAGGGAAGCCTGGTGTGCTGCGATTCATGGGGTCACAAAGAGTCGGACACGACTGAGTGACTAATCTGAACTGATGAAGAACAAGAAGTGAGAGTAGCTGGAGATGGCTGGCAAGCCCTGATTTTAATTGGGTAGTCAAGAAGGCTACTCAGATAAGAAATAGCCAAAACACGAAAACCAAGGAGTCAGTCTTCTATAAACCTGGGAGCAAAAAGAAAAAAAATTAAAAAACCAAAAATGTAAAAAAAGGAAAAACAGTCCTTGGTATTGGATAAGATAACTTAGGTGAGTGTAGATTTAAAAAAGGAAAGGGAGACTTCCTTTTGCATCTGTCAGAGGAGGCAAACTGCCACCCCCAAGACTGGGGAGGCCCACAGGTGAAAAGAGGAAGTTGAGGCTTCTCAGGGTGAAACCACCATGGGAGCCTACGCTTGGAGAGGAAACCAGAGCCATAACTGAAAAACTGCTGGAGGCTCCGTGTGAACAATCTGAGAGTAAAAACCCCAGGGGTACCTGCTAATGAAGGGACTCATAATACTGTGAACCTTACCTCCAGGAGTTTCACTGGGATCCTACAGGAAATACCAGGGAAAGTCCCCTCAGCCTTCCTGCTGGGAGTGGGGGGATGGGGAGGAGCCAATTTGAAATAATCAGGACACTCAGTCTTCTGAAGAAGGCCTTTCCCAGGGGAAAACTAGTACTAGAGTGTAATCCTCTAGAGTATTAACTGAGCCAACTGACCTGGGGAAGGGAATACCCAGTTCCAGCTGGCTTGAGCTATTCTGTCCCATATAAGAGAAGGGGTGGGGGAGAGAAAAATGAGAAACACTTGTGAGGTTTACAGTCCAGAGGAAGAGGCTCACTGAGGAGCTGAGACATAATCATGGGATCTGCCTGCCCTCACACCTCACCTCCTCATTACTAAAACCCACTTATAGCAGTGCCTTTAATCCAGGACATCATGTCTACATTTCAAGAAAAAGTTACAAGGCACAGCAAAGGCAAAAGAAAAAAAAAATTTTTTTTGAAGAGACAAAGCATCATCTGAACCAGACATAGCAGGGATGTTGGAAACATCAGACCAGAAGTAAGCCAGAAAGAAAAACACCAATACAGCATACTAACGTATATATATGGAATTTAGAAAGATGGTAATGATAACCCTAAAAGCAAGACAGCAAAAGAGATACAGATGTATGGAACAGTCTTTTGGACTCAGTGGGAGAAGGTGAGGGTGGGATGATTTGAGAGAATAGCACTGAAACATGTATATTATCATATGTGAAACAGATCGCCAGTCCAGGTTCAATGCATGAGATAGGATGCTCAGGGGTGATGCACTGGGATGACCCTGAGGGATGGGATGGGGAGGGAGTTAGGAGCGGGGTTCAGGATGGGGAACACATGTACACCCATGGCTGATTCATGTCAATGTATGTCAAAACAACTACAATATTGTAGAGTAATTAGCCTCCAATTAAAATTGAAAATAAAAAAATAAAAAATAAAAGCAACTATGGCTTCCCCAGTGACTCAGTGGTAAAGAATCTGCCTATCAATGCAGGAGACCTGGGTTCAATCCCTTGGTCAGGAAGATCCCCTGGAGAAGAAATTGGCAATCCACTCTAGTATTCTTCCCTGGGAAATCCTATAGACAGAGAAGCCTGGTGGGCTACAGTCCATGGGGTCACAAAAGAGTTGAACATGACTGAGTGACTAAACAACAATGATAATAACATGATTAATATACCAAGGGCTCTAAAGGATAAAGTATACAGCATGCAAAAATAGATGGGCAATAGAATCAGAAAGATGTAGATTCTAAGAAGGAACAAAGAAGAGATGCTAGAAATAAACAGCAGTATAACAGAAAAGAAGAAAAAACCCTACAACATGCTTATTATTTTCAAATTAAAGAAAAACACTTTGTCTATAAAGGAATAAAGATAAGAATTGTATCCAATTCTACTCAGAAACCATCCAAAACAAGGAGAGAATAGAGTGAGAAAGTTTTAAATGTTGAGAGAAAACAAAACAAAACAAAAAACACCAATTTAGAATTCTATAGTTTGTGAAATGATTTTCAAAAGTAAAGGAAAAATGAATACTTCTTCAGACAAACAAAAATTGGGAAAGGAGTATGACAAGGCTGTATAATGTCACCCTGCTTATTTAACTCATATGCAGGGCATCATGCAAGGTGCCAGACTAGATAAAGCACAAACTGGAATCAAGATTTCCAGGAGAAATATCAATCATTTCAAATATGCAGTTGAAGCCTAGTGTGCTGCAGTCCATGGGGTCACAAAGAGTCACACACGACTGAGCAACTGAACTGAACTGATGATGATACCACTGTAGAGGCACAAAGCAAAGAGTAACTAAAGAGTCTCTTGATGAGGGTGAAAGACAAGAGTGAAAAATCTGGCTTAATGCTCAATAATCAAAAAGCTAAGATCATGGTATCTGGTCCCATCATTTCATGGCAAATAGATGGGGAAAAAGTAGAAGCAGTGAGATTTTATTTTCTTGGTTTCCAAAATCACTGCAGACAGTGACTGCAGTCATGATATTAAAAGACACTTGCTCTTTGGAAGGAAAGCTATGACAAACCTAATAAAATCTAAAGGGAAGATGTAGACATTCTAGAGATGGATTCACAACAATGTGAATATAACTAATGCCATAGAGCAGTACATTTTAAAAAATGGTGGAAATGGTTCATTTTACATTATGTATATTTTACGGTGTAGGGGAGAGGAAAATTTCTTTTACTCTTCTAGGCTCTCTGGCTGGGGCCTTGGAGATTCAAACGATATAAGACAGATGAACAAGAGAAATACAGTTTATTAACTTGTATAGCACGCACACTTATGGAAAGATCTTCTATCATTTATAGATTGTTATTTTTGTACTCAGATAGTATTACAAAGTGCTTCATCTTCAGGAAGATTCATAGGAAGGACTTTTGACAAATACAGGTTTCTGATAAATTTCAGACCTTGCTGCTAAACTTTGTAAGGAATTATATGATTCTAACAGAAAGTCTGATGTATTCATAAAACTGTTAACAAAAAGGACTAGTTGCTGAGTGAACTTGTGAATATGGTTATGATTTTTATGACTTTTGTCTAAAATATTACTGGTTTTAGCTAGCATTTTCCAGATATAAGGAAACCCTTCCTTTCAAGATAATGATGACTTAAAGGGGAACCCTCTTACACTGTTGGTGGGAATGCAAACTAGTACAGACACTATGGAGAACAGTGTGGAGATTCCTTAAAAAACTGGAAATAGAACTGCCTTATGATCCAGAAATCCCACTTCTGGGCATACACACCGAGGAAACCAGAATTGAAAGAGACACGTGTACCCCAATGTTCAGCGCAGCACAGTTTATAATAGCCAGGACATGTAAGCAACCTAGATGTCCATCAGCAGATGAATGGATAAGAAAGCTGTGGTACATATACACAATGGAGTATTACTCAGCCATTAAAAAGAATACATTTGAATCAGTTCTAATGAGGTGGATGAAACTGGAGCCTATTATACTGAGTGAAGTAAGCCAGACAGAAAAACACCAATACAGTATACTAACACATATAAATGGAATTTAGAAAGATGGTAATGATAACCCTGTATGGATGTATAGAACAGTCTTATGGACTCTGTGGGGTAGGGAGAGGGTGGGATGATTTGGGAGAAAGGCATTGAAACGTATAATATCATATATGAAATGAATCGCCAGTCCAAGTTCAATGCATGGTACTGGTTGCTTGGGGCTGGTGCATTGAGACAACCCAGAGGGATGGTACGGGG
The DNA here is from genome assembly GCF_029378745.1 of Bos indicus. Taxonomy (NCBI): domain Eukaryota; kingdom Metazoa; phylum Chordata; class Mammalia; order Artiodactyla; family Bovidae; genus Bos; species Bos indicus. Next base: position 74,888,035 of record NC_091771.1, read on the forward strand.
AGGGATGAGGAAGGGGGGTTAAGGATAGGGAACACGTATATACCTGTGGCGGATTCATGTTGATGTATGGCAAAACCAATACAATATTCTAAAGTAATTAACCTCTAATTAAAATAAATAAATTTATTTAAAACAACAACAAAAAAACAATTTGGAAAATTAGACCTTTGTAAGTATAATTAAAACATGTCTTTTCTTTCTACCTGATTCCTCCAAAAACTGGAAACTCTTAGGTTCCCAGCAGATTTATCAGATAAATAAGGGAGGCCACCTCCTAAAAGGGGCACTCTTCCAAACTCCAGTTGATAATTATATTCTCTGAATGAAATTTCTCATCTGTAAATTGCATACTGAAAAGTAATATCAATTTCATGGAGTTATTGTTGATGTGAAAGTGCTTACTGCAGTTTATAGCACAGAAGAGAAAATCAATAAGTAGAAACTATTACAGCAAACTATTTTACCAGAGTATTAAATTGACTGTCCCTTGCTGTGGTGTGAATGCCTGTGTAAAAGGAATGAACATGGAATTCTTGAGGTTATAGCTAAGGTATAACCTTAGCTGGTTATAAAGAGCACAGTTGGCGAGAAAACAGCCAACCAAGACTTCCTCCACAGAAGAGAGATCAAAACCCAAGTCAGAGGCGAGTAAAGGTCTGGGAATGAGAGGCAGAAAGCTGGAGAGGCCTGTCCCCAGTGATGACCAACCCAAAGTAGAGGGGACACAGGATATGATAGAAACCCCTTCAAGTATGGCTCATGCCTTACCTCCTGCTAGAAGCCAGCAGCATTATCAGCTTTGTAGAGGAGACTCCCATGCCATAAAGCTGTGTTATGAGTGAAGTAAAAACCCCAATTTTCCACCTGGATCTGAAAAATTCAGAAAGAGGGAGACAACAGGCTTATGGAGTCTACAGCCAGGGTGAGAGAATGCCATAGAGGGAGATGAAATATGTGTCTTCCAACTGGGGAGTGGATGAGAACCAGCTACATCCTTCCTTCAAATTGAGTTCTATACACTCGGCAAAAACAGGCCCAGGAGCAGACTGTGGCTCAGATCATGAACACCTTACTGCCCAATTCAGACGTAAATTGAAGAAAGTGGGGAAAACCACTAGATCATTCAGGTATGACCTAGATCAAATCCCTTATGATTATACAATGGAAGTGAGAAATAGATTTAAGGGACAAGACCTGATTGACAGGAGGCCTGACCTAAGAACAGAGGTTCATGTATTGTACAGGAGACAGGGATCAAGACCATCACCCAGAAAAACACTCCAATATTGTAGAGTAATTAGCCTCCAAATGTAGTTTTTTAAAAAAGACAAAAATGGCTGTCTCAGGAGGCCTTACAGATAGCTGTGAAATGAAGAGAAGTGAAAAGCAAAGGAGAAAAGGAAAGATATACCCATTTGAATGCCGAGTTGCAAAGAATAGCAAGGAGAGATAAGAAAGCCTCCCTCAGCCATCAATGCAAGGAAATAGAGGAAAACATTAGAATGGGAAAGACTAGAGATCTTTTCAAGAAAATTTGAGATACCAAGGGAACATTTCATACAAAGATGGGTACAATAAGGACAGAAATGGTATGGACCTAACAGAAGCAGAAGATATTAAGAAGAGGTGGCAAGAATACACAGAAAAACTGTACAAAAAAGCTCTTCACAACCCAGATAATCACGATGGTGTGATCACTCACCTAGAGCCAGACATCCTGGAATGTGAAGTCAAGTGGGCCTTAGGAAGCATCACTATGAACGAAGCTAGTGGAGGTGATGGAATTCCAGTTGAGCTATTTCAAATCCTAAAAGATGATGCTGTGAAAATGCTGCACTCAACATGCCAGCAAATATAGAAAACTCAGCAGTGGCCACAGGACTGGAAAAGGTCAGTTTTCATTCTAATCCCAAAGAAAGGCAATGCCAAAGAATGCTCAAACCACTGCACAACTGCAATCATCTCATACAGTGGTAAATTAATGCTCAAAATTCTCCAATCCAGGCTTCAGCAATACGTGAACCATTAACTTCCAGATGTTCAAGCTGGTTTTAGAAAAGGCAGAGGAACCAGAGATCAAATTGCCAACATCTGCTGGATCATCAAAAAAGCAAGAAAGAGTTCCAGAAAAACATCTATATCTGCTTTATTGACTATGCCAAAGCCTTTGACTGTGTGGATCACAGTAAACAGTGGGAAACTCTGAAAGAGATGGGAATACTAGGCCACCTGACCCGCCTCTTGAGAAACCTGTATGCAGGTCAGGAAGCAACAGTTAGAACTGGACATGGAACAACAGACTGGTTCCAAATAGGAAAAGGAGTACGTCAAGGCTGTATATTGTCACCCTGCTTATTTAACTTCTATGCAGAGTACATCATGAGAAACGCTGGGCTGGAAGAAGCACAAGCTGGAATCAAGATTGCCGGGAGAAATATCAATAACCTCAGATATGCAGATGACACCACCCTTATGGCAGAAAGTGAAGAGGAACTACAAAGCCTCTTAATGAAAGTGAAAGAAGAGAGTGAAAAAGTTGGCTTAAAGCTCAACATTCAGAAAACGAAGATCATGTCATCTGGTCCCATCACTTCATGGGAAATAGATGGGGAAACAGTGGAAACAGTGTCAGACTTTATTTTGCGGGGCTCCAAAATCACTGATGGTGATTGCAGCCATGAAATTAAAAGACACTTACTCCTTGGAAGGAAAGTTCTGACCAACCTAGATAGCATATTGAAAAGCAGAGACATTACTTTGCCAATAAAGGTTCGTCTAGTCAAGGCTATGGTTTTTCCAGTGGTCATGTATGGATGTGAGAGTTGGACTGTGAAGAAAGCTGAGCATCAAAGAATTGATGTTTTTGAACTGTGGTGTTGGAGAAGACTCTTGAGAGTTCCTTGGACTGCAAAGAGATCCAACCAGTCCATTCTAAAGGAGATCAGCCCTGGGTATTATTTGGAAGGAATGATGCTAAAGCTGAAACTCCAGTACTTTGGCCACCTCATGCGAAGAGTTGACTCATTAGAAAAGACTCTGATGCTGGGAAGGATTTGGGTCATGAGGAAAAGGAGACAACAGAGGATAAGATGGCTGGATGGCATCACCTGCACGATGGACATGAGTTTGAGTGAACTCCGGGAGATGATGATGGACAGGGAGGCCTGGCGTGCTGCGATTCATGGGGTTGCAAAGAGTAAGACAAGACTGAGAGACTGAACTGAACTGACCTGTGCCCCCTCCTCATTCTGTTAACAACTCTGCCCCCTCCTTCCCATCTCAAACATTCAGTTCAGTTGCTCAGTTGTGTCTGAATCTTTGTTAAAAGATGGACTGTTAAACACCAGACCTCCTTGTCCATCACCAAATCCCGGAGTTTACTCAAACTCATGTCCATGGAGGCGGTAACGCCATACAACCATCGCGTCCTCTGTTGACCCCTTCTCCTCCTGCCTTCAATCTTTCCCAGCATCACGGTATTTTCAATTGAGTCATCTGTTCGCATCAGGTGGCCAAATTATTGGAGTTTCAGCTTCAACATAAGTCCTTTCAATGCATATTCAGGACTAATTTCCTTTAGGATGGATTGGTTGGATCTCCTTGCAATCCAAGGGACTCTCTAGAGTCTTCTTCAACATCATAGTTCAAAAGTGTCAGTTCTTTGGCATTATAGTCCAATTCTCACATCCATACATGACTACTGGAAAAATCAGAGCCTTGACTAGATAGACCTTTGTGGACAAAGTAATGTCTCCAATTTTTAATATGCTGTCTAGGTTGGTCATAAAATTTTTCCCAAGGAGTAAGCGTCTTTTAATTTCAGGGCTACAGTCACCATCTGCAGTGATTTTGAAGCCCCCAAAATAAAGTCTGACACTGTTTCCCCATCTATTTGCCTTGAAGTGATGGGACTGGATGCCATGATCTTAGTTTTCTGAATGTTGAGTTTTAAGCTAACTTTTTCACTCTCTTCTTTCACTTTATCAAGAGGCTCTTTAATTCTTCTTCACTTTCTGCCATAAGGGTGGTGTCATCTGCATATCTGAGGTTATTGATATTTCTCCCGGAAAGCTTAATTCCAGCTTGTGCTTCTTCCAGCCCATCATTTCTAATGATGCACTCTGCATATGAGTTAAATAAGCAGGGTGACAATATACAGCCTTGATGCACTCCTTTTCCTATTTGGAACCAGTCTGTTGTTCCATGTCCAGTTCTAACTGTTGCTTCCTGACCTGCATACAGGTTTCTCAAGAGGCAGGTCAGGTGGTCTGGTATTCCCATCTCTTTCAGAGTTTCCCACTGTTTACTGTGATCCACACAGTCAAAGGCTTTGGCATAGTCAATAAAGCAGATATAGATGTTTTTCTGGAACTCTCTCTTGCTTTTTTGATGATCCAGCAGATGTTGGCAATTTGATCTCTGGTTCCTCTGCCTTTTCTAAAACCAGCTTGAACATCTGGAAGTTCACAGTTCACGTACTGCTGAAGCCTGGATTGGAGAATTTTGAGCATTAATTTACCAGTGTATGAGATGATTGCAGTTGTGCAGTGGTTTGAGCATTCTTTGGCATTGCCTTTCTTTGGGATTAGAATGAAAACTGACCTTTTCCAGTCCTGTGGCCACTGCTGAGTTTTCTATATTTGCTGGCATGTTGAGTGTAGCATTTTCACAGCATCATCTTTTAGGATTTGAAATAGCTCAACTGGAATTCCATCACCTCCACTAGCTTCGTTCATAGTGATGCTTCCTAAGGCCCACTTGACTTCACATTCCAGGATGTCTGGCTCTAGGTGAGTGATCACACCATCGTGATTATCTGGGTTGTGAAGAGCTTTTTTGTACAGTTCTTCTGTGTATTCTTGCCACCTCTTCTTAATGTCCTCTGCTTCTGTTAGGTCCTTCCATTTCTGTCCTTTATGGTACCCATCTTTGTATGAAATGTTCCCTTGGTATCTCTAATTTTCTTGAAAAGATCTCTAGTCTTTCCCATTTTACTGTTTTCCTGTATTTCTTTGCATTGATCACTAACAAGGCTTTCTTATCTCTCTTTGCTATTCTTTGGGACTCTGCATTCAAATGAAAATCCTTTTCACCTTTGCTTTACACTTCTCTTCATTCCACAGATATTTGTACAGCCTCCTCAGACAGCCATTTTACATATTTGCACTTCTTTTTTCTTGGCGATGGTCTTGAACCCTGTCTCCTGTACAATTTCACGAACCTCCATCCATAGTTCATCCAGCACTCTGTCTATCAGATCTAGTCCCTTAAATCTATTTCTCACTTCCACCGAATAACCGTAAGGGATATGATTTAGGTCATACCTCAAAGGTCTACTGGTTTTCCCTACTTTCTTCAATTTAAGACTGAATTTTCAAATAAGGAGTCCATGATCTAAGCCACAGTCAGCTCCCGGTCTTGTTTTTGCTCACTGTATAATGCTTCTCCATCTTTGGTTGCAAAGAATATAATCAATCTGATTTTGATGCTGACTATCTGGTGATGTCCATGTGTACAGTCTTCTCCTGTTTTATTGGAAGAGGGTGTTTGCTATGGCCAGTGTGTTTTCTTGGCAAAACTCTATTAGCATTTGCCCTGCTTCATTCTGTATACCAAGGCCAAATTTGCCTGTAACTCCAGGTGTTTCTTGACTTCCTACTTTTGCATTTCTGTACCCTAAAATGAAAATGACATCTTTTTTTTGGTGTTAGTTCTAGAAAGTCTTGCAGGTTTTCCTAGAACTGTTCAACTTCAGCTTCTTCAGCATTACTGGCCAGGGCATAAGCTTGGATTACAGTAATATTGAATGGTTTGCCTTGGAAATGAACAGAGATCACTCTGTTGTTTTTGAGATTGCATCCAAGCACTTCATCTCCGACTCTTTTGTTGACTATGATGGCTACTCCATTTCTTCTAAGGGATTCTTGACCACAGTAGTAGATATAATGGTCATCTGAGTTAAATTCACCGATTGCAGTCCATATTAGTTTGTTCATTCCTAACATGTTGACATTCATTCTTGCCATCTCCTGTTTGACCACTTCCAATTTGCCTTGATTTGCAGACTTAACATTCCAGGATCCTATGTAATATTGTTCTTTACAGCATCAGACTTTGCTTCCATCACCAGTCACATCCACAACTGGGTGTTGTTTTTGCTTTGGCTCCATCTCTTCATTCTTTCTGGAGTTATTTCTCCACTGATCTCCAGTAGCATATTGGGCACCTACGGATCTGGGGAGTTCAACTTTCAGTGTCTTATCTTTTTTGCCTTTTCATACTGTAAATGGGGCTCATGAATTCAAAGCAAGAATACTGAAGTGGTTTGCCATTCCCTTCTCCAGTGGACCACATTTTGTCAGAACTCTCCAGCATTACCCATCTGTCTTGGGTGTCCCTACACTGCATGGCTGATAGTTTCATTGAGTTAGACAGGCTGTGAGCATAGATACACTGTTTCCATAGTGAAGGGGCCATCTTAGCCCTTTTCTTAGGAGCTCAGACCTGGTTCTCTTGCACCCTGATGCCTAGGCCCTTCCCTTCCCTATTTAAACAATACTCAGTTGTCTTCCTCAACTGATGGACACCAAGGACTTCCACTCATTTCAGGAGCAACATCAAGCCCCTGCCAAGAGGGAGTTACTTTATGGGTAAGAAAGCTACAAAACAAACAAAATTGATCATATGACTACCTTTCTTCAGGTTTAGGAAACAAATTGATTTCTTTCTTTTCATCAAGGTGATCACCACAGGAAACAAAGGAAGCAGTCATTAAAGGTGAGGCAGTGCCCTTAATATTCCAGGAGGCTGGGCGCTGATAAAGCAGTCACTAGAAAAGCCCATCAATTCCCTGGTGTAAAGGTAGACTCTGGGTCTTCCCAGGTGGCTCAGTGGTAAAGTACCTGCCTACCAATGCAGGAGACACAGGATATACAGGTTTGATCCCTGTTCAGGAAGATACCCTTAAGAAGGAAATGACAAACCACTCCAGTATTCTTGCCCAGGAAATCCCAAGGACAGAGGAGCACAGTAGGCTACAGTTTATGGGCTCACAAAAGAGTTGGACACGACTGAGCAACTAAACAACAAAAAGTAGAATCTGGGTCACAAAATAAAAATTTAACCCTTTTTCTTTCCCTTTGTGCTGAGTTGACTTTCACTTGCTCACAGGTCACCTCCTGCAGAGGCCTCACATTCCCAGCCACTTAGACCAGGTTCCTGGGAAGAAATGGCTGCGCTGACACCTCAGCTCCGAGGGCCATGTGGAAAGATGCTGCTTAGGGTGCTGTAATTGAAGATGGCGGCCAGGGGGCCGTGTACAGAAATGACGCACCTGGCCCTGTGATCTGGGCGCACAGCTACACAGCTGAGCCCACCCAGCGAGAACCGCAACCCTCTCCGCTCACATGAGCCACAAGCAGCAGCCCCGTGGAGGGCTTTTAGGGGACAGCATGTGCTCCAGAGCAAGTTCTATTGGAACAAGCCAAACCTGGCAAAGGACACTTCTTGGGGTCTGACGTGGGAGGGTGGGTAACAGACTAGGAAGAAATCCAACCCTCTTCTGCCCAATAACAGAATGTGATTCTCCAAGAAACCTAGATAAAGGAGAAGCAGCAGACTAGTTTAGAAAACTATTACTTAATACCCATGTAGTCTGCATCGTTCCCTTTAAAAGTGATGTTTACTCTTGGAAACGTGCCTCCCCTCCTGATAGAAGCCAGGTGATACTTATAGACCTTCCAGTCCTATCAGGTTAAAGACATAAAGAACCAGAAATGCGGGAACCTCTCAGAGTGGGATTCTTGAGGGAAATCCGTTGTCTGGGAGACCCAGGCTCACACTAGACCCAGAAGCCAAGAGCCTCAGACAGTTTTCTCCTTCAGACTTCCCCACTCTTCCTGACCTGAGCCCCAGGAAATACCCTGTCATGCTAATCTGAGGATTTAAACTCGAGATTTGGTGACTAGCCAGGGAATGGAGCCTGACTCAAGTGATGAGACCTTCATAAGGATGAGATTTTCCTATGAGGATGTATCTCCTTCAGGAGGCAGGTACAGATTCATGTGAAGAGAGCAGAAAGGGGCCCTCAATTAAAAAAAAAAGGTTCAAGAGGGATGGTGTTGCCCTGGGGATTTTCCCCAAAAGAAAGAACGTGTAGTTGTTCAGTCCTGTCCAACTTTGTGACCCCGCGTACTGTAGCCTGCCAAGCTCCTCTGTCTGTGGGATTTTCCAGACAAGAATACTGGAGTGGGTTGCCATTTCCTTTTCCAGGGGAGCTTCCCCAACTCAGGGGTCAAACCTGGGTCTCCCACATAGCAGGCAGACTCTCTACCATCTGAGCCACAAGGGAAGCCTAAAGGCTCAGTTCTTTAAGTGATTTTCCCTTTAGAATATGGGGAAAGACTATTGGAAAAACTTTAGCTATTTCCCTGCTTACTGAAGTAGATATTTTAAATGTATTCTGGTTGTTGAGTTAACTGAGACAATTCCTGCCCAGTGCAGGACTGCAGTTCCAGGGAGGCTGATGGGACAGGATGGTGACATGGGAAAGGGGAACAGTCTCCCCACTTCCACTCACTGATCTACTGCGGAGAGAGTGTCATCCTGTCAAGTGGACTGTGACTCAGAAACTCAGGTCCTGAGAACAGTCCAGTGAACACAACAGAGCAGGAGGTAAGGGGAGAATTCCACACAGTATCAGCAGTCCTTGGAAGGGGACAGAGCAGGAGGTGAGGGGGGAATTCCCCACAGTAGCAGGGAGTTCTCCTTACTGCATAGTCAGGAACACCAGGGAGAATGAATCTGCTGTCTGTCACTACATCAACCACCTGAGACATCAGTAGCCTAAAGCTGTGATCCCTTATTCATTACTCAGTACAGCTGTGAGGGCTGATGAGGCAAGGCTATTGCTGGCCTCCTGGGCTCACTCACAGGCCTGCACACAGCCGGGGGCCCCGCTGGCACTGAGTGTCCAGATGGGCCTCACTTCCACTGTGGGCTGATCTGGGATGGCCGGAGGTCCTGGGGTGGCCTGGTTTCTCTCCCCACGTGGTCTCTCATCTCAGGCTGCTGACAGCTCGGTGGTCAGGGAGGGAGTCTGTGATGAAGTCACCTCCAAGCTGAGGTCTCCTAAAGGATTAGAAGGCAGCAGTGAGCAGGGAAAAGGGCAGAGGCTGGTGAGAGGGTGGACATTGACTTATAAGAGAGAATAACATGTGCCTATGAGGTAGGAGGAAGTATGACAGTATGACAATTTCTAGAAAAAGTATGACACTTTCTAGAAAAACAGGAATAAGGTTGGTTAGTGCAAGTAATATAAGAAAAGAAGGGAGGTGAGTGTCAGGTCATGCAAGTTAAAGGAGCTAAGGAGTTTTTTCTTTGTTTTTAATCTTTGTACCAAGAGTGGGAAACTGTTGAAAAGTTTTAAATAATGGGGTGACATCTGATGTTCTCTTTAAAGAAAGAGCATGGTTATGCATTTCAGGTTTTACAGAGGGACTGGAGCAGACTTTCTTAACCTTAGCAGGGTTGACATTTGGGCCAGACAAGTCTTTCTTGGTGAGGGGACCTGTACATTGCAGGGTGTGTCACAGCGTCCCCGACCTCTATCCACTGGATGCAGTAGTCACCTATCCCTCAGTCGTGACAACCAAAAATGTGCCCAGACATAGAGAGATATCCTCTGGGAAACCAGTTCCTGGTTGAGAAGCACTGGGCTGGAGTGAATGCAGGGTTTCCTCTGTCTTCTGGGAGAGAAATACTCCTCACCGGGCTTGAGTGGTGGAGGTGGACCTGAGATGAGCAGATGGGACTGCAGAGACCAGGAGATGAACTCAGCAGTACTTGGGGGGACAGACCCATCACGATGATCCAGTTCTCAATCCTCTCTCTGCTTCTATCCTTCAGCATTCCACCTGCTCTGAAGAAAGAGTCTGGTCTTGTGTTGGGGATACTCATAGTTGGGTGGCAAAAGGTTAGTATGTGGAATGTAAATTTCTCTTTCACCCTGTTGTAGTTTGTTGATGCAACACTCATATAGTGTCAAAGTCTGGTCAAGGAATTGATTGCTCATGTAGGGCCAAAGTTTGATCAAGGAACTGATTGAAAATCAGCAAGGCAGGGCAAAAACCCCCAAAAGTTAAAAAACAACAAAAGGGACTTCCCTGGTTACCCAGTTGTTAATAAGACTATATGCTCCCAATGCAGGAGGTACAGGTTTAATATTATTTTCCCTGGTCAGGGAACTAAGGTCCTATCTGCCACACAGTGTGACATTAAAAACCAAAAAGAGAGAGAAAGAAATAAGGTTGGTTATTCCCAGGATTGTTCGTTTACTTATTTTTGGCTGTGCTGGTCTTTTGGTCTTTGTTGCTTTTATGCGTCTTTCTTTGGTTGAGGAGAGCAGGGGCTACTCTTCATTGTGGTGTGTGAGCTTCTCGTTGTGGTGATTTCCCTTGTTGTGGAGCACAGGCTCTAGGCATGCAGGCTTCAGTAGCTGCAGCATGGGCACTCAATAGTTGGGGCACACAGGGTTGGATGTTCCACAGGATCGAACCTGTGTCCCCTGCATTGGCAGGTGAATTCTTATTCACTGTACCACCAGGGAACTCGTCCCAGGCTTATTTTTGAATGAGGGTAGTGTAAAGGTCTGGAGAGCAAACTGAGATGTGAGGGCAATGGAGAGAGTGCTCTGGAATGAACTTGCTGAGGAACTGGTAGCAAACCTTAGAACATCTGTCTGCAGATGCAACCATGTTCTTTTAAAATATAGTTGTATCCTCATTCCCTTGGTTTTTCTTGTTCTTATTCAGTCACTTAGTCATGTCCAACTCTTTGCGACCTCATGGACTGTAGCACACCAGACTCCTCTGTCCTCCACTGTCTCCTGGAGTTTGCTCAAATTCATATACATTTAGTCAGTGAAGCTATTTAACCATCTCATCCCCTACCACCCCCTTCTCCTTTTGCCTTCAGTCTTTCCCAGCATCAGGGTCTTTTCCAATGAGACAGCTCTTCACATCAGGTGGCCAAAGTATTGGCCAGGAACAATCCTTCCAATGAATATACAGGGTTGATTTTCTTTAGGATTGACTGGCTTGATATCCTTGCTATCCAAGTGACTCTCAAGATTCTTCTTCAGCATCAGTTCTTTGGCCCTCAGCCTTCTTTATGCTCCAACTCTCACATAGATACACGACTATGGGAAAACCCAGAGCTTTGACTATATGCACCTTTGTTGGCAATGTAATGTCTGCTTTTTAATACACTATCTAGCTTTGTGACACCTTTTTTTACCAAGGAGCAAATGTATTTTAATTTCGTAACTGCAGTCACTCTCTGCATTGATTTTGGAGCCCAAGAAAAGAAAATCTGTTACTGCTTTCACTTTTTCCTTTTCTATTTGCCATGAAGTGATGGGATCATATACCATAATCTTAGTTTTATTTCATGTTGAGTTTCAAGCCAGCTTTTTCACTCTACTCTTTCAATCAAGAGGCTCTTTATTTCCTCTTCACTTTCTGCTCTTAGAGTTGTATCATCCACATACCTGAGGTTGTTGATACCTCTGTTGGAAATCTTGATTCCAACTTGTGATCCATCCAGCCAGGCATTTCACATGATGTACTCTGCATAGAAGATAAATAAGCAGGGTGACAATATACAGCCTTGCTGTACTCCTTTGCCAACTTTGAACTAATTAGTTCCACATCTGGTTCTAACTATTGCTTTTTGACCCACCTACAGGTTTCTTTTTACATCATGAATAATAATTCTCTATACTGTGCCCACCTGTTAAGGAAGTATCATGAGGAATGGTGAGTCCCCAACCCTAAAACACTAGGAATTCACCTGATCAAAGACCCTGTCCTTAGTTCTTATTTGTTCATATCCTATCATGGGAAGTAGGTGTTTGAACTTTTTATTATGGAAAATTTCAAAAATGTCCAAAAGTAGAATAGCACAATGAACTTCCATGAAACAAGCTTCAACAATTATTCACGTTGTCTATCTCATTTCATCAAACTCTCCTCTTTTGCCGCAGTGCCACCAGTATTTAGCACGACTCCAAGATACATATAATTTTACCAACTGATACTCCAGTACACATTTATAAGAGCTAAACACTTGAGAAAAATAAACACAGTACCATATCCCTTTACTAATCACCTTAACATCAATATATGTATGTAGCGCGGGCAGCTGCGAAGGCGCACATAGCACAGCTGAGAAGAGCTACCACATGTCCGAGGTCAGGGGTGGTGGCCGAGAGGAGCAACCCCACGTCCAAGGTCAGGGGCAGAAGCTGGGAGGACCCCATGCCTGAGGAGTGGTGGCCAAGAGGAGTTACCCCACGTCCGAGGTCAGGGGCAGCGGCTGAGACTGCCAGGCTGTGACTGCACAGGAACAGCCAAGAGGAGCTACCAAGTCCAAGCTCAGGGGCGACGGCTGAGAGGAGCTACCCCACATCCAAGGAGCAGGGGCTCCAAGGGCACATGAGGTCCTAGGGGAGCTATTCCATGTTCAAGATCAGGAGGGGTGGTGGTGAGGAGATACCTCTCATCCAAGGTAAGAGAAACCCAAGTAAGACAGTAGGTATTGCAAGAGGGCATCAGAGGGCAGACACACTGAAACCATAATCACAGAAAACTAGTCAATCTAATCACACTAGGACCACAGCCTTGTCTAACTCAATGAAACTAAGCCATGCCCGTGGGGCCACCCAAGACAGGCAGGTGGTGGTGGAGGGGGCTGACAGAATGTAGTCCACTGGAGAAGGGAATGGCTTCTTCAGTATTCTTGCCTTGAGAACCCCATGAACAGTATGAAAAGGCAAAATGATAGGATACTGAAAGAGGAACTCCCCAGGTCAGTAGGTGCCCAATATGCTACTGGAGATCAGTGGAGAAATAACTCCAAGAAGAATGAAGGGATGGAGCCAAAGCAAAAACAATACCCAGCTGTGGATGTGACTGGTGATAGAAGCAAGGTCCAGTGCTGTAAAGAGCAATAATAGGAAACTGGAATGTCAGGTCCATGAATCAAGGCAAATTGGAAGTGGTCAAACAGGAGATGGCAAGAGTGAATGTTGACATTTTAGGAATCAGCGAACTCAAATGGACTGGAATCGGTGAATTTAACTCAGATGAACATTATATCTACTACTGCAGGCAGGAATCCCTTAGAAGAAATGGAGTAGCATCATGGTCAACAAGAGTCCGTAATGCAGTACATGGATGCAATCTCAAAAACGACAGAATGATCTCTAACCATTTCCAAGGCAAACTATTCAATATCACAGTAATCCAAGTCTATGTCCCAACCAGTAACGCTAAAGAAGCTGAAGTTGAACGGTTCTATGAAGACCTACAAGACCTTTTAGAACTAACACCCCAAAAAGATGTCCTTTTCATTATAGGGGACTGGAATGCAAAAGTAGGAAGTCAAGAAACACCTGGAGTAACAGGCAAAATTTGGCCTTGGAATACGGAATGAAGCAGGGTAAAGACTAATAGCATTTTGCCAAGAAAATGCACTGGTCATAGCAAACACCCTCTTCCAACAACACAAGAGAAGATTCTACACATGGACATCACCAGAGGGTCAACACTGAAATCAGATTGATTATATTCTTTGCAACAAAAGATGGAGAAGCTCTATACAGTCAAAAAAAACAAGACCAGGAGCTGACTGTGGCTCAGATCATGAACTCCTTATTGCCAAATTCAGAATTAAATTGAAGAAAGTAGGGAAAACCACTAGACCATTCAGGTATGACCTAAATCAAATCCCTTATGATTATACAGTGGAAGTGAGAAATAGATTTAAGGGACTAGATCTGATAGACAGAGTGCCTGGTGAACTATGGAATGAGGTTCGTGACATATACAGAAGACAGGGATCTAGACCATCCCCATGGAAAAGAAATGCAAAAAAGCAAAATGGCTGTCTGAGTAGGCCTTACAAATAGCTGTGAAAAGAATAGAAGTGAAAAGCAAAGGAGTAAAGCAAAGATATAAGCATCTGAATGCAGAGTTCCAAAGAATAGCCAGAAGAGATAAGAAAGCCTTCCTGAGCGATCAATGCAAAGAAATAGAGGAAAACAACAGAATGGGAAAGACTAGAGATCTCTTCAAGAAAATTAGAAATACCAAGGGAACATTTCATGCAAAGATGGGCTTGATAAAGGACAGAAATAGAATGGACCTAACAGAAGCAGAAGATATTAAGAAGAGGTGGCAGGAATACACAGAAGAACTGTACAAAAAAGATCTTCATGACCAAGATAATCACGATGGTGTGATCACTCACCTAGAGCCAGACATCCTGGAATGTGAAGTCAAGTGGGCCTCAGGAAGCATCACTACGAACAAAGCTGGTGGAGGTTATGGAAATCCAGTTGAGGTCTTTCAAATCCTGAAAGATGATGCTGTGAAAATGCTGCTCTCAATATGCCAGCAAGTTTGGAAAACTCAGCAGTGGCCACAGGACTGGAAAAGGTCAGTTTTCATTCCAATCCCAAAGAAAGGCAATGCCAAAGAATGCTCAAACTACCACACAATTGCGCTCATCGCACATGCTAGTAAAGTAATGCTCAAAATTCTCCAAGCCAGGCTTCAGCAATACGTGAACTGTGAATTTCCAGATGTTCAAGCTGGTTTTAGGAAAGGCAGAGGAACCAGAGATCAAATTGCCAACATCTGCTGGATCATCAAAAAAGCAAGAGAGTTCCAGAAAAACATCTATTTCTGCTTTATTGACTATGCCAAAGCCTTTGACTGTGTGGATCACAATAAACTGTGGGAAACTCTGAAAAAGATGGGAATACCAGACCACCTGACCTGTCTCTTGAGAAACCTGTATGCAGGTCAGGAAGCAACAGTTAGAACTGGACATGGAACAACAGACTGGTTTCAAATAGGAAAAGGAGTGCATCAAGGCTGTATATTGTCACCCTGCTTATTTAACTTCCATGCAGGGTACATCATGAGAAACGCTGGGCTGGAAGAAGCACAAGCTGGGATCAAGATTGCCAGGAGAAACATCAATGACCTCAGATATGCAGATGACACCACCCTTATGGCAGAAAGTGAAGAGGAACTACAAAGCCTCTTGACGAAAATGAAAGAGGAGAGTGAAAAAGTTGGCTTAAAGCTCAACATTCAGAAAACGAAGATCATGACATCTGGTCCCATCACTTCATGGGAAATAGATGGGGAAATAGTGAAAACAGTATCAGACTTTATTTTGGGGGGATTCCAAAATCACTGTAGATGGTGAATGCAGCCATGAAATTAAAAGACACTTATTCCTTGCAAGAAAAGTTATGAACAACCTATATAGCATATTGAAAAGCAGAGACATTACTTTGCCAACAAAGGTCCATCTAGTTAAGGCTATGGTTTTTCCAATGGTCATGTATGGATACAAGAGGTGGACTGTGAAGAAAGCTGAGTGCAGAAGAATTGATGCTTTTGAACTGTGGTGTTGGAGAAGACTCTTGAGAGTTCCTTGGACTGCAAGGAGATCCAACCAGTACATTCTGAAGGAGATCATCCCTGGGATTTCTTTGAAAGGAATTTTGCTAAGGCTGAAACTCCAGTACTTTGGCCACCTCATGCGAAGATTACTCATTGGAAAAGACTCTGATGTCGGGAGGGATTGGGGGCAGAAAGATAAGGGGACAACAGAGGATTAGATGGCTGATTAGATGGCTGATTAGATGGCATCACTGACTCAATGGACGTGAGTCTGAGTAAACTCTGGGAGTTGATGATGGATAGGGAGCCCTGGCATGCTGCGATTCATAGGGTCGCAAAAAGTTTGACATGACTGAATGACTGGACTGAACTGAACTGATGGATATATATACTCATACTCATTACTATATCTCAAGAACATCTTAAGAAACTGACAGTTGTCTGCTAAAATCTTAATGCTAGGATTTCACTACAGTTTTCTTCAGATCCATCAGCCGTTATAAGCATATGCATTTAATTCAGCATTACAATCCTTTATTGAACCCAAGAGCTTGTTCCAATTATGACTGCTTCCTTTTCTAAATCATCACAAGCCATTGGTTTAATACTGCACTTGGGCTTCCCTGGTGGCTCAGTTGGTAAAGAAGCCACCTGCAATGCGGGAGGCCTGGGTTCAATCCCTGGGTTGGGAAGATCCCCTGGAGAAGGGAAAGGCTACCCACTCCAGTCCTCTGGCCTAGAGAATTCAATGGACTATATCCATGGAGTCTCAAAGAGCGGGACATGACTGAGCCACTTTCACTTTATTTCACTTTTTCTTTGGAATTTTACATGAGGGCAGTTTCTGGAATGATTTATTTCTTCCCTTTGAAACACTGGATAAAGAGCTTAAGTCTTATCTTGATACCACTGCTTTTCTTTTGTCATTATTATGCAATAAGCTAATGAGATAATTGTCCACCCAACAAATGGAATCAGATAATAAACATGAGTTTGAGGGTTTCCCTGTGTTTCAGATGGTTAAGAATCTGCCTGCAATGTGGGAGACCTGGGTTTCATCCCTGGGATTGAGAAGATCCCTTGGAAAAGGTAATGACTACTCACTCCAGTATTCTTTCCTGGAGAATCCATGGACAGAGAAGCCTGGCAGGCTACAGTCCATGGGGTCACAAAGAATAGGACATGACTGAGTGACTAATACTTTTACTTTCACTTTGAGGAGAGATAAGAACAGACCAAAGACCTGGAGTATATTGGGAGGGGCTGCTGGTGACATGGAGGTCAGGGGCCAACAAAGGTAATTTTCCTCCCTGTCACAGTTGTAGGGGATCTGGTTCTGGGGAAAATGCTGTGATGTTTGCCTTTGCTGTGTGTTAAGTGCCCCACACCCTCGTTTAAAAGTGAGATAAGAAACTAATCAACGCCTCAGACCCTCCTGGCTTTTCCATACTCACGGTTCTCCCCTTGTCCTCCTGAGTGAAGTCACTCGACTATCAAGGAATAAGCTTTTAAACAACAAAGAAGATGATTTAAGAAAGATTTCAGCTCTGAGATAGAACTCTGGGAAACCTTGCATGAATATGAGAGGAAATCCAAGGGCAAGTCCAAGGGCAGAGGGAATGGAAGGGTGGAGGTGCTGGGGGTGGGACAGGGGGAGCACTGGCTGTGGGACCAGAGGACACTCATTCATCTCGCCTCCTCCCCACCTCTCAGTCATGGGCTGACTCAACAGTCAGGGGGCTGGGGATGGAAACACGACAAGCCTTCTCCTACCCTCAGCCCTGTTCTTCTGGGGAAAGGGAGTGAAGAGTTCTCAGAGGTTGAAGGGTAGGGCTCAGGGATAACCAGTCCTTCCTTCCATGGGAGTGGATGAGAGATTTGGACACTGTAAAATGTGTGACACCCCTATTTAAGCAGCTTGTTTGGGGGTGCTAGGGTAGCAACCATTTATACAGAGACACAATACGTGTTTCCCTCGAGTTGAGTTTCCATTCACAGCCTTGACCTCAGAGCCTCAGCCTATCAGAGAACCAGCCAGAGTGAGCCCTCAGGGAACACCTCCATGGCATGTTCATCCTGGGAGCCTCTTTCACACACACAGAACAGGCTTTGTGCGAATCACAGCAACTGGCTCTTGGCCATGCTCTTCCGGAACTTCCCGGTTCTTTTCTCCCTTCTCTCACCAACTGTCTTCTGTTTAAATAATGCATGTGTCCTTACCCTCCCCCAAACACCTGAAGTTTATTAGCCACTAAGTCCTAAGTCCAAGGGGAAAAGAGAAGCAAGTGGACACATTTGAGACTTGGAAAGTTGTTCACCTACCGCCTGGGTGCTTTCAAAGTCAGCCACTGAATACTGAGCCCTCCTGTGCCTAGGCTCCCAGACAGGTGCTGGGGTCCCTGGAGGAGACACAGCTGCCACTCTTCCAGGCTGAAGGAGAGGAGAAAGGAGCCAACACAGGGGAGTCAGGAGAGGAGGGGGACAGGGAAGAGGGGGGTTCATTTCAGGGAGAAAGAGTCCTGCTGGGTAGAGCCATGTCTCACTTGTGACCTGAGAGATGAGTAAGAGTCAGTCAATAAAAGATGCGGGGGTGGGGGTGGGGGTGAGGGTGGGGGGTTCCTTGGCAGAAAAGGATGAACCCAAAAGTCCAGAGCAAAGGAGAGGTTAGTGGATTTGAAAACCTAAAACAGTTAAGACACATTGGAGCTCAGGCTAGAGTGAGAGAAAGTCTGGAGATGAAGCAGGAGAAGAGGCAGGACTCAGCTGGTGGAGGCCTGTCCCTCTGGACAGACTAGAGTCACTCCCACTTCCTCCTGCGGACACCGCCTTCTGTCCTAAAGGAGTCCTTCCCCAACTCCTTATATGCCCTATCAGGGTTTTTCACTGAGTAGTTAAAATCCAACCTTCCTCAGCACCTACTAGGGCAGGCCTGGGACTAGATATGGAGGGAAAAGTAATAATACTCAGTCTTCCTAATAAGGGGGCCATGTAATTATGTTCTTTTTGAAACACCAAATTTTAACCACAATGAATATACCTAAGACATAGATAAAATTAAAGACTACAAGAAATAAATAAAACCCCTCACATAATCAACTCCTTTCAGTTTAGTCACTCAGTCGTGTCCGACACTTTGTGACCCCATGAACTGCAGCACACCAGGCCTCCAAGTCCATTCCCAACTCCCAGAGCTTACTCAAACTCATGTCCATAGAATCAGTGATGCCATCCAGCCATCTCATCCTCTGTTGACCCCTTCTCCTGCCTTCAATCTTTCCCAGCATCAGGGTCTTTTCAAATGAGTTGGTTCTTCACATCAGGTGGCCAAAGTATTGGAGTTTCAGCTTCCACATCAGTCCTTCCAAGGAATATTCAGGACTGATTTCCTTTATGGTGGACTGGGTGGACCTCCTTGCAGTCCAAGGGACTCTCAAGAGTCTTCTCTAACACCACAGTTCAAAAGCATCAATCCTTCAGCGCTCAGCTTTCTTTATAGTCCGACTCTCACATCCACACATGACTACTGGAAAAACCATAGCTTTGACTAGATGGACCTTTGTTGGTAAAGCAGTGTCTCTGATTTTTAATATACTGTCTAGGCAGGGCATAACTTTTCTTCCAAGGAACAAGTGTCTTTTAATTTCATGGCTGCAGTTACCATCTGCAGTGATTTTGGAGCCCCCCAAAATAAAGTCTGCCACTGTTTCCATTGTTTCCCCATCTATCTGCCATGAAGTGATGGGACCAGAAGACACAATCTTCATTTTTTGAATGCTGATTTTCAAGCCAGTTTTTTCACTCTCCTTTCACTTTCATCAAAAGGCTCTTTAGTTCTTCACTTTCTGCCATAAGCGTGGTACCACCTTCATATCTGAGGTTACTAATATTTCTCCCGACAATCTTAATTCTAGTTTGTGCTTCTTCCAGCCTGGGATTTAGCATGATGTACTCTGCATATAAAATAAATAAGCAGGGTGACAATATACAACCTTGATGTACTCCTTTCCCAATTTGGTACAAGTCTGTGGTTCATGTCCAGTTCTACCTGTTGCTTCTGACCTGTATATAGGTTTCTCAAGAGGCAGGTCAGGTGTCTGGTATTCCCATCTCTTGAAGAATTCTGTGCAGTTTGTTGTGATTCACACAGTCAAATGCATTGGCATAGTCAATAAACCCAAAGTAGATGTTTTTTCTGGATCTCTCCTCCTTTTTCTATGATCCAATGGATGTTGGCAATTTGATATCTCATTCCCCTACCTTTTTTAAAGCCAGCTTGAACATCTGGAAGTTCTCAGTTTATGTACTGATGAAACCTCTCTTGGAGAATTTTGAGCATTACTTTACTAGTGTGTGAGATGAGTGCAAATTGTGTAGTAGTTTGAGTATTCTTTGGCGTTGCCTTTCTTAGGGATTGGAATGAAAACTGACCTTTTCCAGTCCTGTGGCCACTGCTGAGCTTTCCAAATTTGCTGGCATTTGAATGCAGCACTTTCACAGCATCATCTTTAGGATTTGAAATACAGCAACTAGAATTCCATCACCTTCACTAGTTTTGTTCATAGTGATGCTTCCTAAGGTCCACTTGACATCACATTCCAGTGTGATCCACATCCAATCACATGTGTGATTCTAATTGAGTGATCACACCATTGTGGTTATCTAGGTCATTAAGATCTTTTTTGCATAGTTCTGTGTATTCTTGCCCCCTTTTCTTAATATCTTTTGCTTCTGTTAAGTCCATAACTCTTCTGTCCTTTATTGTGTCCCTCTTTGCTTGAAATGTTCCCTTGGTATCTCTACTGTTCTTGAAGAGATCGCTAGTCTTCCCCATTCTATTGTTTTCCTCTATTTGTTTGCATTGATCACTGAGGAAGGCTTTCTTTTCACTCCTTGCTCTTCTTTGGAACTCTGAATTCAGATGGGTGTATCTTTTCTTTTCTCCTTTGCCTTTAACTCCTCTTCTTTTCACAATTATTTGTAAGGCCTCCTCAGACAGCCATTTTGTCTGTTTGCATTTCTTCTTCTTGGGGGTGACTTTGACCATGGCCTTCTGTGCAATGTCACGAACTTCCATCCATAGTTTTTTAGGCACTCTGTCTATCAGATCTAATCACATGAATATATTTGTTACTTCTACTGTATTTGAATTAGGTCATTGGGATTTGATTTAGGTCATACCTGAATGGTACAGTGGTCTTCCCTACTTTTATGAATTTAAGTCTGAATTTTGCAATAAGGAGTTCATGATCTGAACCACAGTCAGCTCCCAGTCTTGTTTTTTTTTTTCCTCACTGTATGGAGCTTCTTGTTTTTGGCTGAAAAGAATATAATCAATCTGATTTCAGTATTGACCATCTGATGATGTCCATATGTAGAGTTGTCTCTTGTATTGCTTTGAAGAGGGTGTTTGCTATAACCAGTGTGTTCTCTGGGAAAAACTCTGTTATCCTTTGCCCTGCTTCTTTTTGTACTCCAAGGCCAAATTTGCCTGTTATTCCAGGTATCTCTTGACTTCCTACTTTTGCATCCCAATCCCCTATGATGAAAAGGACATCTTTTTTTGGTGTCAGATCTAGAAGGTCTTCTAGGTCTTCATAGAACCACTTAACTTCAGCTTTAGTGCTTGGGGCATAGACTTGGATTACTGTGATATTGAATGGTTTCCCTTGGAAAGGAACGAGAGCATGCTGTTGTTTTTGAGATTGTGCCCAAGTACCTGCATTTAGGACTCATTTGTTGACTATGAAGGCTACTACATTTCATATAAGGGATTCCTGCCCACAGTAGTAGAAGTAATGGTCATCTGAATTAAATTCACCCATTCCGGTCTATTTTAGTTCACTGATATCCCAAAGTGTTGATGTTCACTCTTGCCGTCTCCTGTTTGATCACTTCCAGTTTACCTTGATTCATGGACCTAACATTCCAGGTTCCTATGCAATATTGTTTTTTACAACATCAGACTTTACTTACATCACCAGTCACATCCACAACTGGGCATTGTTTTCTGTTTGGCTCTGTCTCTTCATTCTTTCTGGAGTTATTTCTCAGTTCTTCTCCAGTAGCATATTGGGTACCTACCAATCTGGGGAATTCTTCTTTTAGTGTCCTATCCTTTGCCTTTTCATACTGTTCATGGAGTTCTCAAGGCAAGAATACTGAAGTGGTTTGCCATTCCCTTCTTCAATGGACCATGTTTTGTCAGAGATGTGAATGAAAGCATTTGTCATTTGGGAAGAAATGAAATCTTTTGCCTCCAGCAGTGGTTCTCAGTTGGCTGCAGGGTAGAATCACCTGTAGGGTTTCATTAATACAAAGTGTTGACTCCTGCCTTTCCTCCTTGAGATTCTGATTTAGCTGAGATGAGGCCTCAGCACTGGGATTTTATAGAGTTCTCCTGGTGATTTGAATTTGCAGCCAAGTTTACAAACCACCAGCCTTTGCCATAATGAGGATATAAAGGACTGTACCTGGAGGACATAACTGAATATACAGGGATCAGGTGATTCTGCAGGAGCAGAAGCGTGCCTTTCTGTGTGTGGAAGGTGGGGTGAATGAGGTTGTGGCAATGCTAGAGGCCCCTCTTGCCTCCTGTGAGGCTTTCCTGGTCCCTCAGTCCATGGCCTTTCCACGCTCCTCACCTGGACTCGTGGAGTCTGCTGCCCTCTGGTGGTGATTTTCAGTATGGTACAGTTGCCCCTGGAGGTTTCATACAAGCCCAGCCTTGGCTCATCACAAACCTATGAGCAGGATTCCCAAGATGTGGTTTGCCGGGAGGGAAATCCTGGGAACCGAAGCCAGGGAGCAGCTCGGCAGAAACTTCAGGAGTCGCTCCAGACAGGGAAGCTGAGGGAGCTCTAGGTCAGTGGCCAAGTGGGGGTCTGACACATATCTGTGACTGGAGCCTTCCTGTGCCTGTGGTCTGAGGAAATTGGTCTTAACAGCCAATGACAAGAGCCTATGATATTAAGTATCAAGAAGTGCAGAGGTGTAAGGTGACAAGCTTCACAGTAAACAGCAACCGCCCTGCTGTATATTCTGCCCTGTATAGCAAAGGTGTGTTTTTACGTAATTACCATGTTTACCTGTAACACAAGCCTAGAGGGTGTTAGGATCCCCATCTCACAGACAAGGAAACAAGCCTACAGAGCTTAAGGAAATTGCTCAAGATCATATGACTCCTAACTGACAGATGCAGCCTCTGAGCCCTGGCAGGTGGGACCGCACAGTCTGTTCTAGCTACTCCCGTGTCCTGGCAGGACCCGGAGTTCTGTCCTGTCCAAAGATCTTCCCAGCCCTTCAGCCCGACTCCCCCATTGGGTCCGGATGGTCCCTCCAGGCTACCACAGCCCCTTTGCTCCTATTGCCCCTGATTTGGATCCCTCCTTCTGCAGGGTAACCCCACCCACCCACCGAAAGCCCTACGGTCTGCAGGAGGACACCCTGGTCCTGTTCTGGCAGCTTCTCCCTGCAGCCAACTCCCCAGGGGTGGAGTCAGGCCAGGTTGTGAGAAGAATCATGAGAGAAGCAGAAAGGTATGAGCTTGTGGTCAGCACCTTCCTCTGATCTGAGACCTCCATCACTCATGGCAGGTCCCCTCTACATCCCCCCTCCCCCATTACAAGTGTTCCTACAACTCTGCTGTGGATCAGAGTCATCAGGGGAGGGGTCAGAATGCAGGTTACTGGGCTCCAGCCCCAAAGATCTGATTCAGAGGGTTACACAAGTGGGGTCTGGGAATTTGAATTTTTAACCAGAAATCCAGTCGGTTTTGATGCAGGGGGATCCTCTGAACACATGCTGAGAAACATTTAGCAGACCTGCCACTCATATCTGTGAGCCCTGGGTCAAGAGTGCAAATGAAGTCCATACTATATGTTTAAATATTTAAAAGTTATAAATCAATCAAACAAACCTGTCAAGTACACCTACATAACTATTAAAACCTGGTGGACTGGGGTTTTAGACACTGAGCTCCAAGCCAGAAGGCAGGACAACAGAGGGAGGGGCCGCCCCAGCCCCCAGCCCTCCCCCTGCTCTTCCCATCTCTGGCTCTGACACACTCTGTGCGCTGAAAAATCTGCTGCTCAAGAAAGAGTGCCCCCAGCCTTCAAGTCCAAGCTTAGGCCACCCTCTCCCCACCCATAAACAGCTGTATCTTGACCACCTGTCGGGCTGGGACATGGGCACTAGGACGGAGGCCTGCACTGGGGCTGGGAGCAGGGGTTCTAGGGTCCAGGTGCTGAGAGGATGGCCTGGAGGGGGCGGGGCTCCAGGTGGCCACACCCCCTGGTCCTCTCTGGCTGTCTGCCCCTGGGGAGGGTGCAACCACAGGATGATAGAGCAGGGCCTGTAAACTAGCGCTTCTCAAACTGTACTGTGAGCAGGACTTACCTGGAATCTGGAGGTTCTGAATCAGTAGGTCTGGGGTAAAGACAAGATTCCGTGTTCTAATGGCCTCCCAGGCCAGCCGATGCTGCTGGTCCACAGGCCTCGCTTAGAACAGCAGAGCTCTGGGGCAGGGTGGGCAGAGTTTTCCTGTAAAGGACCAGGAAGTACATTTCCAGGCTTTGCGGGCCATATGGTTTCTGCTTAGAAAAACGTCTGCTTCGTTGACTATGCTAAAGCCTTGGACTCTGTAGATCACGACCAACTGGAAAACTTAAAGAGATAGGAATCCCAGACCACCTTACCTGTCTCCTGAGAAACCTGTATGTGGGTGGAGAAGCAACAGTTAGAACTGCACATGGAACAACCGCCTGGGTCAAAATTGGGAAAGGAGTATGACCTGCATATTGTCACCCTGCTTATTTAACTTAAAAGAATGTATGTATGTGTAACTGAATCACTGCTGTAGAGCAGAAATTAACACAACATTGTAAATCAATGATACTTAAATTTTTAAAGGAACAAGAAAAAAAGCCAAGGGTGTCAGTAGGTTCACTATTAATATTTATTCTGGTTACTTGCTTAGCCAGGTGCTTGCCAGATATTTCTACTTTGAAAATATAATTCTTTCCTAAAGAATTAGTCTGAGATGATACTTGGAGTCCATGAAAATGCTGACTCCTCTAACCCCTGAACTTTCACTGTACATTCAGACAATGATGAATTTTGTCTGAATTATTTATGACAAGGATGGCTGCTACTTTTCTGTCAATCTGTCTACATTTGTCAATTGACCTTCTACTGCAAAAAAGGGCTTTCCCTTCCTATTATCTATTTTATGTCTTATAAAAATCAGTATAAACTCATGGATTTTTAAAATTTTTAGTGTTGTAAAATGTAGCATTTAAAAGCCATCAGTCCTCTGTTTATCATTATTTACTTATGACATTTCTAATGTGAGATAAACTCCATTTCAGAGACTCATTTTTTGTCTGGGAAGTCTGCAAAATTCAGATGAATGGATAAGAAAGCTGTGGTACATATACACAATGGACCATTACTTAGCCATTAAAAAAGAATACATTTGAATCAGTTCTAATGAGGTGGATAAAACTGGAGCCTCCTATTATACAGAGCAAAATAAGCCAGAAAGAAAAACACAAATACAGTATACTAACTGCAAGGAGATCCAACCAGTCCATTCTGAAGGAGATCAGCCCTGGGATTTCTTTGGAAGGAATGATGCTAAAGCTGAAACTCGTGTACTTTGGCCACCTCATGTGAAGAGTTGAGTCACTGGAAAAGACTCTGATGCTGGGAGGGATTGGGGGCAGGAGGAGAAGGGGACGACAGAGGATGAGATGGCTGGATGACATCACTGACTCGATGGACGTGAGTCTGAGTGAACTCCGGGAGTTGGTGATGGATAGGGAGGCCTGGCATGCTGCAATTCAGGGGGTCGCAAAGAGTCGGACATGACTGACCGACTGAACTGAACTGAACTGAATGCATATATATGGAATTTAGAAAGATGGTAATGATAACCCTGTATGCAAGACAACAAAAGAGACAGATGTATAGAACAGTCTTTTGGATTCTGTGGGAGAGGGTGAGGGTGAGATGATTTGGGAGAATGGCATTGAAACATGTATAACATCATATGTGAAACAAATCGCCAGTCCAAGTACAATGCATAACACAGGGTGCTCAGGGCTGGTGCACTGGGATGACCCAGAGGGAAGGGATGGGGAAGGAGGTGGGAGAGGGGTTCAGGACGGGGAACACTTGTACACCCGTGGCAGATTCATGTTGATGTATGGCAAAACCAATTCAATATTGCAAAGTAATTAGCCTCCAATAAAATAAATAAATAAAATAAAGGGGGAAATTACCTAAAAAAAAAAGTTTTTCATGTAATGTCCTCCAGAATTAAATATGATAAGCTTTTGGATCAAACACTGTTTTGGAATACCCAAGGCTTACACCTATTGGAATGGACACTTGTGAGCATGGTTGCTGAGTGAAAGAGTGAATTCAGTCAGAAGCATCCAATGTAAACTTCTTGTAGAACATTCTTAGTGTGCCTAAGTCTTAACCTTAGTTCTTCTTAAAAAAAAAAAAAAAAAATCACACATCCCAGTTTGACTCCTAAGTCAAATCAGATGGGCCTGAAGTACAGATGAAGGTCTCATAGGGCTGGGGCATGTGATTCCTATTAGTAATGTTATTTTTTAGGTCTAAATTCAAATAAATATATATTTCTCCCAGTTTTCAACACATATTGCTGTTCTAGTTTTTTTAAGAAAAGAAACACTTTCCTTAGAACATTAGGTTTAAAAAACAAAAACTCAGTTAATCCATATTCTTTCTACTTTTAAAGGAAAATTAATAGCTTACACTTAAAACCTTGTATTTTAAAAATCTCTGAAGGTTTAAAAGTGGTCTGTTATGCTTCCAGAGACCTTCTTCAAACTTAGGACAATGCTGTTGATTCAAGAATAGAATCGGTAAAAATACATGCACAGTATTGTTTTTAGACTTGAAACAAACACTTTAAACTTAAACAGGAGTTTACTTATTTCTAACTTTTTAATGCTATTAAAAATCTGATCACGCAGACCACAGCCTTGTCTAACTCAATGAAACTAAGCCTTGCCATGTGGGGCCATCCAAGACAGGTGGGTCATGGTGGAGAGGTCTGACAGAATGTGGTCCACTGGAGAAGGGAGTGGCAAACCACTTCAGTATTCTTGCCTTGAGAACCCCATGAACAGTATAAAAAGGCAAAAAGATAGGAGCTGAAAGATGAACTCCCCAGGTCGGTAGGTGCCCAATATGCTACTGGAGATTAGTGGGGAATTAACTCCAGAAAGAATGAAGGGATGGAGCCAAAGCAAAAACAACATCCAGTTGAGGATGAGACTTGTGATAGAAACAAGGTTCAATGCTATAAAGAGCAATATTGCAGAGGAATCTGGAATGTTAAGTCCATGAATCAAGGCAAATTGGAAGTGGTCAAACAGGAGATGGCAAGAGTGAACATCGACATTCTAGGAATCAGCAAACTAAGATGGATGGGAATGGGTGAATTTAACTCAAATGACCATTATATCTACTACTGTGGGCAGGAATCCCTTAGAAGAAATGGAGTAGTCATCATAGTCAGCAAAAGAGTCCAAAATGCAGTACTTGGATGCAATCTCAAAAATGACAGAATGATCTCTGTTCATTTCCAAGGCAAACCATTCAATATCATGGTAGTCCAAGTCTATGCCCCAACCAGTAATACTGAAGAAGTTGAAGTTGAATGGTTTTATGAAGGCCTACAAGACCTTTTAGAATTAACACCCAAAAAAGATGTCCATTTATTATAGGGGACTGAAATGCAAAAGTAGGAAGTCAAGAAACACCTAGAGTAACAGGCATATTTGGCCTTGGAGTACAGAATGAAGCAGGAAAAGGCTAATAGAATTTTGCCAAGAGAACACACTGGTCATAACAAACACCCTCTTCCAACAACACAAGAGAAGACTCAACACATGCACATCACCAGATGGTCAACACCAAAATCAGATTGATTGTATTCTTTGCAGCCAAAATGGAGAAGCTCTATACAGTCAGCAAAAACAAGACTGGGAGCTGACTGTGGCTCACATCATGAACTCCTTATTGCTAAATTCAGACTTAAGTTGAAGAAAGTGGGGAAAACCATGAGACCACTCAGATAGGACCTAAATCAAGTCACTTATGACTATAGAGTGGAAGTGAGAAATAGATTTAAGGGATTAGATTTGATAGACAGAGTGCCTGATGAATTATGGACGGAGGTTCATGACATTGTACAGGAGACAGGGATCAAGACCATCCCCAAGAAAAAGAAATGCAAAAAAGCAAAATGGCTGTCTGAGGAGGCCTTGCAAATAGCTGTGAAAAGAAGAGAAGTGAAAACGAAAGGAGAAAAGGAAAGATATACACATTTAAATGCAGAATTCCAAAGAATAGCAAGGAGAGATAAGAAAGCCTTCCTCAGCGATCAATGCAAAGAAATAGAGGAAAACAATAGAATGGGAAAGACTAGCGATATTACAAGGAAATTACAGAACCCAAGGGAACACTTCATGCAAAGATGGGCTCAATAAAGGACAGAAATGGTATGGACCTAACAGAAACAGAAGATATTAAGAAGAGGTGGCAAGAATACACAGAAGAACTGTACAAAAAAGATATTCATGACCCTTATAATCACAATGGTGTGATCACTCACACTCACCTAGAGCCAGACATCCTAGAATGTGAAGTCAAGTGGACCTTAGAAAGCATCACTATGAACAAAGCTAGTTGAGGTGATGGAATTCCAGCTAAGCTATATCAAATCCTAAAAGATGATGCTGTGAAAGTGCTGCACTCAATATGTCACCAAATTTGGAAAACTCAGTAGTGGCCACAGGACTGGAAAAGTTCAGTTTTCATTCCAACCCAAAAGAAAGGCAATGTCAAAGAATGCTCAAACTACTGCACAATTGCACTCATCTCACACACTAGTAAAGTAATGCTCAAAATTCTCCAAGCTAGGTTTCAACAATACATGAACCATGAACTTTCAGATGTTCAAGCTCATTTTAGAAAAGGTAGAGGAACCAGAGATCAAATTGCCTACATCCTCTGGATCATTGAAAAAGCAAGAGAGTTCCAGAAAAGCATCTATTTCTGCTTTATTGACTATGCCAAAGCCTTTGACTGTGTGGATCACAATAAACTGTGGAAAATTCTGAAAGAGATGGGAATACCAGACCACCTGACCTGCCTTTTGAGAAACGTGTATGCAGGTCAGGAAGCAACAGTTAGGACTGGACATGGAACAACAGACTGGTTCCAAATAGGAAAAAAAAAAAAGTACGTCAAGGCTGTATATTGTCACCCCGCTTATTTAACTTATATGCAGAGTACATGATGAGAAACACTGGGCTGGAGGAAGCTCAAGCTGGAATCAAGATTGCCTGGAGAAATATCAAGAACCTCATATAGGCAGATGACACCACCCTTATGGCAGAAAGTGAAGAAGAACTAAAGAGCCTCTTGATGAAAGTGAAAGAGGAGAGTGAAAAAGTTGGCTTAAAGCTCAACATTCAGAAAACGAAGATCATGGTATCTGGTCCCACTACTTCATGGGAAATAGATGGGAAAACAGTGGAAACAGTGTCAGACTTTATTTTTCTGAGCTCCAAAATCACTACAGATGGTGATTGCAGCCATGGAATTAAAAGACGCTTACTCCTTGGAAGGCAAGTTATGACCAACCTAGATAGCATATTCAAAAGCAGAGACATCACTTTGCAAACAAAGGTCCATCTAGTCAAGGCTATGCATAGTTTTTCCTATGGTCATTTATGGATGTGAGAGTTGGACTATAAGGAAAGCTGAGTGCCAAAGAATTGATGATTTTGAAGTGTGGTCTTGGAGAAGACTCTTGAGAGTCCCTTGGACTGCAAAGAAGTCCAACCAGTCCATCCTAAAGATCAGTCCTGGTTGTTCATTGGAAGGACTGATGTAGAAGCTGAAACTCCAATACTTTGGCCACCTGATGCAAAGAGCTGACTCATTGTAAAAGACCCTGATGCTGGGAAAGATTGAGGACAGGAGGAGAAGGGGAAGACAGAGGATGAGATGGTTGGATGGCATCAGCAACTCAATGGACATGGGTTTGGGTAAATTCCAGGAGCTGGTGATGGACAAGGAGGCCTGGTGTGCTGTGGATCATGGGGTCACAAAGAATCGGACATGACTGAGTGAACTTAACTGAAGTGAAAATATTGATAATGTACAATAGGGCCTTTTGAAAGCCTGTGTGCTCTAATTTTAAGTTCAATACGATGGTAACAATTAATAAAGTGGATAGTGCTATAAAGGGTAGTACTGATTGACAGCTAATGCCATATACAGCATTGTTCAAAAGCATTGAACATATCCCACATTGTTTCTTATATGTCTGGGATTATCTAACTTTACATTTTCAGCCCATTGCTACCTAATCAATGATCCACTATGCACGGCTAATGTGCAGCTCAGCCATGGGCCCTTACCCCCATTGTGCAACCCTCACATTGGTCCCCAGGGTGTTCAGGATCCCACCTATCCTGAGGGTGGATGTCACAGCAACACAGATGTTCGTGAGTTTCTAGCTTTTTTGAATTTCCTGTACTTACTTCTAACTGGGTTACAAACAGGTCATGAACTGGCACTAGTGCACAGTCCACACTGTGAGGATCACTGTCACAGTTAATCTTTGCAGAAGCCCTCTGTGAATCATACTATCCCCACCTCAACTTTCAAAGACACTGAACCACAGTGGGCTTCCCAACCTTCAGATCAGATCAGATCAGATCAGTCGCTCAGTCGTGTTTGACTCTTTGCAACCCCATGAATCGCAGCACTCCAGGCCTCCCTGTCCATCACCAGCTCCCAGAGTTCACTCAGACTCACGTCCATCGAGTCAGTGATGCAATCCAGCCATCTCATCCTCTGTCGTCCCCTTCTCCTCTTGCCCCCAATCCCTCCCAGCATCAGAGTCTTTTCCAATGAGTCAACACTTTGCATGAGGTGGCCAAAGTACTGGAGTTTCAGCTTTAGCATCATTCCTTCCAAAGAAATCCCAGGGCTGATCTCCTTCAGAATGGACTGGTTGGATCTCCTTGCAGTCCAAGGGACTCTCAAGAGTCTTCTCCAACACCACAGTTCAAAAGCATCAATTCTTCGGCGCTCAGCCTTCTTCACAGTCCAACTCTCACATCCATACATGACCACAGGAAAAACCATAGCCTTGACTAGACGAACCTTTGTTAGCAAAGTAATGTCTCTGCTTTTGAATATGCTATCTAGCTTGGCCATAACTTTCCTTCCAAGGAGTAAGCGTCTTTTAATTTCATGGCTGCAGTCACCATCTGCAGTGATTTTGGAGCCCAGAAAAATAAAGCCTGATACTGTTTCCACTGTTTCCCCATCTATTTCCCATGAAGTGATGGGCCCAGATGCCATGATCTTCGTTTTCTGAACATTGAGCTTTAAGCCAACTTTTTCACTCTCCACTTTCACTTTCATCAAGAGGCTTTTGAGTTCCTCTTCACTTTCTGCCACAAGGGTGGTGTCATCAGCATATCTGAGGTTATTGACATTTCTCCCAGCAATCTTGATTCCAGCTTGAGCTTCCTGCAATCTAGCATTTCACATGATGTACTCTGCATATAAGTTAAATAAACAAGGTGACAATATACAGCCTTGATGAACTCCTTTTCCTATTTGGAACCAGTCTGTTGTTCCATGTCCAGTTCTAACTGCTGCTTCCTGACCTGCATACAAATTTCTCAAGAGGCAGATCAGGTGGTCTGGTATTCCCATCTCTTTTAGAATTTTCCAAAGTTTATTGTGATCCACACAGTCAAAGGCTTTGGCATAGTCAATAAAGCAGAAATAGATGCTTTTCTGGAACTCTCTTGCTTTGTCCATGATCCAGCAGATATTGGCAATTTGATCTCTGGTTCCTCTGCCTTTTCTAAAACCAGCTTGAACATCAGGAAGTTCACGGTTCACATATTGCTGAAGCCTGGCTTGGAGAATTTTGAGCATTATTTTACTAGCGTGTGAGATGAGTGCAACTGTGTGGTAGTGTGAGCATTCTCTGGCATTGCCTTTCTTTGGGATTGGAATGAAAACTGACCTTTTCCAGTCCTGTGGCCACTGCTGAGTTTTCCAAATTTGCTGGCATATTGAGTGCAGCACTTTCACAGCATCATCTTTCAGGATTTGGAATAGCTGAACTGGAATTCCATCACCTCCACCAGCTTTGTTCATAGTGATGCTTTCTAAGGCCCACTTGACTTCACATCCAGGATGTCTGGCTCTAGGCCAGTGATCACACCATCGTGATTATCTGGGTCATGAAGATCTTTTTTGTACAGTTCTTCTGTGTATTCTTGCCATCTCTTCTTAATATCTTCTGCTTCTGTTAGGTCCATACCATTTCTGTCCTTTATCAAGCCCATCTTTGCATGAAATGTTCCTTTGGTATCTCTAATTTTCTTGAAGAGATCCCTAGTCTTTCCCATTCTGTTGTTTTCCTCTATTTCTTTGCATTGATCGCTGAAGAAGGCTTTCTTATCTCTTCTTGCTATTCTTTGGAACTCCGTATTCAGATGCTTATATCTTTCCTTTTCTCCTTTGCTTTTCACTTCTCTTCTTTTCACAGCTATTTGTAAGGCCTCCCCAGACAGCCATTTTGCTTTTTTGCATTTCTTTTCCATGGGGATGGTCTTGATCCCCATTTCCTGTACAATGTCACGAACCTCATTCCATAGTTCATCAGGCACTCTCTCTATCAGATCTCGTCCCTTAAATCTATTTCTCACTTCCACTGTTTAATCATAAGGGATTTGATTTAGGTCATACCTGAATGGTCTAGTAGTTTTCCCTACTGTCTTCAAGTCAAGTCTGAATTTGGCAATAAGGAGTTCATGATCTGAGCCACAGTCATCTCCTGCTCTTGTTTTTGCTGACTGTATAGAGCTTCTCCATCGTTGGCTGCAAAGAATATAATCAATCTGATTTCGGTGTTGACCATCTGGTGATGTCCATGTATAGAGTCTTCTCTTGTGTAGTTCCCAACCTTAAGAGCCCACATTTACCAGGTAGCAGAACTTAAATCCATAGCAAATCAGTGCCCAGAGGAGCCAGTATTCGTCCCTGACTCCAGAGTTTGTGCTTCTCCCCGTGTGCTTGTGTCATTTTAACTACATGTGCAGGAAGAACAGTTTGGTTTAGGCTATCAGATGTGGACCTCCTCAAGTACACTTTCTTCAATCTACAAATCTCCTTCACCCACACCCATCCTGTTATGCTTTTCTGGTGATAAGAATAACCAAGGTCAGTGATTCCACCCTGGGTCTTTGGATGCTCTTAGTCCATCCATCATCCCAACCAAAGCGATGGTTCAAGAGCAGAAACTATATTCAATTTTCAGACAAAGAAGCTGAGATTCAGAGGTTGAGATGCTTACCCGAGCATGTAACTAAGACTACATGACTGTAAGTGTCCAGAGCCTATTTTGTCAAGGATGGTGCCATTCTAATGTCCTGGCACCTTGGGTGGTAACTGCTTTCCCACACCCACAGTGCTAGTGAGTAGTAGAGAAAGAACCCACAGATCAGTGTGACTGACTCCAAAACCAGGGCTTTCTGTTATCCCAGGCTACCTCTTAAAAGCTCAAAATTATAAAATTGAGAAGGAAGGCTTGCTCTAGGTTATCATTTATTCATTCAACAAACATTTGCTGAGTACCCTCTATGTACAGATACTCTGCTGGAAGACATAATTAAAAAGTGAACAGGGCACAGTTTCAAGTGCCCTATACTAGATGAGAAAAAGACCACGTGTAACCAGTCACACTCAGGGCAGGCTACATGCATAACAGAAAGAACAGGCCCCTTGTTTAAAAATAAAGTATCTCAAGATGGTGACAACAGGACACTAACCAAGTATGGTTCAGTTTAACATGAGAGGCGCTCAGAGTAATACACAAATCTGAGTTACCTAGGATGATGACTGATCTTAATGTGACTTCCTAGAAGAGGCGACAACTGGGCTGACCCTGGAGAATGAGGATTTCTCTACTACATGGACCTTCTCAGACCAGAAGGTATTGAGGAGAATCGCTGAGTCATCATTTTGCCTTAAACATCAGTCATCAAGAGTTTCCCCCACAGTACACCCTCATCACCTACCTCTGGAGCTGTGATACATGCCCAGGGAGAACATGAAGACATACTGTCCTGACCTTCTTTCAAGGACTTGTTATCCAGCAGCTGTTAGTGCTGCCAGTGGGTAACCTTAAACCACTAGCCCCTGTGGGGGCAGCCTAAGTGCAATGATCCATCCAGATGGAGGTATAAAGTCCTGGTCATTGAATGTGTCAGGACAACCCTGAAAGGTCATCATCACTCCAAACTCTCATGGGGTGAGCTCAGGTCGTCTGGCCAGTGATCCAGCCTGATCCTTCCCTCTGCTTTACCCTGTTTCTTCCCTCCCGATTCCACAGTGTTGACCCCAAGGGCACCCCCAATACACATCCCAGCACTAAACTCCATCCGAGTCTGCATCCCAGAAAGCCAGCCTGCAACACGTATCAGAAAACATTCCAGTATTCAGGGAGGACTTTTATTGAAAATTACTGGTTACACATGTACATATAACATTTTAAAAAAACCCAATAAAATACAAAATGGTAGCAACAAGGACCTTTAGTGTGAATGTGGTTACCTTTGGTTTAAAATTCACAATCTAATGTTGTCTGACCAAATGAAATTAAGTTATATATTAATAACAAAAGAAAACTATATGTTGAACCATATGAAACTGCTACTTTATAGCTTATAAAAAGATTGAATGTTAGCAGTTCCACATGGCTGAATCTAATAAAAAAATCCATTAGCATTAGAAATTTAGAGAACATTATACTCATGAATAACTCATGGGTAAAAGATATAGTTAATTAATTAAATTAGGAATTAGAAAATACATAATACTATGGCTATTGACGGTGGTGAGTACCAAAACTTGCAGATTGTAGCTAAAGTGGATTTTAGGGGGAAAAAGTCAGCTTTATATATTTATGTTAGAAAAATAATGATGTTAATCTCTTTTCAATTTAAGAATTTAGAGGAAAAACCTCAAAGTTAAGGAAAAGTTGAAGGAAAGAATCATATGATGAACTAGGGGAAAAAGAGAGCATCAATCAAGCAGAAAGGTGGTTCTTTGAAAACATGAAAAAGTTATACAAGATAATTCATAGAAAAGAAGGCTAAAATAAAATTAAAAAGCCAAAAGAACACAGTTAGAGATGCTGCAGAGATTAAACATATAAGACATTGTGAATAAATGTATGCCAATCAAGCTCAAAACTCACAGGAAACAGATTCCTCCTAGAAAAATGAAACTTATCAAAATGACTCTGCAGAAATAACACACTGAAGAGGAAGCACATAATTACCAAAAGTTACCCAGACAATGTGGCTTCACAATACTGTCAATGTGATGAATGCCACTGGATTATGTGACTGAAAATGGTTATATGGCAAAATTTATTTAACCTCTGCACCACCAGGGAAGCCTTATGTTATATATACTTTACCACAATTTTTAATGTAAAAAAAATAAAATCCTCTATCTAGAAGACAGTCTAGCACATGTCTGTCCTTCATTAGCAAATCCCCTAGAAGGGCTCCTATTTTAAGAAAGCGTATTTTCTCTTTCTTCTCTTTCAGAACATATGATATTGTCC
Organism: Bos indicus; assembly: GCF_029378745.1. Classification (NCBI taxonomy): domain Eukaryota; kingdom Metazoa; phylum Chordata; class Mammalia; order Artiodactyla; family Bovidae; genus Bos; species Bos indicus. The sequence goes on from NC_091771.1 coordinate 74,923,228, forward strand.
TTCTGTATTTAACCATATACCCCCCCCCCTTTTTTTTTTTTTTTTGGTTACTTAAACTATAGTATATTGTATGTTTATCCTATCAGTTTTCTCTATAGTATTTTAATCAGAGGTCTTTTGGTGGGAAAATGGATCCTAGTCATGTTAAAGGAAGTGGACACAAAACAGTAACTTCACACAGTCTTCAAATAAACAGAATCCCTGATATAATTGGAAAGTAATATGTAATTCGGGGAACAGTAAAAAAACATCTGTGACAACTTTGTCTCAAATCTTAGAAAATGAGTTTGGCTCTGGAGTCTCTCAAGACACAAAACCTGGGAGACAGCTTTTATTCGTGGCCTGCACCTCTGATTTGGATAAGAAAGCAAGTAATATAACATTTAAATAAACATCATAATTCCTTTTTCAAGAGATTGAAATCACTGAGGTTGGAGATCTCCCATTTTGTAATGTGTAAATATTTGTTGCTGGTGTAAAAAAAAAAAAAGTAGAATATAGTTTATGCAGTGCAAAACCTATTGGAAAAAGGCCTTTGGAATAGACATGAACTCATAGGAGAATCACAGTGTTGACTCAAAAATTGTGAAGGCTGAGGGCTGTCCACTGGAAACATTCATAACCACATGGTCACTGTGAGTGATATCTGGCTGTCTCCTTTTGAAGTACGCCTGAGGGAAAAAAAGACAAAAACAACATGTTTAAAAGTTTTAAAGTCCTCCTCCTAAGGCAACACATTTCCAGGTTTCCTTCTTCATGTGCAGCAATCACATTACTGTTGGAGGCACAGTTTTAAAAAACCAGGGCTGTATTTATTTTATGGAGGAAGTAGCCCCATTAAAACCCTCAGTGGGGCTGGACGTAATTCCAAATAACCTGTAGATCTACTAGATTTCTGATCATTCTGATTCACAGATATGCTTTATCACTACAGTAAATTGACATGCAAAATCATTTTATTTCCTGAAATAAATTAAAAACAGGGTAACAAAGAGGATAGGAAATCTAACATCTGAACAGGGTTTGTTATTTTCACACATAAAAGGAGCATAACAGATTTGGATATTAATATTGGGTTATTATCTTTATATTTTATAAACTCTGATTGACAAGCACTGAAACACTGGCATATATGTATGAAATATCCTGGTGTTTAATTTGTGTGGCGAAGCAGTTATAGTCCTACAGAAATGTGACCTGTGGATAGTGGGTTCCAAGAATGAAAAGAAAAGCAAATGCTTTAACAATGACTCAACCAAGAGACTTCTCTAAAATATAAGATGATACCCAACAATAGGACAGATCTCTGCCAGACCTTTGAGCTCTTGAATTCTACCAGATTCTAGCTGAACTGGAAGAGATACTGGTTTCTCAGTGTATAATCAGAACACAAAGGAAAGGAAGTGCTGTCAAGTTCCACAATCATCAGGTTTTAGTAGCTGTATTGTATCTCAGTTCCTTACAGAAGCACATAACAAAATAAAATAATGTCAGGGCTTGTGAAACCTTCTCTGAACATGTTTGGGCAAAAAACAACTTCAAGTGAAACTCTTTCCTCAAAGAAGAATGTGAAAAATTTCATTTGAGTCTTTAAAACAAAAAATGTATCGTCTATCAGAGGCTAACTCATGTCACAAACTGAGTTGCTTAGACATATGATTACAGGTCTCTTTTATAGAACCTGACCGCAAGTGCATTGTGGGTGCTGTAAACAAAGGTATTATGAGACAGAATGAACTTCACACATGAAACAGAAAAGCACTAGGACACCTACCTTCATAGTAAGTGCACTTTCTTACTCTCTTGTTGCTAACATATCCTGCTCTGCACATGAAATGCTATATATTTAAATGTCACTTAAGGAGAAAAACAAACCCTCCAAGAATGCTTGGGGCCACTGGCTGCACTGGCTGAAATCTGAGGCTATTTCCATTGTAATGGAAGCATTTAGTAATAAAACCTTTGGTGGGAGTGGGGAGGGTGGTTAATTGCATATCATAACCCTCCATTTTCTTAAGCTAGACATATTTTGTGATTATATATGTATGTACTCTTTTGGTGAAACTAAAAAGAGTTAAAGGAACAAAAGAAAATTCATTTTCTACTGCTTAACATTCTTTCCAAAATCATCTGGTTCCTTTCTCTATAACTATTCTCCATACAATTTTTTATAAAGAAAATATTGTTTTTAGCAACTTTTAACTGAAAAGGACGTTGCTTCATGGTCTGAAATACCTGAACTGAATATGGCAAAGGATCTTCAGCAGTTGGGGACCCCTGATTTAGAGTCTTAAAAGCGACCTAGAAGAACTATGGGTATATTTGTTTTATTATTGGGAGGCAAGGTTTCTATTTACAGCCTTTTATAAAATGATCCCACTATTCTCTATATTCTCTATAAACCCCTCTGTATTCTCAAAGCCCTTAAGCATCTTCTCTCTCATCTGATCCCTGTGATAAGTGTGAAGAAGCCAGCAGGGCTGTAATCCTGCCCTACACACAGGTGAGGACCTGAGGCTCAGAGGCCCTGGGGGACACAAGGCCACATGGATGCTAAGTGCCTGCTCCATCTATCCAAATGGGCCAGGTGCCTAGAGCTAGGATGTGAGAATTTTATAACTTCTGGGCTGTATTAGGTGATTTCATATAGACAAAATGACACCTCTGTTACACACTGGGAACAAAGAAACTTTAAAAATCCTCAACCACATCTGTTTCATCACAGAACAGAATGGATGCTGCTAAGTCGCTTCAGTCATGTCCAACTCTGTGCGACCCCATAGACGGCAGCCCACCAGGCTCCCCCATCCCTAGGATTCTCCAGGCAAGAATACTGGAGTGGGTTGCCATTTCCTTTTCCAATGCATGAAAGAGAAAAGTGAAAGTGAAGTTGCTCAGTCGTGTCCAACTCCTAGCAACCTCATGGACTGCAGCCTACCAGGCTCCTCTTCCCATGGGATTTTCCAGGCAAGAGTACTGGAGTGGGATGCCATTGCTTTCTCCACAGAATGGATGGCAGACATTTATTCTTGGGGCTGAATCATGTCCCTTCTGAAAGGCTGTTGCTGAACCACGAAAGACGCCATGATTCTTGGCCTCCAGAGGAGAAGAATTCAATTTGGGGCCAGTGACGAGGCTTGATCACTCAGAGCTTTTGTGTAATAAAGTTTTATTAAAGTATAAAAGAGATAGAGAGAGCTTCTGAGATAGACATGAGAAGGGGGCAGAAAGAGTGTCCCCTGATAGTCTTTAGGCGAATGGTATATAGCTACTAGTAGTAGTGGTGTTTTGTGACCACATGGACTGTGGCCCGCCAGGCTCCTCTGTCCATGGGATTCTCCAGGCAAGAATACTGGAGTGGATTGCCATTCCCTTCTCCAGAGGATCATTCTGACCCAGGGATCTAACCTGGGTCTCCTGCATTGCAGGCAGATTCTTTACCATCTGAGCTACAGGGAAGAGCCATATAGCTGCTAGCAGTCTGCTAATTAGAGAAAGGAAATGTGTCAAAACTCAGAGACTGGCACCAGGCCCCTCACACACAACATGCATTTTGAGATACCATTGGCACAAAGTGAATTGTCCCTGGCCATAAGATGATTGACATGAATCTTGAGGAAACTCAGGTTTCCAAGCAAATATAGTCTCACTGACATAGCTTAAGAGAACATTTGCATGAGTAAACCACACTGGTTTGTCAAGTCTGTTCTGAGTCTTAGGGGGAGCCCACTTGAAGACAGAGTCTAGGGTAAATGCATAGTTCATTAACATAGCTTAAGATAAACATTTCAATAGGAAAAACACATTGGTTAGCTCAAAGTTTGAGAAAAATTAACTTCAGGTGGAACGAGGTATCTTCATGGCAAACAGAATTTTAAAAGAAACCTCTTTTTAAATTTGCATCAGTTCAGTTCAGTCCCTCAGTCCTGTCTTCCTGTCCTACTCTTTGTGACCCCATGGACTGCAGCACACCAGATTTCCTTGTCACCAACTCCCAGAGCTTACTCAAACTCATGTCCATTGAGTTGGTGATGTCATCCAATCATCTCATCCTCTGTCATCCCCTTCTCCTCCCATCTTCAATCATTCCCAGCATCAGGGCCTTTTCAAATGAGTCAGTTCTTCGCATCAGGTGGCCAAAGTATTGGAGTTTCAGCTTCAGCATCAGTACTTCCAATGAATATTCAGAACTGATTTCCTTTAGAATGGACTGGTTGGATTTCCTAGCTCTCCAAGGGACTCTCAAGAGTCTTCTACAATACCACAGTTCAAAAGCATCAATTCTTCAGTGCTCAGCTTTCTTTATAGTCCAACTCTCATATCCATTCTGAAGGAGATCAGCCCTGGGATTTCTTCGGAAGGAATGATGCTAAAGCTGAAACTCCCGTACTTTGGCCACCTCATGTGAAGAGTTGACTCATTGGAAAAGCTGATGCTGGGAGGGATTGGGGGCAGGAGGAGAAGGGGACGACAGAGGATGAGATGGCTGGATGGCATCACTGACTCGATGGACGTGAGTCTGAGCGAACTCCGGGAGTTGTTGATGGACAGGGAGGCCTGGCGTGCTGTGATTCATGGGGTCGCAAAGAGTCGGACACGACTGAGCGACTGATCTGATCTCATCTGATCTCATATCCATACATTACTGCTGGAAAAACCATAGCTTTGACTAGACGGACCTTTGTTGACAAAGTAATGTCAACTCTGCTTTTTAATATGCCAATGGCACCCCACTCCAGTACTCTTGCCTGGAAAATCCCATGGACGGAGGAGCCTGGTAGGCGACAGTCCGTGGGGTCGCACAGAGTCAGACACGACTGAGCGACTTCACTTTCACTTTTCACTTTCATGCATTGGAGAAGGAAATGGCAACCCACTCCAGTGTTCTTGCCTGGAGAATCCCAGAGACGGGGGAGCCTGGTGGGCTGCTGTCTATGGGGTCTCACAGAGTCAGACACGACTGAAGTGACTTAGCAGCATGTGGGTCATAACTTTTCTTCCAAGGAGCAAGTGTCTTTTAATTTCATGGCTGCAGTCACCATCTGCAGTGATTTTGGAGCCCAATAAAATAAAGTCTGTCACTGTTTCCATTGTTTCCCCATCTATTTGCCATGAGGTGATGGGACCAGATGCTATGATTCTCGTTTTTTGAGCGTTGAGTTTTAAGCCAACTTTTTCACTCCTCTTTCATCAAGAAGCTCTTTAGTTCTTTGCTCTCTGCCATAAGGGTGGTGTCATCTGCATATCTGAGGTTATTGAAATTTCTCCCGGCAATCTTGATTTCAGCTTGTGCTTCATCTAGCCCAACATTTCTCATGATATACTCTGCATATAAGTTAAATAAGCAGGGTGACAATATACAGCCTTGATGTACTTCTTTCCAGATTTGAAACCACTCTGTTGTTCCATGTTAAGTTTTAACTGTTGCTTTCTGACCTACATACAGATTTCGCAGGAGAAAGATAAGGTGGTCTGGTATTCCCATCACTTGAAGAATTTTCCACAGTTTGTTGTGATCCACAGAGTCAAAGGTTTTGGCATAGTCAATAAAGCAACATTTTTCTGGAACTCTCTCGCTTTTTTGATGATCCAACGGATGTTGGCAATTTGATCTCTGGTTCCTCTGCTTTCTGTAAATCCAGTTTGAACATTTGGAAGTTCAGAGTTCGCATACTGTTGAAACCTGGCTTGGAGAATTTTGAGCATTACTTTGCTAGTGTGTGAGATGAGTGCAACTGTGCAGTAGTTTGAACATTCTTTGTCATTGCCTTTCTTTGGGATTAGAATGAAACTGACGTTTTCCTGTCCTGTGGCCACTGTTGAGTTTTCCAAATTTGCTGGTATATTGAGTGCAGCACTTTCACAGCATCATCTTTCAGGATTTGAAATAGCTCCACTGGAAATCCATCACCTCCACTAGCTTTGTTCATAGTGGTGCTTCCTAAGACCCACTCGACTTCACATTCCAGAAGGTCTGGCTCTAGGTGAGTGATCACACCATCATGATTATCTGGGTCATGAAGATCTTTTTTGTATAGTCTTCTGTGTATTCTTGCCACCTCTTCTTAATATCTTCTGCTTCTGCTAGATCCATACTATTTCTGTCCTTTATTGTACCCATTTTTGCATGAAATGTTCCCTTGATAGCTCTAGTTTTCTTGAAGAGATCTCTATTCTTTCCCATTCTACTGCTTTCCTCTATTTCTTTGCACTGATCGCTGAGGAAGGCTTTCTTATGTCTCCTTGCTATTCTTTGGATCTCTGCATTCAAATGGGTATATCTTTCCTTTTCTCCTTTGCCGTTAGTTTCTCTTCTTTTCTCAGCTATTTGTAAGTCCTCCTCAGACAATGATTTTGCCTTTTTGCATTTGTTTTTTAGCGGATATAAGTTTGTACAGAAAAGGGGAAAAAATGTAACACTAGTAGTTTGTTTCCTCATGCAGCTTAAGAGAGAAATTAAAAAATGTCTGAAACTTGCAGACTATTTCCTCCTTTTGGAGACCCCTGGCCTTCTTGCCTGTTACCCTCTCACCTCCAATTTTACATGTTGAAATCCTAAACTCCACAGAATCTCAGAATGTGACTGTATTTGGAGATGACATCTTTAAAGAGGCAATAAATTAATAAATTAAATAAAGTTAAAATGAAATCATACAGGTGGGTTCTAATCTAACAGACTGGAGTTTTCATAAGAAGAGACCAGGACACAGGTTTACACAGAGGGAAGAGCATGTAAGACACAGAGGGAAGATGGTGTCTACAAGGCAAGGAGTGAGACCCCAGAGGAAACCAACCCCACTGACACCTTTACCTCAGACTTCCAACCCCCAGGGCTGTGAGGATATAAATTTCTGTTTTATAAGTCACTTACTCTTTGGTTTTTGTATGGCAGCCCTAGCGAACTCCTGCCCCCTTTAGCTTTTTGTATCTAAAAGGTACTTTCTCTACTATTTCATGGATCATCCAAAAAAGTCAATCAGACAGTGATCAGCTCTCCTGAGCTACAAGTTCAATCACATTCAAAATATGATGTGGAAGCACCTTCTTCCAGATGTTGGGTTTTCTTTTCATATGAATGAATTCTGTTCTAATAGAGTGAAACCTCGTGACTTAGGCTAACGTGCCCTGTGTTATAGCTCTGAACAATGCATTGATATCTGATGCTTGCACATTAAAAAAACTGATAATCTGACAGCTTCTCCTCCTAAGAGGATGCAGAGTATGCAGAAATAATGTCAAGATGGCATGAGAATTCAGAAATGTATTTTTTTCTGTAGAGGGACCTGAGCCAGTGGCAGGAATGAAATCCAAGAGAGAGGTTCTGTCACCATGAACTTCGGTGACTGGCCCTACCTTGGCTACCAGGTGACAGGAGCAGTGTTCTCAGGCTCGACACAGAAGGTAGTACAGAGGACAGCACTCAGCCTCCCTCAGCAATTCCCCCTCTGTGCTCCCTGGACCAGCTCTGTGACCTTGGGTGCACTCAGAACACACTCTCCTCATTCATGACATGGAATAAAAATGGACCATCAGGAGAGTAAATGAAATCATACATGTGAGAACTATATAAATTATAAAGAACTACACAAATGTAACTTACCATTAATATTGTTAGAGTAGGTGCAGGATTACTAGACCTGAAATCACAAGATTTCTAATTCTATGACCTATGTCTGTTTCATTATGTATGTTACACTTGATTTAAAATATTTACTAAAAGACCAAATTTCTAATTCTGTGTCTGCTGCAAACTAGCTTAACACCAGTTATGTATATAGGACCACCTTCCTTCTAAAGCACCTTAGTTTCCTCACCTGTACAAAGAGAGGGTTGAATCCTATTATCTTATTATCTGGACCAATCTAAAATTCTGTGTTCCTTTTCTCATTACTCAATGTTATGATGATATAGTTTTAAAATGAAGACTTTGACATACAGGTGGGAACACCACTTTTTGATGTGAAATGCCTAAGGTCAAAAGACCAAAAGGGTTTGGGAGATTCCTGGCTCTCGAGGTGTCAGGAGGGATGGACTGACTGGGAGACACTCTAGTGGATAAAAGTACTCTGTGAATTTCAGGCATAAAAAAATACAGAGTTCCTTGTTCATCTTCTCAACATTTGCACACAATGTAAGTACTCATGAAAAGTTCAAAACACAGACTTCCTTTTCCCTAAACCTAAGCATGAACTCCAGTTCTGTCAACTCTTCAGCCAGCTCTGGGACCCAGGAAGTCTCCTACCTGATGAGCATCGGAAGGTCCTGCTCTGCATTTCCTCATTTCTACAGAGGATTGAGAGGAGACAGTGATGAACTCAGGCCACATTTTAGATAAATCTTTCATATACAAGTACTTAAGATACTGGAACATGTTTTCTTTAAGGCATTTTAAATATTATACAAATAATCTTATTCTGTTTAAAAGTGAAAATCTTGGGAAGACAGAAAAGTATGAAGAATGGAATATACATCTATAATTTAACACCCAGAGATAAATTTTCAATGAGGAAGCCACATCCCACCCTGAGTCACACATGTTAAGGGACAAGAACACCAGACCTTCCTTCCTTCCCTCTATCTTCCCATCAACCCCAATCCCACTCCCACCTGGTCCCAGAAAGACTTGCAGATGGCTGCATGACAGTGGCTAAGTCTCTTAAGCCAGACCTTGGTTACCACTACACCCCTGTTAGGAAGATACCACGTGACCTGAATGTTACTCACTGAGCCCCTTCCTCACACCACACACAGTGCTTAGTGCCTCACACACCTCATCTATGAGAAAGTGCTCTGTAAACCTTCAGGCACCATTCAGACTACAGTGTGAAGCTACTGTGAGTTCTTGATTTGTCCTGATGACAATTTCATCGTCCAGAAGGTAGAGGAAACGTGGAGGGGGGCGTAAATGGACCTAACTCTAAACAACAAAGAATTAGGTAGAAAGTGATAATTTCAGGTAAGAATTTTCTTTACAGACTAGGAAACAGAAGAGACCTACACCTTTCTCTGGAAGATCTTCCTAGAATCGAAATATTCCATTTTTTTCCCCTTAAACTCTCAAATTTCCTGGATATTATTTGATGGAACTTGTATCACAAATATGTTGAGTACCAATCAGAATGAATGTAAAGGGTCTGAAAAAAAACAAATCTTATGTTCCATGAGAATCTGAACCTAGAGTCCAAACATGTGGAAAGTCAAATCTAAAATCTCTCTCTCAGGCACAGGTGCATGCACACAGAAGGGTTCACACATCCCGACCCCACCCCCAGCACTGCTGCAGATTCCCAGCAGACCTGCCTTCCACCTGCCATGTGTTGTCAAAGACCCAGTCATGAAGCTTCCTCTCTGGAGGCTTCTATTGAAAAGAACACAGAGTACTTGTTCCCAGACACTTGGTGGAGATCCTGAGAATAGTGAATCCTGGAGGCGAATTTTAATTACAGCTTCCCGCAACAGCCTCACCTATTTTGCCATTTTACTGAGGACAGCAGCCTTCGCCTCACCCAGTTGTTGCACCATCTTGTAAAATAGGCTGTTTTTATTTTGCAGCAAATTATTTGGCTGATTATGTTCTTTTCGTGTCCCTGAATCCAAAACCTGTTAACAGCAGAAAGAAACCCATTAGCATACAATATCCCCCAGTAACATAACTCAGGCAATATCTCAAAAGGGGGCAGGACAGGGAGAATTTGGGCGGTAGGATTGGTGGTATTTACATGGTTTGATTCCCATGTTTCACTGGGAGACAAGGGCCCAGCCAAGCCTTTCATTATTATATGGTTATAGGAAAGGAAGAAAATGAAAGTTCTTTCATTTTCAGAAAAATGAAAGCTTTAATCATGACTATGATTACTGGAACTGAACACTCTGTAGCATTTTATATTCTGCCCAGGGCCTTTGGGGTTGTTATCATTAGTGCTTTTAGCTCTCAGACTGTGAGCTTTGAGGGCTATTTATAAGATACACAGCGTTGGGAAATGTCTTGATTCAAGAAAATCAAACATCTGTCACTTCCACAGCCGCTCCTCCAGGCTGGCCACCTGCCCTCTGGAACATTAGACTTTGTAGTAGATTGACTTGTCTTTATGTCCTTAAAGCTTTCAGAACAGACAATCACTTGCTTTCCAGAAAGGAAACAGGTACAGTTATCCCTCAGAGCTATTGTGGGTTCAGTTTCAGAATTCCAGAATATAATGAACATCACAGTAAAGTGAATCACATGAATTTTCTGGTTTCCCAGGGCACATAGAAGCTTTGTTTACATTATTGTCTACCCAAGCATGTGTGCAATAGCATTATTGCACAATAAAGAAGAAACAATGAAAAAAACAATGTACATAACTTAACTTAAAAATAAAGTATTTCTAAAAAATATTAACTATCATCAGAGACTTCAGTAAGTCATAGTAGCAATATCAAAGATCATTGATGTTACAGATCACCAGAGCAACTTCAATGATAGTGAAAATGTTTGATATATTGTAAGAAATTACCAAAAGGTGACATAGAGACACAAAATGAGCAAATGCTGTTGGAAAAATGCCACCCACAGACATGCTTAATGTAGGTTTTTGACAAACTCTCAATTTGTAAAAAAAAAAAAAAATGCAGTATCTGGGAAACACAATAAAACAAGGTATGTCTATATTTCTAAAGCAAGCAATAAAAATAAGATTGCCTCAAAAATTAAAGTTTTGAGAAAGAACATTACTGGTGATGTTTTTGCTGAATTGAAAGCCAACTGGTAATCAGAAGCTCTAGAAAAATATACAAGCTTTATACCTGGGGTAAATGGAGCACAGAGGACAATCCCCAACTCTGTAAATGGTGGGTGCAGAGGTCCCCTGAGGTCTAATCCTGCCATTCCTACCAGAGGAGTCAGCAACCACAAGCAGTTCAGAACAAAATATAAACAAGTAGCTAAGTTTACATCTCCTGGTGGGACCTCCCTGTGACATCAATGATGAACGCAACCAGGGAGTCCTACACTGAAGGTCTCCCAACACAGGAGTGAGAAGGGAAGCTCCACAGTGAAGGGTAAGATCCTTTCCTAGAAATAAGGTCATTCATCACAAAGGTGACAGGCTCCAAAGAGAACCCTAGCATCTCCCTTCTCCCTCTGTCTTCCCTACTCACCCAGATGCTCAGTCTCTGTACCCAGAAACCAACATCAATTTCTTTCTCTCTCCTCAGATCCCATGTTCAATCCATCACGCAGTCCACTTGGCTTCACTTCTTTATCTACCCCAAGCCCCACCATCTCACCATTGCCACCACAGTCATCTTAGACTAATCCAAAAGTCTAGAGAGGGCACACTGTAAGATAGCGAATACTGAATTTGTAGAACTGAAAGACCATCAGTGTGATTTTAGCTGTAAAGGAAGGAGGGTGAGCAGAGTGGGACAAAACTAGAAAGTTGGGGAGGGACTGGCCAGACATTGTTTCATAAAAGTTCTTTAATTTGTTCATAGGCATTCATCAAGAGAGAAAAATTTGAGATTATGGAAATTTACCAGGAGATATTGGTAAGTAAAAGACACTTGCTCTTTGGAAGAAAAACTATGACAAACCTAGACAGTGCATTAAAAAGCAGAGACATTGCTTTGCTGACAAAGGTCCATCTAGTCAAAGCTATGATTTTTCCAGAAATCATGTATAGATGTGAGAGTTGGACCATAAAGAAGGCTGAGCACTGAAGAATTGATACTTTTGAACTGTGGTGCTGGAGAAGACTCTTGAGAGTTCCTGGGCTGCAAGAAGACCAAACAAGTCAATCCTAAAGGAACCCTGAATATTCATTGAACAGACTGATGCTGAAGCTGAAGTCCAATACTTTGGCCACCTGATGTGAAGAGCTAACTCATTAGAAAAGACCCGGATTCTGGGAAAGATAGAAAGCAGGAGGAGAAGGGGACAACAGAGGATGAGCTGGTTGGATGGCATCACTGACTCAGTGGACATGAGTTTGAGCAAGCTCTAGGAGATAGTGAAGGACATGGAAGCCTGGTGTGCTGCAGTCCATGGGGTCACAAAGAGGTGGAAATGACTGAGTGACTAAACAACAAATCGGTAAGTAAAGCATTAAATAAATGAACATATTTTGATAATAGCAACAAAGCTGCTTTGTTCAGAGGATACATATGTTCACATCTGCAGATCAGGTGCTGAGTGATAACACTTTAGGACTGACCAGGTGACAGTTCAGCTTAGTTCAGTCACTCAGTCATGTCTGACTCTTTTCAACCCCACGGACTGCAGCATTCCAGGCCTCCCTGTTCATCACCAACTCCCAGAGCTCGCTCAAACTCATGTCCATCGAGTCAGTGATGCCATCCAATCATCTCATCCTCTGTCGTCCCCTTCTCCTCCTGCCTTCAACCTTTCCCAGCATCAGGGCCTTTTCAAATGAGTCAGGTCTTCGCATCAGGTGGCCACAGTATTGGAGTTTCAGCTTCAGCATCAGTCCTTCCAATGAACATTCAGGACTGATTTCCTTTAGGATGGACTGGTTTGATCTCCTTGCAGTCCAAGGGACTCTCAAAAGTCTTCTCCAACACCACAGTTTAAAAGCATCAATTCTTTGACACTCAGCTTTCTTTATGGTCCAACTTTCACATCCATACATGACTACTGGAAAAACCATAGCTTTTAACTAGACAGACCTTTGTCAGCAAAGTAACGTCTCTGCTTTTTAATATGCTGTCTAGGTTGGTCATAGTTTTTCTTTCAAGGAGCAAGTGTCTTTTCATTTCATGGCTGCAGTCACTATCGGCAGTGATTTTGGAGTCCAAGAAAATAAAGTCTGTCACTGTTTCCATTGTATCCCCATCTATTGCCACGAAGTGATGGGACTGATCTTAGTTTTTTGAATGCTGAGTTTTAAGTCAGCTTTTTCACTCTTTTCTTTCACATTCATGAAGAAGTTAGTTCTTCAGTTCCTCTTCGCTTTCTGAAACAAGGGTGGTGTCATCTGCATATCTGAGGTTATTTAAATAGCTGATAAATGAAGAGAAGCTAAAGGAGAAAAGTAAAGATATACTCATCTAAATGCAGAGTCCCAAAGAAAAGCAAGGAGAGATAAGAAAGCCTTCCTCAGTGATCAATGCCAAGAAATAGAGGAAAACAATAGAATGGGAAAGACTAGAGACCAGATGACATGTCCAAATTCTGTCCTTCCTCAGTTTCCCTAACCAACCACACACTCCAAGGTGACAGTATTTCTAAGAATTAGAAAATAAAAAGAATCTGCTACCATTAATGCTATAATACCAAAACCCAAAAATAAATCTTTAGGGTACATTTAGGAGCAAAGAATTTAATTGAACAGACCCTTAATTGAGCTGGAGATCAAGCCATGTTTCTGCTACTATGTCTAAAGCCTGGAAAAGGGCTTGAAATAGGTAAATTTCACAGCATCATTTATTTATAATGGAAGAATGATGCTTTAGGGGACAATCTTTGAAATGCAATGTTGAGAGGTAAGAACAAAGTGACAGGTAAAATCTAGCAATAAAAGGTTACTTTTCCAATTAGCATCAAGAACACAAAATGAACAATTAAGGATGCCTGACACAAAACATTTCTGGAAATTAAGAGTCACTGTTGGGTAGTCTTGAATGTCACCCCATGCCTCATGAAAGTCTGCAGGTAGAGCCCACTTCCTACTGTGATGTCTAGTCCAGGTAACCAGATGCATGGTTTGGCGCCTAGGGCATCCCTTTGGTTGGGGATGCCCCACTCCTGTCGTCTGTCTCCCCAGACCTCACTCCTGGGCACATCCAGCTCAGGGAGTGAGGCTACAGGCACTGCCTCAGTTCTGACAACCTTGTATCTACTCAGTGTCCCCACTGATGTCCCATCTGACAATGCAAGTGAGGTAGGGTGGGAAGTGATATTCCAGGAACTGTCCAAGTCAAAAAAGACAGTTCTATTATCATGAGACATAAAGAACTGTGGGTATTACTGGCCACTCATTAGTGATTATTGCCTGTTTTGTATTGTTAGGTAGGTAGAATAGGGAAAAGGAGTCCAAAATGGCGGTGGCTAAAAGACAAGGAAGGTCCGAGGACCAGAGTGAAGACTTCAGGCAGAACAAACAGAACAAACAACACTCCTGGTTAAACCCAATTTGCATAGGGCAGGCCCAAGTGGAGGAAAAAACATATAAAAGGAAGAGCCAAAGCGCTTTCTCACGTACTCTCTCTCCCACGTGCACACACCTCTAGCTCTCTTTCGCGCGCAGCGTGCGCACTCGCGGGCACTCTCTCTCTCTCTCCCTCCCTACGCACACGCTCTCGCTCTCTCGTGTGTGCGCTGTCTCTCTCTCCCTCCCTACGCACTCCTCCACTGTCTTCTCTTCGAGTCTTGGATTCTCCTGCTATCTTCTAAATAAAATGGAGCTGTAACACTGATTTGCCTAAGAGCTGTAACACGGTTTGTCCAAGACCCGAGAGCTGTGATGCGCCAAGGGCTTTAATGTCCGTTGCTCCAAATCTTTGTTGTGATGAGACAAAGAACCAAGGAACATACACTCACATGACAGTATGGACCATCAAAATACCTCAAAGTATCTTGCATTCCTTGACATTATTTGCTGCCAAAGTTTATCCTTTGAAGAATGCTTTTCTTGTTTTATAAAGGCACATCCTAACATGTATTGAAACTGAGCAAGCAACAGAGGAAAAGGACAAAGAAAGAAAGAAAATGAAAAAGAGAGAGAAAAGGAATAGATGGAGGAAGGAAATGAAGCTAAGGAAGGAAATATTAAATTACTAAGGATAGAAAGAGCCAACCAAACCTGGAAGGAATATACTAGACAGATATCCAGAGACCAAAGCCTGGAGCTTGCCATGTGTGCAGAACAGAGCTATTGTGTAAGAAACTCGCTGGTTGTTTAATTAGTCTCTCATCCCTGATTTGCCTTTCTTTCCAAACTCTCATCTGTGATGCAGAAGCTGGGTCTCTGCAAGTCACTGCAGCAGTTCAGACTATTTTGCCAGGTGGCCTTTGTTAGGTTGCCAGTAGGGGGCACTAGAGGGAGACTGAAGCTGGGAAACACCGCTAATGTTCTACTTGATAGCGTCTCCTCAGCACTGGGACCTGACTCAGCCCCCAGCTATTAGCACCTGGAGAACCAGTCCCATCTTGCCCCCTCACAAATATGACCAGCAACCAGGCAGTGACTTCTTGGAGGTCTGAGTATCAATTCCTTAGGGCCTCTTTTCTGAGTTCTCAGGTCTGGAGATCTGTCCTAGGATATGGTAGCTGCTTTCTAAAATCATTACCCCAGTGTTTCACTTTTCTAGCCCTCTAATCCCTATGTAATAAATGCTGTTTTTCTCACTAGGCCTTTTCTTCTCATGGACTCCTGAGAAAATCTACAACTTTAGTCATAAACCTCCTGGCAGTCTAAACTAGAGGCTAATTTTTTTTATAAGGGAATCAAAAAATGCTGAAACAACTGACACAGTGAAAATGACTGAGTTCTACCCCACTAAAATATGGAGATATAACTTGGGTTTGGAATATTTTAATGGTTGGCCATCATAAAAAAATGACGATTCAAATAAACTTTTAATATGAAAATATAAGATTATTGGATATATTACTTAATAGTGCATTCTAAAAGTAGAGTTAAGTACTTGAGTAATTTTCAGGAATGAGAGAAGAAACTAAGAGAAAAATTAATGGAGGTTTCTATCAAATTTTACACAGAAGGATACACTGAAAATTGAACATAAATGGAAGCAACTAAAATGGAGAGGGTCTTACCATTATCCATTCACAGTCAATAATGTTGCTCAACCTGTGTGCAATGGTCAGCACAGTGCACTGGGCAAATCTCTCACGAATTCTTTTTTGTATGAACTCATCAGTTCTAGAAACAAAGAAGTTGATTTAATTCAGTAAAGACAGGAAAAGCAGACTTAAGACTTAAAAACATCCTATGATATTTTTACAATGTTTTTTTTAAATCAATACTTTAACATATAGTCTTGTTCCTAAAAAACTAAGTATAAAAAGTCTACTTAGAAATTTACTATTTTTCATAAAATGATGGAAAATTAGTCTTCCCTCAAAATTGCTTGAAACTATCAGGAGCTGGATTTAGGAATTCAGCTTTCTTAGGGTGCTTCATAACAATATTAACACCATATAACATGTGTTGGTTTTTATGTTTATTTTCTGGAATTAATATTATCAACAGATATCCATGAGGCCAAGCGAGCATTTAGAAACATTTCTAAGATTCACTAAATGTTTTCCATTTACCACATTTACAAGTCAGTTTAAGATTTCCTGGGGCTCAGCTCCACACCTTGGATCCACGTATGATGTGGCTTTGTCAAGAATCAATATCTGATTCTTCCTGAGAAGAGCCCTGGCAAGGCACACCAGTTGTTTCTGACCAGCACTCAAGTTCAATCCAGATTCTGCTAATTCAGTATTCATTTTAGCAGGAAGACCTTCGACAGATTCTTTGAGTTGTACCTGTGGATACAGAAAGAATGACATTTTTCTAAGCAAACTGCTACTGAAGTAGACATGCCTTTTAGACATTAGAGCTTTGACATCCTCAGGACTTCTTACGTATCTTACATGTACAGCCAGGTGATGGGGAGAGCTCCTTCCAATGAGTGTTCACTGAGAAAGATTGTGGAGTCAACTCAGGACAAAAAGATCTCAGTGTCCCCCTTTCCCACCACAGGACATCCACCAAACCACCCCCCCCCCCCAGGGGTTAGTTAAGGAAGTTTCTCAAAAAGTGAAGCTATTTCTCCCAATATGATTGAAACAGAAAAGTTAAAAGGATCTTTATGGTTGAGTCAAGTTTCCTAAAGTACATTTTGCATAAGAATTCATACACTAGAGAAAAGTTTTCAAAAATTTTACAGAAAATCTGGTTCTCTGAAGATATAAGCTTATTGGCCCTTTACTATTTTCTAAAGTTTAATATATGCAAGTTCCAGCAATAGCAAACTGCCACTTATACATTAGTAATCCTGGAGCCCATTCTGATGATGGTTCTTTCCCAAGTTTAATCCTACAAATAGTGGACCAGTCAAGTGCATTTTCTTCAGTGTCTTAAATGCATTGTTTGTGAATGAAAACACATGAAAAAGAAAACACAACATCTTATTTCCCCCAGTATATGGATACAGGTAATTGTCGTCCAGTTGCTGAGTCATGCCCAACACTTTGCAACCCCATGGACAGCAGCAAACCAGTGTTCCTAGTCATTCATTATTGCTTGGAGTTTGCTCAAACTCATGTCCATTAAGTTGATGATGCCATCCAACCATCTTGTCCTCTTTCATACCCTTCTCCACCTGCCTTCCATCTTTCCCAGCATCAGGGTCTTTTCTAATGAGTCATCTCTTCACACCAGGTGGCCAAAGTACTGGAGCTTCAGCTTCATCATCAGTCCTTCCAAGGAAAATTTGGGTTGATTTCCTTTAGGATTGACTGGTTTGATCTCCTTGCTGTCCAAAGGACTCTCAACAATCTTCTCCAGAACCACAGTTCTAAAGCATCAGTTCTTCAGCGCTCAGCCTTCTTTGTGGTCCAACTCTCACATTGGTACATGACTACTGGGAAAACCATAAGTTTGACTACATGGACTTTGTAGGCAAAGTCATGTCTCAGCTTTTTAATATTCTGTCTAGGTTTGTTATAGCTCCTCTTCCCAGGAGCAAGCATCTTTTAATTTCATGGCTGCAGTCGCCATCTGCAATGATTTTGGAAATAAAGTCTGTCATTGTTTCCACTATTTCCCCATCTATTGCAATGAAGTGATGAGATAGGATGCCATGATCTCAGCTTCTTGAATGTTGAGTTTTAAGCCAGCTTTTTCACACCCCTCTTTCACTTTTATCAACAGGTTCTTTAGTTCCTCTTCACTTTCTACGATTAGGGTGGTGCATAGACCTGGATTACTGTGATACTGAATGGTTTCCCTTAGAAATGAACTGAGATCATTCTGTCATTTTGGAGATTGCACCAAAGTACGGCATTTTAGGTTCTTTTGTTGACTTTTTTTTTTTTTTTTTTTTGCAGCCAAACAAAAATAAATTCGAGACTTGAAGCCAGGCAGCCTGGGGATTAAGTCTTGCCTGGCTGTACCAACTGGGCAAGTTCCTGAACCTTCTATCTTAGCTTCCTAAACTCTAAGACTATGATACCATAATTATAAAGGTGTGCGCCTCCTAACATTGTTAAGAATATTAAATGAGTCAGTACATGCAGAATTTGTAACAGATCAATATATATTGCCCATTATTAATAATGCTATCGGCTAGCCCCTCCTCAAGTTCTGCTTCACTTTTCTACTTTGCATGTATCAGCACTGAGATTTCATTACATATGCATTGGCCTGCTTTTCAACTTCTTCAGGAGAATTTAAGCTCCAGAAGGACAGACATTTTGTCTCTTGATGACTGTGACAGCCCCAGAACCTGCAACATTGCCTAACAAGCTCTCAGTAGATATTTGTTGGCTAGATGAAGGTGGGCTTCCCTGGTGACTCAGTGGTAAAGAATCCGCCTGCCAAACAGGAGACTTGGGTTCGATCCTGGGTGAGATTCCCTGGCTAAGGAAATCGCAACCCACTCCAGTATACTTGACTGAGAAATCCTATGGACAGAGGAGCATGGCAGGCTTCATGAGGTTGCAGAAGAGTCAGACGCGACAAACAGCAAGAACATGAATGAAGGCATAAGTGACTGTAATTGTGTGACTTATCTGTTTCTGTAGATTAGAAAGTAATTAACCTCCAATTAAAATAAATAAATTTATATTAAAAAAATAAAATATACCATAGAAACTAAATTCATATGGATAATTAATTTATATATAACACTGTTTTCTTATTAAGTGTAATTGTAAAAAGGATATATTCTTATAACAATTAACTGGCTCCAAGATATCATATCACACTTTAAATAAAGGAAAGCACTGAAAAAGTTATAATTTAAGGAAAATAGAACAAATAACTACTATTCAAAACTATACATCTCAATATAGAATACTTCAGATTGTTTTTGAGCTTGGGAAAATAATAGAATATAGCAAAACTGAAGAATAATAAACTGGACTTTAAGGCATCCTGTCTCCATCATCGCTGTGTGCACTCTGTGTAGTAGGTGCTGTCACCCCTCACAGGAGGGGAACACAGAGGTCAGGTGGTTTCCACATTTTGTGGAACTTTCTTACTTTTCAAGAAGAAAATCTGGTGTGGCTCAGAAGGAGACACTGAAATGCAATCAACAGATGGGGAAGAGCTTTTACCAGAGCAGGGCCAGCAGTAAAGGAAGTTCACCTAACACAAGGCCCCGGGAAATGGACATGTGACCTGTCTCCACAGCAAGGACTGAACCACGTGGTTCCTTATGCACAGGCTGCTGATGCCCAGGTTTCTGTATCTTTGTTTCCTGTGTGATGAGATACGCTTATGTCCTAACAGAGACACTATCAATGTCAGACATTTACCTGTACTATTTCTTCCCAGTTTTGACAGGACATTTTTGTTATTGTTTAGTTGCTAAGTCGTGGGCCTTATGGACTGTAGCCTGCCAGGTTCCTCTGTCCATGGGATTTCCCATGCAAGAATATTGGAGTCGGTTACCATTTCCTCCTCCAGGGAATCTTCCCAACTCAGGGATCAATCCCACTTCTCCTCCATTGCACGCAGACTCTTCATCACTCAGCAACTGTGGAAGCCTCCATACTCTACTCTTAATTCCAAATCCCAGTATCTAAGGTGTTTCATTTTTGCTTTTTAATGGAAGCAACACATCAATGATTCACTTCCAGAGATTTATCTACTATGACCTTTTAACCTCTGAATGATACAGTGCTTCATCTTCAGGCACTACTCATGTTACATTTTGGAGCTGCCTTTGCTTTTTAGCTCCCCAATAGCACTAATTTCTGATGAACTTTTATCAGTTTACAGTAAGTTGGAAAGTTTTCAGTACATGAAAAATGTACTTTAGGCATATTTAGAAAAATAACAAAATGAGACAGGCAGCATCCATAGGAATGTCTTCCTCCTGAGTGTCCATCTCTGCAGAGGAAGAAGAAACAGAACTAGAGGACCTTAAATGTTTTTATTCCATCTTTTCCTTTCCTCATAAAGAGGAAAACAGTGGTTTCCTCCTACTAATTCTCAGTTTAACTCTGTGAGTTTGGGTTCACATATCCAGTTAGGCATTATTTACAAATTAATAACTAGGGTTTTTGGTTCACTTAAAAACTGACTTCATTGAGTTAGTGATACCTCTTGATGAGGGTGAAGGAGGAGAGTGAAAAAGCTGGCTTAAAACTCAACATTAAGAAAACTAAGATCATGGCATCTAGTCCCACCATTTCATGGCAAATAGAAGGGGAAAATTTAGAAACAGTGATAGATTTCCTCTTCTTGGACTCTTAAGTCAGTGCAGATGGTGACTATAGCCTTGAAGTTAGAAGATGATTGCTTCTTGGCAGGAAAGCTATGACAAAACTAGACAGTGTGTTAAAAAGCAAAGATATCACTTTGCTGACAAAGGTCCATATAATCAAACCTATGGTCTTTCCAGTAGTCATGTACAGATGTGAAAGCTGGACAATAAGAGAGCGCTGAAGAATTGATGCTTTTGAACTGTGGTACTGGAGAACACTATTGAGAGTCCCTTGGAAACAAGGGATCAAACTGGTCAATCTTAAAGGAAATCAACCCTGAATATTCTCTGGAAGGACTGATGTTGAAGCTGAAGCAAAGACTCACAAATTTAAATGAAATCAGAGGTGCACTGTTTTTCAGGCAGGAGAAGGTGAAGCAATCAACCTAATTTAAGAAAACAAAATCCACATGTTGCTGAAAAGCAGGGTGGGTGTTTAAAGACTCAGTGGTAATATCCTTCAGAAACCAGAATTACTGACTAGAAACGGTCATACCTCCAAATCTGCCTGCTCACAGTCAAGGCTCATCTGTATATTACAGATTTCAGAGCTTCCATGGAAGGGTGACACTAAATGACAAACATACCAATTCAAACCAACATGAACAATCAATCTCTCAGATTTGTGAAACAACAAACAAACAGAAAAGATTTTTTAAAATATGCCACACTTCTCTGAAATGAAAAGATCAATCAAACATTTAGTAGTTATTTATGTAGAATGTTTTCCCTGTGTTTTCCTCTAAGAGTCTTATAGTATCTGGTCTTACATTTAGGTTTTCAATTCACTTTGAGTTTATTTTTGTATACAGTATTAAGGAGTGTTCTAATTTTCTTCTTTTACACATAGCTGTCCAGTTTTCCCAGCACCACTTACTGAAGAGACCACCTCTTCTCCATCGTATATTCCTGCCTTGTTTGTCACAGATTAGCTGACCACAGGTGTGTGAGTTCATCTCTGGACTCTCTAGCCTGTTCCATTGATCTATATTTCTGTTTTTGTGCCAGTGCCACACCATCGTGATTACTCTAGATCTGTATTGAACTAGCCAAAAAGTTCGTTTAAGTTTTTCCATAAAATCTTATGTAACAAATTTTTGGCCAACTCAGTGATATATTCTGAAGTCAGGGAACCTAATTTCTCCAGCTTCGTTTTTCTTTCTTAAAACTGCTTTGGCAACTTGGGGTCTTTTGTGTTTCCATTAAAACTGTAAATTTTTTGGCTCTAATTCTATGAAAAATGCCATTGATAATTTGACAGGGATTGTATTTAATCTGAAGATTCTTTAGGTAGTATAGTCATTTTCACAATATTGTTTCTTCCAATCCAAGAACATGGTATATCCCTCCATCTGTTTTGCATCATCTTTGATATCTTTTGTCATTATCTTATAGTTTTATGGGTACAGGTCTTTTGCCTCCTTAGGTAGGTTTATTCCTAGGTATTTTATTGTTTTTGTTGCAATGGTAAAGAGACTGCTTTCTCAATTTCTCTTTCTAATCTTTCATCGTTAATGCATAGGAATACTCATTCTTACTTTTTAAAATCAAAAGACTGAGCTAGGTCCTAGGAGAAATTAGAAATCTGTCTATGGCTTAGAAGTCTAGGGTTTCTTCCAACAGTAGAATTGATTTATAAAACTAGTGCAAATACACAAAATGATTTGTATTAAAATATAAACTGACAGCAACTTAATAGTCAAAATTTTTTTCATGCAAGGGTGAGGAAATTCAAAGAAGTGGAGCAAGCAAAAACATGACACAAATAACAGAAAATTCTCTAGAAATGAACCTCCCATGTAAAAACTGAGCAGATGTTCCAGGGTTCTGTTATCTGCATTCATGCTACAGCATTAAAATGACATAATTGCCAATAAATAATCATCATTAATTCCGACTATATAATTGACCTTTATAAACACTTTCCTATGAAACTTCTACATTTTATTAGTATGATCTTGTTTATATCTTTTAGTTAATAAGAAAAAAACTACTATTGTCTCCACTTAGGAGATGTTTACCAAGACCAGAGGAATAAAATGAATATTGGAGTGTAATGGAGTAATTAATTCACTAGGTCACTAGTAGAATTTGATCCCTCATGCGAAGTGTTGACTCATTGGAAAAGACTCTGATGCTGGGAGGGATTGGGGGCAAAGGAGAAGGGGACGACAGAGGATGAGATGGCTGGATGGCATCACTGACTCGATGGACATGAGTCTCAGTGAACTCCTGGAGTTGGTGATGGACAGGGAGGCCTGGTGTGCTGTGATTCATGGGGTCCCAAAGAGTCGGACACGACTGAGCGACTGATCTGATCTGATCTGATATAAGTACTCTGCTAAGGACAAGATAATGTGTCTATTTGTTCAGGGTTCTAGGAAAATAGCTAAAATGAAAACATGTCACATTATATTGTTGATTTTCATCATCATCAATACACACATTTTAAGTGTACCCATGTCATCAGTGTTTTCCTATTACCAAGTCACTGAAACTGACACGCTCCCCTTAATTATCTGCAAAGCTCTAAATGTAAACACACATATACAGATGCTAACAAGTTAATTACAGTTACTATTAATAAATTACCTCTTCTAAGGCATTCCACAGTTCATTATCCGTATGCTCATTAAAGGGATCCAGATTTTCCCTCATTGTTCCAGTGAATAAAACAGGTTCCTAAATACCCCAAAATAGTGAATGTTATTACCTTAACCTGTTTTCATTTTATTCTAATGTGTACAGAATGTCAAAATTAAAATGCAGAAACATCTAAATTCATTAATTATTAATAACATAGTTGCAAATGTATGATTACAAAAAAGCATCTCTAAAATAATTTTCCATTGTACAAAGTGTGCTACAAAATATCATTTGGACTACTGAACACTAACAGAAGAAAGTGTTGAAGAAGTTTTTTCATTGTAAGGAAAAAATTGAAGACAAAGGAAGATTTGATTTTTTTTTAATACCACCCTGCTATTAAATATCTGCTTAAACACTCACACAAACATGAGAAACTTAACATTAAGATCTACATAAATTAACTGTCAATGCTGGTATGACTGGGAAATACCAACAGCATGATTAGTAGAGGTTTGTGTCTCAAAGCAAACCACTAAACATTTACACATTAGCACTGAAGAATAAACTAGGCTATTTTCTCCATTGGTCAGACTGTCTTCTAGGGTCTGGAATCTCTCCACATGTGTGAAACGAACATCCCCACATGTGCAAGGGGAACGTAAGCTCCTGGGGTCTGCAGCACCTCTGTCCATGGAGAGATCACCTCTGATGTTGGCATCAGCTGGTCCCCACGTTCTCTCACCTGTGTGTCAGGATAACCTGCCTCACAGAACCTCACAGAACCTAGAACTTGCAGTTACTAACTGCAAGGCCAGGAGGACCTGAAACCCACCTTGACCTGTGTCATGATACTTTAATTTAAATAGTTCTTCCTATCCATCTGCTTCAGGAGGAGCCATAAGTAAATTACTCTGGAAATATATATGTCCTCTTGGCTTCAAGATTCATTTTGATATTTGGCAAAACTAATACAATTATGTAAAGTTTAAAAATAAAATTAAAAAAAAAAGAGAGAGAGAGAATCCTGTACATAAGCTCATGTAGGCCATTTACATTTTCTTCTGGAAGGCTCTAGTAACCTAGCTCATAAGAATATGGATAGCAGTGAAGAGCCCAATAAGCTCCTTTCAGTGAAGGGGGCAGAACAAGGGAATGCACTCGTGTGGGAACAAGAGGAGAACTGACTCTTCCACAAGTGCCCGGAACTGCTCTGAATCACACGTTCAAATCAGCCTTGGGGCTGGACTTTCCTCCTCACTTCACAAAAGCCTGAGAGGAAAGATGAAGATAGACAGACATTTCTTTCCCCTAATCATAAGGAAGAATGATACTCAGGAAGCCTTCCAAACCTTCTTTCAATATGGTCTAAGTTTTAAGCCTGGTGAGAGAGGAAAGAATACAGAAAACTCAGGATGTGCCACCAAAAAAGAGATATCTGAGCAAATCCACAATTAAAAAGACATTATAAAGGGAGATTTATTCGCACAAAGTTGATTAAGTAGCCTCCAAAGCACTGAAAATCACTAGTCATACAATATTTCAGAATGAATACTGAACTGAACTGAAAAAACTCAAAACACAAATTTAAGGTCTCCCTTAAAACTTGAATTTAGGATCAAAGACTAAACAACCATCTAAACAATGGTAAGCATTCCTTGTCAGGGGACTAACCATCATTCTACTTCAGATTTTTATAAAAACTTGTTACTTCTTGTAATTATCAACCTTAAGATTCCCACATGCAGGTATCTTCTGCATGTCTCCATGGGGTTTACACAAGCGACATAGCCAGGCGAGGGGAGGCTGGTCCCCAATATTCTTCTTCCTTCCCTCCATTTTCTAGGTTCTTTCAAGTAAGCAGGCTACTCCCTGCATATAATCTCAACCGGTGGTCTTTCTGGGGGACATATTTAACTACTTCAGATCCTAAGCATAAAGAACACACATACTTCAGCTACCTGTTGTGTTTAAGAAAATTATTTAAGAAGAACTTTCATTTTTGCTTATTCCTGAAATTTTGAACAGAAGTTGAGGAGTACCTTCTTAATAACACAGTATTCATCTTTGAAAGTTCCCCCCATGACTGATGGTCTATGTCCCCACTCCCCTGTCTCTGCTCCTACTCAGGTCCTTGTTATCATCACATCTTCCCCAGTTCTGACCTGTTCATGCAGGGTCAGCAGTGACGGGGATGAGCCTGGGAGGAAGAGAGACCACCATGGAAGCTCTCTGCTGCTTCCAGGATCACAGGGACCAGGGATCCAAGGAAGATGGTGTGGGCCTGGCTCACCTAAGAGAGGCAACTCAAAGAAACAGCACTGGGCTCCCCCTCCACAGAGTCTGCTCTCAGCTTCCTAAATTCCCTAAATTGGGGTGTTGGGACACAAGCATCAATGCTTCCTACTCATTTGTGGGGGAGAGGAATGTAAGTTTTTGCACTTAGACAAGTAAATTCCAGTAACCAAACTAACAGGCTTTCTCCACCTCTGCAGCTAGCAAGACACTGTAAAGACAAAGGGCTCTTGGTTGGGGAGGGATAAGATTTTGAGTATCTTCTCCTGACACATATCAACCCATGACATACAAGTGCATAAACCCATTTCTAAACTGATATTTCCAAATGAGGGACAGAGCAATAGGAGTAGTATCTTCTGGCTTTGTTCTATGCTTATTCACTCTTGCTATGGTTTGGGGAGTCCTTTCAAGTGGGATGGTAGGAAAAATGGGGGAAAAGCTTTATATACAAGGATATGAAAGGACTTTACAGACATGCCCTTTATTTCTACTAACTAATCTCACATGGCCATTTCAGAGATGAGTACCATCAAAGCATAAAACTTGGGAATTTAAGCTCACTTATTTTCTACTGTAACCATAAGTCATAAATCTAATAGCCAGAGGAAATCTTTAAATATGGGGACTATCCAGTTTTTCTGAAAGGGATACCTTTGGAAAAATATTTTTCAATTGTGATAAAATATACATAAATTTCGGAGAAGGCAATGGCACCCCACTCCAGTACTCTTGCCTGGAAAATCCCATGGACAGAGGAGCCTGGTAGGCTGCAGTTCATGAGGTCGCTAAGAATCGGACATGACTGAGCGGCTTCACTTTCACTGTTCACTTTCATGCATTGCAGAAGGAAATGGCAACCCACTCCAGTGTTCTTGCCTGGAGAATCCCAGGGACAGAGGAGCCTGGTAGGAGGCCATCTATGGGGTTGCACAGAGTTGGACATGACTGAAGCGACTTAGCAGCAGCAGCAGCAGCACACATAAATTTGCTAGATTAGCCACTTTAAGTGCACACTTCAGTGGTGTTAAATACATTCACATTGTTGTACAGCCATCACCACCATCCAGCTGTAGATCTCCTTTCATCTTGAAGAACTGAAACTCTGTACCCATTCAACAACTCCCCTCTCCTGGCCACTCCTGGTACCCACCATTCTATATCCTGTATCCATGAATTTACTACTCTAGGTAACTCCTATTAGTAGAATCATAGAGTATTTGTCCTTTGTAAATTACTTATTTCACTTAATGTTTTCAAGGTTCATCTGTGCTGTAGCATGTGTCAGAATTTTCTTCTTTATTAAGGCTGAGTAATATTCTACTGTATGTATGCACACCACGTTTTGATTGTTGATTCATCTGTCAATGGGCCCTTGGGTGCCTCCACCTTTTTGCTGTTGAGAATTCTGCTATAACATGCATGTCCCAGTATCTCTTCAAGACCTTTCTTCCAATTCTTTTGGGTTTATATTCTAATGTAGAATTGCTAGGTCATATGATATTTCCATCATTAACTTTTCTGAGCAACCAACAAGTTGATTTCCGTAGTGGTTGCACTATTTTACATTCCTATCAGCAATAAACATGGGTTCTAATTTCTCTACATCCTTGCCAACACTAGTAACTTTATTTTTTTCTCTCTCTTTTCTTTGATAGCAGACATCTTAAGGGGTGTGAGGTGGCATTTCACTAGAGTCTGAAAAAACTATCTTGATTTAAAAATTACTTAGAGAAATCCCAGGTATTTTCAAGGTCACGGGCAGGTAGCAACAGCTGTCCCCAAGTCCACATTCACCGTCCTTTGGGTGCCATGTTGTACATGCTTCCTGATAACAGGTATTTCAGGACACATTACACCCACATTCCAGGAAGCACATTTGCCTGGCTCATTCTGTCTCATCTCCTCTCTGTTTCTCATCTCAAGAGGGTATTTTTCTGAGCTTCCTTTGATAGGCAGATGATTGCTAAGTATATAAATAAAAACTCATTTTTTTTTAAATCAGCAAGTCTGTCAAAGCAGAGGGCAGGATGATAGATGAGGACACAGGATCAAGGTTGCGCTTGGCTATATACCTGGAGGCTAGTAATCTCTCAGTAAATATCACAGAATTATGTTGAATGAATGAACCACAGGAATGACAGCAGTGTCTACCATGCATATAATCCAGTCTCCAAACTCTCCCTGAAAGTTACACTACTTTACAAAGAAGAAGAAAAGAGAACAGAATCAGAGCCCAGGAAGAGATGGCCAACTCAACACCCCACCATCACAGCAGGCACATATGGGTCTACATGAAACACTTCACACTCATTGACCTATTTTATCCTCACAACAGATTGAGGGGGTGACACTGTTATCTGCCTTGTAAGACAGAGAAAACCAAGTACATAGAGACAGAATTCTGAGTCCCCTGCTCTTCCTCACTATTCTGTATTGCCTCCCTGGTGAAAATCATTCATTAATGGCTAAACTGTCAAAGTCTCCCCAAAGCATCTATATATCCTATGATTCTCAAAGCCCCACAATTCCATAGAAAGTTCTCCAAGGAGATAATCACTTTTTAAAAGATGTCCTGGTTTCCCACAACAAAATTACATCTGTAAGACACTTATTAACAAAATTCATGTTTCCCTATAGGAACCTCTCCAGCGCTAAACAATTTATCCTTCTGTTCTCAGAATTATGTGATTATCAGTGAATAAAATTGTGGAAACTAAGGAAGTCTGAGTCAAGAAATCTATCTCAGTAAGTTATTAAATCACATGCACACAAAACTAACAAATGAACAACAACAACAACACAAAAACACCTGGTATCTGATGAAAGTGTCTATTGAAAATACCTGCTGCTAAAAACATGCTCTACCGGGGAAAAAAAAGGATCAACTCATTCACTTAATTTGAAAAAAACAATCAAATTAAAAGCACTTAAACTTAGACGCCTTATACAAAGAACATGTGAGAGTGCTCTGCTGTGCGTACCTGAAGTGCAACTGACAATTTCTTCCTTAAATCGTGCAGTCCAATATGTGCTGTCAAGATTCCATCAATATAAATGCCACCTTCAGGTTCTGACAATCGAAAAAGGGCAGCAATGAGGGATCTTTTTCCAGCTCCTGTTCTTCCCACGATGCCATACTGTAAAGAGACCCAGGGGGGATGAAGAATTAACAGGATGCACAAAACACAGGAGAACCCTGATTGTTGAAGACGAATTTTTAAGGTTCTATTATACATAAAGAGTAGTCTATAAGTTTCCCAGGGCTTCCCTGGTGGCTCAGATGGTAAAGTGTCTGGCTGCAGTGCAGAAGGCCCAGGTTCAGTCCCTGGGTCAGGAAGATCCCCTGGAGAAGGCCATGGCAACCCACTTCAGTATTCTTGCCTGGTGAATCCCATGGTCCGAGGAGCCTGGTGGGCTACAGTCCATGGGGTCACAAAGAGTCAGAGATGACCAAGCAACTTCATAAGTTTCTCAAGCATGGCCCTGCTGGCATTTTGGACCAGATAATTCATTGTTGAGGCTCAGGGGCCTGTCCTGTATATTGTATGATGATTGACAGTAGCCATGAACCCACTAGACACCAGATGCAACCCCCAAATTGTGGCAACCAAAAATGACAGAAATTCACAAATGTCCCTGATTAAGATCACCATCATCCTAAGAATACACAACATAAACTATAGTGATTTTCATGCCTTCTAAAAATGTCAGGCAATTTTATTCAGATTTCCCTGAATAAATTTTTAATATGCTGAAAATTGTTTGTTTTCTATAATTATCATATAAGGAGCAGAAGGGGATAACAGAGGATGAGATGGTTGGATGGCATCACTGACTCAATGGACATGAGTCTGAGTAAACTCTGGGAGTTGGTGATGGACAGGGAGGCCTGGCGTGCTGCAGTCCATGGGGTCGCAAAGAGTCAGACACAACTGAGTGCCTGAACTGAACTGATCATTATGTGGTATGCTAAAGGGGGAGACATATATGTGTATGCAGTGTGTGTGTGTGTGTGTGTGTGTGTGTGTGTGTGTAACTAACATTCACAAGTAAAGGAAGAAGACCTGAAAAATAATCTGCCTGCAGTGAAAAACTAGCAGTCTCCTAAGTGGTCCATAAGAAGTCAGCTTTTAGTTTGATTCCTACTCCCTGGATAATTTGACCTTGAGTATTGACCATGGGTAATTTTACAGAGATGTTGACAAGTCAAGACAGAGTGTTAACACAAACAAGTGCTCACTTTCTGTGTTATTTATTTAAGAGGAATTATTCTTCGGTAGAAAAATGAAATCACTTCCTGATATTAAATATCTTAATCATATTCTATCTTGAAAGGAAACATCTTCAAATATAAAATGCAGGTCTCAGTCTTGAAAGAGGCCAGTAGACAAAATTTCCATAATGAGATCAACAATGATATAAATAATGTTTGCTATTTACATGGGACCTTTCATCGGAGTAGGTCAAAAGGCATTTTATTAATAAATTAATACTTAACAACTGAACCTTGGAAAAACACATGTCAGGTGTCAGTCTATTTACTAAAACCAGAGCAGAGAGAAATTAAACGCACTAACAGTAAGATTCAAGAATCAGTACAGAGTAGGTAAAATGCTGGTGGCTGGTGGTTTAGTCACTGAGTCGTGTCCAACTCTTGCCAACCCCATGGACTGTCGCCTGCCAGGCTCCTCTGTCCATGGGATTCTCCAGGCAAGAATACTGGAGTGAGTTGCCATTTCCTTCTCCCATGTAAAATGCTGGTGAGGAATAAAACTGCATTCAAATATATATGCAGAAACTGGCCTTTTTTACCAATGAATTTTTAAGTGAAAAAAAGTATTAATCACTTGTGTCCAACTCTTTGCGACCCCCTGGACTGTAGACTGCCAGGCTCCTCTGTCCATGGAATTCTCCAGGCAAGAGTACTCGAGTGGGTTGCCGTTTCCTACTCAAGGGGATCTTCCTGACCCATGGATGGATCCCAGGTCTCCTACATTGCAGGCAGATTCTTTACCTTCTGAGCCACTGGGGAAGCCCAACTGCAAATTCTCTGAAGGAAGCTTTCCAAGAGATTATTTCATCTATATTTAAAATCTGGAATTGATGATAGTGTAAGATATGCTTTAAGTTTTAAAACTCATGACTTTAAAAAAGAACTACTAAATCTTTCTGAGCAATATAATCAGAATGCTTGGAATGTTTCATGTTTTCTGATTTGAATACTTCTAAAGTTTCAAATCTTAGTCTGTCAAATAAATCATGGCATTTCAAAAATGAATTTATCTTTATAGAGATTAAACATAAGAAAAGTGGGTTTACCTAAGTTTATTATCTTATAAAGGTAATACAATGACTATAAGACATTTTATTGTTGTTCAATCATTCAGTCATGTCTGACTATTTGCGACGCCATGGACTGCAGCATGCCAGGTTTCCCTGTCCTTCACTATCTCCTGGAGCTTGCTCAAATTCATGTCCATTGAATTGGTGATGTCACCCAATCATTTCATCCTCTGCCATCTCCTTCTCTTCCTGCCTTCAATCTTTCCCAGCATCAGGGCCTTTTCCAATGAAATGGCTCTTCACATCAGGTGGCCAAAGTATTGGAGCTTCAGCTTCAGCATCAGTTCTTCCAATGATTATTCAGGGTTGATTTCCTTTAGGGTTGACTGGTTTGATTGCCTTGCTGTCTGAGGGACTCTCAAGAGCCTTCTCCAGCACAACAGTTCAAAAGCATCAGTTCTTCAGCGCCCACACTGTTTATGGCCCAACTCTTACATCCATACATGACTACTGGAAAAAGCATAGCTTTGACTAGATGGACCTCTGTTGGCAAAATAATGTCTCTGTTTTTAATTTGTTGTCTACGTTTGTCATAGCTTTCCTTCCAAGGAACAAGCATCTTCTAATTTCACAGTTGCAGTCATCACCCACAGTGATTTGGAGCATAAGAAAATAAAGTCTATCACTGTTTCCATTGTTTTCCCATCTATTTGCCATGAAGCGATGAAACCAGAGGCAATGATCTTAGCTTTCTGCATGCTGAGTTTTAAGCCAGCTTTTTGCACTCTCCTCTTTCACCTTCATCAAGAGGTTCTTTAGTTCCTCTTTGCTTTCTGCCATTCGGGTGATATCATCTGCATATCTGAGGTTACTGATATTTCTCCTGGCAATCTTGATTCCACCTTGAGCTTCATCCAGCCCAGCATTTTGCATGCTGTACTCTGCATGTAAGTTGAATAAGCAGGGTAACAATATACAGCCTTGAAGTACTCCTTTCCACTTTTGAACCAGTACATTGTTCCATGTCCAGTTCTAACTGTTGCTTCTTGATCTGCATACAGGCTTATCAGGACATTTTGTATAATATATATGTGCCATTCTCTGCATGCAGGCAGGTTGTAGTGTGTATATATATGGCTCATCTGTTCTGTGTACAAGCAGGCCTCAAAGATATTTTGTATTTGGCTCCAGACTACCTCAACAATGTGAATATCAAAATAAAGCAAGATATATGAATTTTTTCTCTATGCAAATAAAAGTTATGTTTATACTATATTGTAGCCTAATGAGGTACAATAGCATTATATAAGGTAATAGTACATACCTTAATTTCCAATACTTTATTGCTAAAAGAATGCTAACCATCTGAGCGTTCATAGGGTAACATTAAAAACCACTGATCACAGATCAGAATAATAAATATAATAATAATGAAATGGTTTGAAATATTGCAAAAATTATCAAAATGAGACAGAGACATGAAGTGAGCAAATGCTATAGGAAAAATGGTGCCATTTTACTTGCCTGACACAGCATTGCCATAAATGTCCAATTTTTTTTAAGCATTATCTGTGAAGCACAGTTAAACAGGTGTGCCTATATTTCTGTGTGTTCTCATACATAAATCAACACACATCAGGACACAGGTGAGAACTGATCTGTGAGAATGTGTGTATGTTCCCATGTTACCAGCTCTACTATAACTGACCCATCTGTGCAAATAGGAACATCTGTACACTTTAGGTAAATGGACTGAGATATGTTGGGGCACCAAGGACTGCTCATGACCACAGGACTGTGAGTTCCAAACTCCAGTGAAGAGAACTAAAAAACCAGGGGACTTCCCTGGCATTCATTCCAGTGGTTAAGATTCTGTTCTTCCACTGCAGGAGGCATGGATTTGATCCCTGGTCAGGGAACTAAGATCACACATGCTGCATGGCCCCAAACACCCCAAAAAGAAAAAAGCAACTCACAGAAAACCTGACTCTAATTATTCCAGAGTTCAGTCTTCAAAGCTATAGTCTGAATGTCTTTTCTGAGTAACCAAAGGGTTCTACCAATTGCCCATGAAGAGTGTCACCAGTATCAGTAACCTTACATTCTTCAATCTAAAGACAGTTGGGGGACTTCCCTGGTGGCTCAGTGATAAAGAATCTGCCTGCCAATGCAGTAGACATGGGTCCAATCCCTAGTCTAGTAGAATCACACATGCTGTGAAACAACTAAGCCCGTGCACCACAACTATTGAGCCTGCACCTAGAACCCGGGAACCACAACTGTTGAGCCGACATGCCACAACTATTGAAGACCTTGCACCCTATAGCCCATGCTCTTAACAAGAGAAGACACCACCATGAGAGGCTCACGTGTGGCAACTAGAGAAAAGCCTAAGCAGCAACAAAGACCCAGCACAGCCAAAAATAAATAAATAAATAAAATTATAAAGACTCTTAAAGAAAATCTTCTGTTATTGGTTTTGCAATGGCCCCTTTCTGTTTTTCCAACCAGGTTGGTCTCTGATGATGACACAACTTATTACACACTTGCTTTTGGATCTCTCTTCACACACAAAACTCAACATATTCAACACCCAATGCCCCACACAAAACAATCCCTTCATTCGTCTTCCCTACTTTATTCTCATTACTGCTTTCCCAGGCTCACAGTGTTTAAAAAACAAATTAAATTCCTTAATCATAATCAGTGCAAATAAATTTAAAAAGTAAATAAATACTAGCTATAGCCCAGCACTCTGAAAAAAATTCTTAAAATTATATTTTTACTTTCTAGGCTGCTGCATGTGTTCTTTTTGTTGTTTCTGTATTTTTTTGTATGTGTTCTTAAAGACACAGTTCACATATTTAAGCAAAATGGGATTAATGTGAACATACTGTTATATGTGTCTTCATTTAGTATTTTGTAATGCTTTCATAATATTGTAGTACATGTGATCATTTATTTAACAAATCCTCTATTGCTGGATATTTAGGCAGTGTCAAATAGTTAGCTACTGGAAATAACTCTGTGTTAAATATCCCTGAAGCTAAATCTTTGCAAACAACTTTAAGCATTTCCTTCACATAAATTCTCAGATTTGGAACTGCTGAGAGTCAAGTATGAACCCCTTGGACAGCAAGTATGAATCCCTTGGATAGCAAGGAGATCAAACAAGTCAATCCTAAAGGAAATCAGTCCTGAATAGTCATTGGAAGAACTGATGCTAAATCTCCAATACTTTGGCTACCTGACACAAAGAACCAACTCATTAGAAAAGACCCTGATGCTGGGAAAGACTTAAGACAGAAGGGGAAGGGGACAACAGAGGATGAGATGGCTGGATGGCATCATTTTACAATGAGCATGAACTTGGGCAAACTCCAGGAGATGGTGAGAGACAGAGAAACCTGGTGTGTGTCAGTCCTTGGGGTTGTGAAGAGTCGGACACAACTAGGTGACTGAACAGCAACAACAAAGTATGAACATTTTCAGAGGAAGCTGTTAAGCTGCTAACCTACCCTCAAGAAGTATGATACCATTTTTTACTCCCACCCATTTCCCTGCACATTCACAAATCCAGGTGTTAGAGCTTTGTTTTAATTGACATCAATTTGATTCCAAAAAGTGGCATCACTTTCCCACGATGTCTTACTGGAGGGAAAACAGCTCCCGCCTCCCCGCCCCCTGCACCTGCCCCCTCTGGTCCATGTGCTCTCACTTCTCAAATTAAACTCCCAAATGCCAGCTCAGCATCCAACACTACACCCTAGGATGTCTCTTCTACAAAACTGTCCTCTCATACTTCATGTACATGAGTCAGCTTCCTTGGCATCACTAGGTAATTGTGAGGGTTGAATGCAAAAACGTGTGTTACGCACTTGGTAGTTCATTTTCCTGAATGCTTTGCAGATGTCTAGGTCTTCACTCACTGGATCAGAGCATCATGCTTTTGCTTATCTTGGTCTTACCTCCCAGAATGCCTTTCACATGCATTTCCACCTGCTGAAACCCTAACCACACATCACTAAGTCTGTCTCACATGTCTAATTCCTTGAAAATGCTCTCCCTGTCTCCTGATGTGGGCTTGTTCCAACTCTAGCTGATGTTATGTCATTTTATATAAATGTCTATAAAAATCATGACCTCCTTCTAGCTTACAAAGTTAATATAGTCATTTTCTTGTTTCTTCAACTAGACTGTATACATGACATCAGAATCTGTATTGGATTTGACTTTTTCTTATTTGTATTACCTGTGGTGTCCTGAGACAAAGAAACTTCCACTGGAAGATGAGATTTTTAACTCAGGCCAGAGAAATTTATGGAAAAAATCTATTACCATTTTATTTAGGTATAAGATAAATCAGAGACAGATACAGCAGATGGATCCTATAGCCATAAATAGAATTTCAAATGGTCAACAGCTCATTTTCATGGGACAGACAACACTTTCTGCAATGCAAGTGGTTATGGTCATTTTACACCCTATGAAAATAATGACCATTTTGTCCAAGCATTTACTCTGGGTGCTTTACATGTCTTATGTTCTTTAAGTTGTACATCAACCCTACAGGTTACATCCTATCACTTCCATTTTGCACAAGAAAAGATTGAGGCTTAGATAACTTAGTCTGTCTGAACTATCAGAGCCCATAAATAGCAGTATGGGACTCAAATCCACATCTTTTGGCCTCTTTTCCATCTGCTGATGGGACTCTTTATTATTTGGATGGCCTCACATTTTATCATGTCCCTCTGTGTAGCTAGAACACAGAGAGTGGGGATAGGTGTAGTTTCAGTTAAAAAAAAAAAAAACAGGCCTACCATAGAGAACTTACAGTCAGAAACTTAAAGCATGACGTGGACACAAGTGTATATATGGTGAACAGGAGCAAAGATGGTACCTGAAGTCAGGTTGACCAGCTGTCAGCAGAAAGAACTGGCATCCACAGCCAGATTGAAAGAAACCTGCAGTTCAGTGGGACACATGATGCCTGGGGAACAGGTCAAAGAGACCTCATGCCCTGCTAGGGGCAGCAAGACTCATTTTTTATCCCATCAGATGGTGAAACAGCCACACATACGCTGCTGCGCTGGGCTGTCTCTGACTCCAGGTCCAGACAGGGCTGAGCCTGTGGGAAATCCCCCTGGTCCCTGCAGGAGGCTGGTGTGGGGAAGGCGGGACAGCAGAATGAAAAATGCCTGTGATGGAAGACAGACTCCACTGGAAAGACACAAATAATGCAGTAGAATCACACAGAATTAGATTATAATGTAAAAGTGAAATTTATAGAGCATAAAGGTAAGGAAATCTAGTGGCACAGAATATTCTAGAGCCTCCTGCTCAGTCACAACAGAGATTTGAGAATTCTTAAGTTCAATTTCAAACTGTCAAAGCACATTTCTTGGGAATCACAGGTTATCACTCATAAAAAACTGCCCATGGGAGGGAAAGGAGGAGGTTATGTTCAGCTGTAATGCTGAGTCAAGAGGTCTGGGTGATCCTGAGACTCTGCATTTCTAAGAAGCTCTAGGAGATGTAGGTGCTGCTGGCTCTGGCACCACAGTTTGAGTCACAAGGAATTAGGAACCAGCAGGGGAAGGGGGACAATCTGGGAGTAAGGAGAGTGGCTTTTAAGAAAATATTATGTAAAAAAGGAGAAAATGTAAGAAACTAATATTTTGCACATTATAGCATGTTCTACTAAGCATCTGTAAAAATGTATCATCCAAATAATAGCTGTGAGCAAAAACAAAGCAAAATCAATCTACCTCGAGAGCTGGAAAATACTTTATTGCCCAGGATTCTCTAAAATGATCAAATCAACCACAAAATCATCTAAATGAAAAATTTAGCCTGTTTTCAGACTCTAACAAAGAAGTCTAGGGTCCTATTTATCTCACGTTGGCTTTTATGTTTGGCTGTTCTGAGTCCTGATTGCCTTCGAAGAGCTGTCTCTGGCTGTGTTGAGTAGGGGCTACTCCCTGTTGCAGTGCACGGGATTCTCACTGAGGGGGCTTCTACTGATGCTGAGCAAAGACTTCAGTAGTTGTGGCACATGGCTCAGTAGTTGTGGTGCAGGGCTTAGGTGCTTTGCAGCATGTGGAATCTTCTCAGACCAGGGATTGAACCAGTGTCCCCAGCATTGGCAGGCAAATTCTTATCCACTGCACCACCAGGGGAGTCCTAGTTCCTTATTTTTACTTGCTATTTCTTCTGTAAATTAAAATCCCACATCAGTTCAGTTCAGCCACTCAGTCGTGTCCGACTCTTTGTGACCCCATGAATCACAGCATGTCAGGCTTCCCTGTCCATCACCAACTCCCGGAGTTCACTCAAACTCATGTCCATCGAGTCGGTGATGCCATCCAGCCATATCATCCTCTGTCGTGCCCTTCTCCTCCTTCCCCCAATCCCTCCCAGCATTAGGGTCTTTTCCAATGAGTCAACTCTTCGCATGAGGTGGCCGAAGTACTGGAGTTTCAGCTTAAGCATCAATCCTTCCAATGAACACCCAAGACTGATCTCCTTTCAGTCCAAGGGACTCTCAAGAGTCTTCTCCAACACCACAGTTCAAAAGCATCAATTCTTCAGCGTTCAGCTTTCTTCACAGTCCAATTCTCACATCCACACATGACCACTGGAAAAACCATAGCCTTGATGAGACAGACCTTTGTAGGCAAAGTAATATCTCTGCTTTTGAATATGCTATCTAGGATGTCATAACTTTCTTCCAAGGAGTAAGTGTCTTAATTTCATGACTGCAATCACCATCTGCAGTGATTTTGGAGCCCAAAAAAATGAAGTCTGACAGTGTTTCCACTGTTTCCCCATCTATTTCCCGTGAAGTGAAGGGACCAGATGCCATGATCTTAGTTTTCTGAACATTGAGCTTTAAGCCAACTTTTTCACTCTCCTCTTTCACTTTCATCAAGAGGCTTTTTAGTTCCTCTTCACTTTCTGCCATAAGGGTGGTGTCATCTGCATATCTGAGGTTATTGATATTTCTCCCGGCAATCTTGAATAGTGCCTACTATACTTTCCTATTGACTAACTTCCAGAAATCAGGACAGAAGAGGAAATAAGAGAAAGAGAATAAAGCCCCACTTCTGCTGGGCTGGCTCACTCTCATGTCCCCTGCCCACCACACCCTTCCCCCACCCCCCCGCCCCCTCCACAACAGCCTCTCTCAATCAAATCCAACACCAAAGGGTTGTCCTGGAGTGATGAGGGCTGGGACAGGTGAGCTTGAGAGGGAACCTAGAAGGTAGACAGGTAGAGTGAAATCAATTCATGAACACACTGCCCAGGTATCATCTCCAAACACAGAAATGAAACTAAAAGTGAAACTGAGTGGACCAAGGTACAGATCAAAAATCAAGTTACTGCAGTTATTAATTCAGTCTCCAAATTCAATTTTCCCTCAAACATTTCAGAATCTCAATCCCATGATTTTCAGGTTTTAGAAGGAAGAATAAGAATCTGTTATATTCCTAAGTTATACTACGTATAAGTCATATTTTATGGCTTTGGGGAAAATTTAAGACAAGTGCAGGTTAACAGAATTACATTTACAACAGAAAATCTGACACACACATTGTCTGAGAGTAAGTAAACACCACCTACAGTGCTCTCAGGGAAAAGATTATATTAAGAGCTGTGGTTAATGTTTTCCTGACACAGCAGTTCACATTTTTCCTGACCTACACTGAAACTGGAAATAATTAGGAGGGAGCTTTTGCCCTGTGACTAACTGAAGCTGCTCCCTGGGTAGCATTTGGGCATTACATTGAATATTCTTTCATATTACAAGGGTTTCATTCATTAAATCACAGCTACAGCCATTAGATGGGTCTGGGGTGGTTAAGAGTTTTAAAGAGCAGTTCTTTCAGTTATTTACGGAGTAGTCATGTGTGTGTGCTGGTTCCTGCTTGCTCACACCTGTGTAAGTCACTCACCCTCACAACCAGCAGTCCCTCAGCACCCTCTCTGTGCCTTGCAAAATGCTACTTTCTGGGAACAAAAATGAAAACAAGAGGCTCCCTGATTATAAAAAGCCTCAAAGTACTGTGAGATGCAGATCCCAAATTACAAAGCATGCCACAGGTGCTATCTTTTAATTATGATGAAATTCACATAACATAAAATTTAACCATTTTTAAGTGGACACCATTTGGTGTTCAGTACATTCACATTGTTGTGCAAGCAAGCTTGAGATTTTTTTTTTGCCTCGTAAAACTGAAATTCTTACCCATTAAAAACAACTCCCCATTTCCCCTTCCCCAGTCCCTGGAAACCACCATCCTACTTCCTGTCTTCTTGGATTTGATTACTCTAGGAATCTCACATAAATGGAATGAGAGTATTCATTTCTTTTGTGTCTGTCATCAAGGTTTATCCATAGGTCAGAATTTTCTTCCTTTTTAAGGCTGAATAATACTTAATTGTAAGGATTTAGTTCCTTCCAACTTTTGGCTGCTATGAACATAGGTGTACCATAAATGCTACCTTAATATAAAAGACACTAAGGGTATATTAGTGTGTGTGTGTATAAAAGTATATATATACACTAATACTAAAAGTATTATATATATATATATATACACTAATATGTATATTAGTATATTAAGTATATGTTAGTACATTAAGTATATGTTAAGTATGTATATTAAATATATATAATATATATTAGTATATATAAGGGTATATTAAGGGTACATTAAACTGAGGGTCTCGAAGATGCATTCAAGTTGACTCCAAAAATGAGATTTTCACCATCCAGATGATGGAGGGCCTGGGTCTCTGAGGCAGGACCAGTATGTACACAGGGAACAGGGAGGATGTGGTGCTTTGGGAGAACCTGCACGCAGTCCCATTGCAGGGGGGTGTGTGTCAGACAAACTGGCTGCAGAGTAAGGTGGGGAAGAGCTCCTAACACCTTGTCTGTTCTGGTTTAGTGTCTTCTTCAAGACTCTGTCCTGGTCCCAGCTGAGGGCCTCAAGCTGAGTGCAGAAAGAACATCACCAGCAGACATGGATGCTGACAGGTCCAGGTCACAAGCCTCTCTGCCATCTTTCACAAGGATCTTCTCTGCTCCCTTCAATTTGCTTTTGACTTTGAGCCAGTCTCTAGACCCTACCTCTATCTGAGGCCCTGGTTCCTCACTCCTGACTGGGTCATTATTGAGGCTCTTCTCTGGTGGACACAAGGTCACCTCACAGCCCCTGCAGGAGTGGACTTGAGGCTATGCTATGGTTCCAGCAGCAGCTCACACAGCCCAGTAAGGATCAGATCTGGGCTAAGAAAGAAGCAGTCTACTGGGGGAAGGCAGGGGGGCAGCAGCTCAGTGTGGGTGAGTGGAGGACAAAGCTACAGGAAGGGCTAAGGGATAGAGAAGGAGGCTGCCACCAGAGGGCACCATGGGAGGAGGAGGAGATCTCAGAAATACAAACAAGAAAAGATGGAAAGGAATGAGATATTGGAGAGTTAGGGCCAGGAAGACAAGGCTGACGTCCCAGACTTTGTATGAATAATCAGGTGTCACATATAGTGTCCTGAGTCAGGTTAAGATGGAACCCCAGAGCCCATCAACCACCAGGAGGGAGCTCACAACACAGGGGAAAAATTGCTGGTATACCCATGCCATGGTCAGTTTCCAAGAAAGATCCACCTACAATGTCACTGATATAATCTGCATCCATTAGGAGCAAACAGTCCCCCTGACATAGTGGTAAGGAAGCCAAGAACAGATGTGGTGCTAAATCTTTAGCTGGATTCAAAGAGGCGAATGGCTTAAACTAACCTTTTCTCTTGAGTAAATGGATGTTTCCAGGTTCCTCAATACCAGAGGACTGTCCGAGTTATATCTGAAGTTCACACTGAAAAAGGAAATCCTTCCGTCTGGGGGCCAGAATGGTGGTGGACGATACTCAAGTTCCCAGGGCTCTTCTTTCTCAAGGTCTGTATATTCAATTACCCTTTCTACTGAAATCATCTGAAAGACATATGACATCACATGAGTTAGTATCAGAGGATCTAGTTTATAGGTGTTCAGAGATTATAAATGAAACCTCCTGCTTTTTTATGGTTCAGAATATCTCAGGTCTCAACATCCACAAAGGACAGAAGTAGGAGTCTGATGAGGCCTTGGATGATTTGCAAACTTGCTCATCATCTTCAACACTTTTACACATGACTACTTCCTTCAACTTTATATAAAAGCTAAAAAAAAAATAGAGAAATGAATGGTAAGATTTTATTGATCCACCTTTCACATCTAAATAAAAAAAAAACACACAAGAATTTTTTGAAAGAGAAGAACACTTATGGACATCAATCAGTGTGTGTGGCTACAGAAGGGCCACGTGTTACAGATGTCCAGAACTGGACAGTCATCAAACATCATTTTAACAATTAGTCACTTTCTACTCTGTTAGAAGAAATAAATGGAGAAACTTCATTTTTATTGTTTTTCTCCCTTTAGGAGAAGGTACAAATATTCAAAAGTGTATAATTTACTTAATGACTAAGGCCTCTTCAGTTCAGTTCAGTTCAGTCACTCAGTCATGTCCGACTCTTTGCGACCCCATGAATCGCAGCACGCCAGGCCTCCCTGTCCATCACCAGCTCGCAGAGTTCACTCAAACTCACGTCCATTGAGTCAGTGATGCCATCCAGCCATCTCATCCTCTGTCGTCCCCTTTTCCTCCTGCCCCCAACCCCTTCCAGCATCAGAGTCTTTTCCAATTAGTCAATTCTTCGCATGAAGTGGCCAAACTATTGGAGTTTCAGCTTTAGCATCAGTTCTTCCAAAGAACACCCAGGACTGATCTCCTTCAGAATAGACTGGTTGGATCTCCTTGCAGTCCAAGGAACTCTCAAGAGTCTTCTCTTAACACCACAGTTCAAAAGCATCAATACATCAGCACTCAGCTTTCTTCACAGTCTAACTCTCACATCCATACATGACCACTGGAGAAACCATAGCCTTGACTAGACGGACCTTTGTTGGCAAAGTAATGTCTCTGCTTTTTAATATGCTATCTAGGTTGGTCATAACTTTCCTTCCAAGGAGAAAGCATCTTTTAACTTCATGGCTGCAATCACCATCTGCAGTGATTTTGGAGCCCCCAAAAATAAAGTCTGACACTCTTTCCACTGTTTTCCCATCTATTTTCCATGAATTGATGGGACCAGATGCCATGATCTTAGTTTTCTGAATGTTGAGCTTTAAGCCAACATTTTCACTCTCCTCTTTCACTTTCATCAAGAGGCCTTTTAGTTTCTCTTCACTTTCTGCCATAAGGGTGGTGTCATCTGCATATCTGAGGTTATTGATATTTCTCCTGGCAATCTTGATCCCAGCTTGTGCTTCTTCCAGCCCAGCGTTTCTCAAGATGTACTCTGCCTATAATTTAAACAAGCAGGGTGACAATATACAGCCTTGATGTACTCCTTTTCCTGTTTGGAGCCAGTCTGTGTTCCATGTCCAGTTCTAACTGTTGCTTCCTGACCTGCATACAGGTTTCTCAAGAGGCAAGTCAGGTGGTCTGGTATTCCCATCTCTTTCAAAATTTTCCACAGTTTATTGTGATCAACACAGTCAAAGGCTTAAACAACCATAACTCCACACCTTTAAGAGCACATTTTGGGAGAGAGCCTATCCTACCAGAGAGAAGGGCTCTCAGCAAATTCAGGTGCTCAATACACACATGAATAAGTGACAAAATGGAGGGGAGGGGTGGAGGAACATATTAATTAAATAAACTTTAAAATACTGGATTCTTTTCTTTTACCAAAAATAAGAAATTACCCATTAAGAAGCAAAGATAAACTAGCTGCTAAGAAACGAGCTTATGTTGTCTCCAGAATTTCAGAACCTCTCTCCTACAGAGACATTTATTGTATTTGAAGACAGTTTGTGATGAATATAAAACCCTCTGACACGACATACATATGTGGGAAAATATGTATATATTTTTATTAACTTTAAGCAGATGGAAAGTGAAAGTCGGTCAGTCATGTTCTGCTCTTTGCAACCCTATGGATTGTAGCCTGCCAGACTTCTCTGTCCATGGGGATTCTCCAGGCAAGAATATTGGAATGGGTAGCCATTCCCTTCTCCAGGGGATCTTTCCAACCCAGGGATAAAATCTTTCTCTTTTGTGGCTCCTGCATTGCAGCCAGATTTTTTACCATCTGAGCCACCAGGGAAGCCCTTAAGCAAATGGAGGAGAACATAAAAAAAACTTTGTAAGATAATGTAAAAAAAAAAAAAAAAGTTGTATTATTTTATGTAAGAATTGCTTTTATGCCATATAACAGCAAGGAGGCCTGAAAAGGCTAAGAACAGAAAAATAAACATCACCATGTTCTCAACTTCAGCACTTTGCCTGACGCACCACTGGAACATCCTCGTGAGTACTAGAGAGAGAGACAGGACCAGGCCAACCTGCCCAAGATCCAAGGCTAAATGAGGAAGAAGAGGAATAAAATTAGTCTGCTTCTCAACCCCTCACACAGGTCCTTCTGTCACTTTAGAAAGACGACTCCTTTATTTTTATGATTTTTATTGGAGTATATAGTTGATTTACAAAGTTGTGTTAGTTTCAGGTGTACAATAAAGTGAATTAGCCAGATATATACATATAATCTGTTCTTTTTAAATTATTTTACCAGATATGTCATTACATACAGTCCATACCCCATGGACTGTAGCCTACCAGGCTTCTCTGTCCATGGGACTTTCCAGGCAATAGTACTGGAGTGGATTACCATTTCCTTCTCCAGGGGATCTTCCCAACCCAGGGATTGAACCCAGGTCTCCCGCATTGTAGACAGACGCTTTACCATCTGAGCCACCAGGGAAGTCAATATATGTCATTACAGAGTATTATATAGAATCCCCTGTGCTATACAGTAGGTCCTTTTTAGTTATCTATTTTATTATATAGTAGTGAGAAGACTTCTTTATAATATTTAAATCATTTGCATGTAATGATAGTATCATTCATAATATTACTTCTGCTGCATGAGACAATAGTACAGTAGGAAAAAAAGAAAAAAGAAAAAACGCTATGAGGGACTTCCTTGGTGGTCCAATAGCTAAGACTCCGAACTCTCAATGCTGGGGGCTCGGGTTCAATTCCTGGTCAGGCAACTAGACTCCACATGCCACAACTAAGAGTTCACGTGCTGCAACTAAAGTCCTGCCTACTATAACTAAGACTGAAGGTCCCACATGCCCAGCTAAGACCCGATACAGCCAAATAATTAAGTAAATTTTTTTAAATATGAATTTAGAAAGATCTAACAAAGCTGTGGTTGTTGTTAAGTCACTAAGTCATGTCTGACTCTGGTGACACCATAGACTGTAGCACTACAGGCTTCCCTGTCCTTTGTTATCTCCCAGAGTTTGCTCAAATTCATGTCCATTGAGTTCGTGATGCTATCTAACCATCTCATCCTCTGTCACCTCCTTCTCCTGCCTTCAATCTTTCCCAGTACCCAAGGTCTTTTCTAATGAATCAGCTCTTTGAGTCAGGTGGCAAAAGTATTGGAGCTTCAGCTTCAGCATCAGTCTTTCCAGTGAATATTCAGGGTTGATTTCCTTTAAGATTGAATGATTTGATCTCCTTGCTGTCCAGTGGACTCTCAAGAGTCTTCTCCAACACTACAACTTGAAAGCATCAATTCTTCAGCCCTCAGCCTTCTTAATGGCCCAAATTTTACATCCATTGACAACTCTTACATGACTACTGGAAAAAACATAACTTTCACAATATGGACATTTGTTGGCAAAGTGATGTTGCTGCTTTTTAATATTCTGTATAGATTTGTCATAG
Organism: Bos indicus; assembly: GCF_029378745.1. Lineage (NCBI taxonomy): Eukaryota > Metazoa > Chordata > Mammalia > Artiodactyla > Bovidae > Bos > Bos indicus. The sequence goes on from NC_091771.1 coordinate 74,967,684, forward strand.
CTTTCCTTCCAAGAAGCAAACGTCCTTTTATTTTCTTTTTTTTTTTAATTTTATTTTATTTTTAAACTTTACAATATTGTATTGGTTCTGCCATATATCGAAATGAATCTGCCACAGGCATACACGTGTTCCCCATCCTGAACCCTCCTCCCTCCTCCCTCCCCATACCATCCCTCTGGGTTGTCCCAGTGCACCAGCCCCAAGCATCCAGTATCGTGCATCGAACCTGGACTGGCGACTCGTTTCATATATATTATACATATTTCAATGCCATTCTCCCAAATCATCTCACCCTCTCCCTCTCCCACAGAGTCCAAAAGACTGTTCTATACATCAGTGTCTCTTTTGCTGTCTCATATACAGGGTTATTGTTACCATCTTTCTAAATTCCATATATATGCGTTAGTAAACGTCTTTTTATTCATGGTTGCAGTCACAGTTTGCAGTGATTTTTGGAACCCAAGAAAATAAAATCTGTCACTGCTTTAAATTTTTTCCCATCTATTTGCCATGAAGAGATGGGACTGGATGCCATGACCTTAGATCTTTGAATGCTGAGTTTTAAGCCAGCTTTTTCACTCTGCTCTTTCACTTTCATCAAGAGGCTCTTCAGTTTCTCTTCACTTTCTGCCATTAGAATGGTATCATCTGTATATCTGAGGTTATTGATATTTCTACCAGCAATCTTGATTCCAGCTATGCTTCATCCAGCCTGGCATTTTGCATGATGTATTTTGCACATAAGTTAAATAAACATAGTGACAACATATAGCTTTGTCATACTCCTTTCCCAATTTTGAATCAGTTCATTGTTCTATGTCCAGTTTTGATTCTTCTTTAAACGCTTTCAGGTTCTCAGGAGACAGGTAAGATGGTCTGGTATTCCTATCTCTTTCAGAATTTTCCACAGTTTATTGTGATCCACAGAGTCAAAGCCTTTCAACATAGTCAATTAAGGAGATGTTTTTTCTGGAACCCCCTTGCTTTCTCTATGATTCAATGAATGTTGGCAATTTGATCTCTGATTCCTCTGCCTTTTCTAAAACAAGCTTGTATAGTTGGAAGTTCCCAGTTCACATACTGTTGAAATCTTTGAAGGATTTTGAGTATAACTTTATTAGCATGTAAAATGAGTGCAATTGTATGATAGTTTGAACATTCTTTGGCATTGTCTTTCTTTGGGATTGGAATGAAAACAACTCTCAGTCCTGTGGCAACTGCTGAGTTTTTCAAATTTTTTGGCATATTATATGAACAGCATCATCTTTTAGGATTTGAAATAGCTAAGCTGGAATTCCATTACCTCCACTAACTTAGTTCATAGTGATGCTTCCTAAGTTCCATTTGACTTCACAATCCAGGATGTCTGGCTCAAGATTAGTGACCACACCATCATGGTTATCCAGGGCATTAAGATCTTTCTGGTACAATTTTTCTGTGTGTTCTTGCCACCTCTTCCTAATCTCTTCTGCTTCTCTTAGGTCCTTACCATTTTTGTCCTTTATCATTTAATCCCACCTGGAGTGAGATACACTTGACAGTATAATATAGTTGAGGATGCCATTGTTCAGATTTTTGTCCTTATACTACAATTATCATTATGTAATTTCACTTTCTACATCCAGTGTAGCTGCAGTTGAAATCACAAACACAAGGCAATGGATTCTAAGAGCCAGTGCTTTTAAATCTAAAATATTACTTTCATTTTTCCATCATTAAAGACTGTAATTCAGGGCTATTCCTATGGTATAGTGAGGGGTGGTGAATTCATGCCACACAATCCAACAACTTCTTATCTGGGACCCACACAGCAGTGAGGATACTGTTTTTGCTATAGAGAATCTTTCTCAGACCCCTACAACCAAGGATTCCAAGTAACCCAAAAGCTAAAACCTAAAACCTAATCTGTACAAAAAGCTTAATAGTAAACCTGGTTCTTTCCATCCAGCTATAGGACACTACCTAGGATGTTCAGAGGTCATCTTGCTACAGTTATGTAGATCTCAACCCATTCAAAGAAAGATAAAAAGATGAAAGATCTCAATGAAGACCTACTGTAAACAAACAAGCAAACTACTCAAAAGCAATCTACAAATTCAGTGCAATCTCTATCAAATTACCAACAGCATTTTTCACAGAATTAGAACAAAAATATCTACATTTTGTATGGAAATACAAAATACCATGAATAGCCAATGTAATCTTGAGAAAAACAAAGAAGAAAAATGAAGCTAGGAGGAATCATGTCCCCTGTCTTCAGACTATACCACAAAGCTACAGTAATTGAAACAGTATGCTACTGGCACCAAAAACAGAAATATAGATCAATGGAACAGGACAAAAGTCCAGAGATAAACCCATGCACCTGTGTCACCTATGAGAAAGGAAGCAAGGATATACAATGGAGAAAGACAGTTTCTTTAATAATTGGTGCTGGGAAAACTGGACAGCTACATCTAAAAGAATAAAATCAGAACACTCCCTAAGACCATAAACATAAGTAAACTCAAATAGATTACAGACCTAAATGTAAGACCAGACACTAGAAAACTCTTAGATGAAAACATAGGGAGAACCCTCTGACATAAATTGCAGCAAGCTTTTTAACCCACCTCCTAGAGCAATGAAAATAAATAAAACACAAACAAACGGGACCCAATTAAGCTTAAAAACTTTTACACAGCAAAAAACAAACAAACAAAGACAACCTGCAGAATGGGGGGAAATATTTGCAAATGAAGTGACTGATAAGGGATTACTCTCAAAAATATATAAACAGTTCATGCAGTTCAATATCAAAAATAAATAAGTAAACAGCCCAATCAAAAAATGGGCAGAAGATTAAAACAGACATTCTCCAAAGAAGACATACAGATGGCCAAAAAGCACATGAAAAGATGGTCAACATCTCATTATTAAAGAAATGAATATCAAAACTACAGTAAAAAAAAAACATTTTTTAAGCAAAAAACTGCAGTGAGGTTTCACACCAGTCAGAATGACCATCATCAAAAAGTTTACAAACAATAAGTACTGAAGAGGATGTGGAGAAAATTAAATTAGTACATGTAAATTAGTCCATGTAAATTAGTACAGCCACTATGGAGAACAATATGGAGGTTATTTTAAAAACTAAAAATAGACACACAAAAAGATGCCAGGATTCTTGGCCTCTGGAGGAGAAGAATTCAGTCCAGGGCCAGAGACGAGGCTTGATCGCTCAGAACTTGTGTGTAATAAAGTTTTATTAAAGTATAAAGGAGATAGAGAAACTTCTGAGATAGGCATCAGAAGGGGTCAGAAAGAGTACCCCCTTGCTAGTGTTAGCCATGGAGTTATATACTCTCTAATTAGTTATTACAGTTAATCAAAAGAATGTCTGGAGGTTGTAAAGACCTCAATAGGTCTACTCCCATAATTTGCACCTTAAGATAACAGGATTAGCCAGAAGGTTTTTTTCCAGAGACTGTCCTCAAGCAGGATACATTATTATATAATCCTAAGGAATGTAGAGGGACAAAAATGTTTGTCCTTTTTTCCTCCTTAAGAATTCCAGACCCCTCTCTCCTTGGGGACCCCTGGACTTATCAATCTGCCTAGGAATTGACTCTCTCACTACTAAGATCCAGCAATCTCACTCCAGGGCGTATATCCAGAGAAAACCATAATTTATAAGGATACATGCACCCTAGTCTTCACTGCAGGTCTATTTACAACAGCCGGGACATGGAAAAAACCTAAATGCCTGTCAACAGAGCAATGGACAAGGAAGATGCAGTACCATATATACAATGGAATGTTACTCAGCCATAAAAAAGGGCAAAATAATGCCATTTGCAGCAACATGGCTGGACCTAGAGATTTGCATACTGAGTGAAATAAGTCTGAGAAAAGTAGAATATGATATTGCTTGCAAGTGGAATATAACAAAAGGCTACAAATGAACATATCTAAAAAACAGAAGTAGAGTAACAGGTGTAGAAAATAAACTTATGTTTACCAGGGGATATGGGAGGGGAGGGATAAATTGGAAGACCGGGACTGACACATACATACTACTATATATAAAATATTAAAATAGATAATTAATAAGAAACTACTGTAAAGTACAGAGAACTCTGTAATGATCTATATGGGAAAAGAATCTAAAAAAGAGTGGATATATGTATGTGTATAGCAGATTGACTTTGCTGTACATCGGAAACTAAGACAACAGTGTAAATGAACTATACCCCAATAAAACTTAAAATAAAAATGAAAGAATGGCCTGAGTGAGCCAAAGCAGGGGCCCAAGGCACCACAGGTCTGTTGCAGCAGGCATGTCATACCTGGTCTTTGCTCCTGAAGATTCCAAAAGTCAAAACCAGAAATTCTTTTCTAAAGGACTATTCATTTGAAGTATTAATCAAAATGCAAATTACTAAAAAGAATACAGGCACCCCAATGTTCATGGGGTATGGAAAAAAAATCTTTAAAAAAGTGAATATATGTATAACAGATTCACTTGGCTATACACCTGAAGCCAACACATCATAAATCAAACATTTGCCAATCAAAAAAATATTTTAAATTATCTCAACAAGGACTTACTGTAAATAAATAATTAAAAGTAAAAAAAAATGATAGAAGTTCTCATCAAGACACAAATTACTTTACATGGACACACTGTGGAGTCTCCTGCTGCAGACACTTTAATACAACTCATTAGAACCAAAGAGTATATATTAGACAAGATGACAACAGTTTAATAACTACAAACAAAGCTATCAAATGCAAACATACCACAAATATTCACATGTGTACTTACTTTCTACCAGAATCAGGGCCCCAAAGGCAACAACAGTGACAAAGATGGCACAGATGACATCCAGATACACAGCGAGCCATCGGGACGTCGTCAAAAGCAGGAACCAAGCCTCTGCATTTGTAAACCATAATAAGTGTAATACATAAACAGAAAAAACGTGTTAGCTGCTTCTCATGAGGGAGAGCTTTTTCTCAGTTAAGCTACAGATTTTACACAAGGTAGGACAGCAAAGTTACACACCTGTAACTTCAAAGGAACCTGAAGATTCCAGAAAACTAGGTTCAACACAAAACAACATGTGAGACATGGAGGAATCAGTCCAGGAAGCATGCTTTGAAAACTTCAACCCACGGGTTATCAAGAGAAATACCATCATAAGAAAGAAGTTGGAAAAACATCTCATTGGTGTGTTCCCTGGAGTGCTGGGCCTCAACATGAAGATCCTCCTCTCAAAGGGTCAGCTGTTCCCAGCTCTGACAGCAGAGAGCACAGCTCACACCGTTTCCAGCACCTTTTGCCCTCACTACAGGGCCTGCAGTGGTTATTCTTAGGAGTCAGTGACCACATGACCATCAGCTAACAGGGTCTGTATGTGACTTTCAAATGCCATGTTATCTTCAAAATATATTAATGATTGGAAAGTTTGGCCAGGATTTTATATACTTAGAAGAAATTCTGAATTTTTTACTGAGATGGAAAACAAACAAACAAACTTCACTGATACAAAGCATACTCAAGTGGGTAGCAAATCAGGAACTTATTTTCCTCAACACTTCTGCTACCCTCAATGTCTGTTCTCAAAAGACTTGGCAAAGCACACCCTGAGGGAGGAAGAACAGCCACCACCTGGTTCTGAAAATAAAGTTTTATTGGAATACAGCCATGGACTAATGTATGATCTTTGCCTGTCTTTGTGCTACAATGGCAAAGATGAGTAGTTACAATAGAGACAGCACACAAAGCCTACAATATTTTCTATCTGGACCTTTGGAAAAAAGAAAAGCTTACTGAATCCTGCCTTAAAGAGACAGACATCCACAGGGCACAGTGATGGAAGGACAATGCAGGCCAGTCAGGGGAGAAAAGCAGGGCTGTGAGGGGGAAGGGGGGAGCACAGAGGGGATGCTGAGAGGAAGGAGTGGGGGAGGCATGTGTGCAGAGGGCAACATGGGCTGACACACAGAGAGGCACTGGCCAGCCAGGCTACCTGAGACAGAGGTCAGGCCTCAGAAGGGAGCACATCCCATCCTTAGAAATCATCTCCAGAAACTTACAGACCTGAATGCAAATCCTGGTATGCATCAAACAGCTCCTGAAACTTCTGTTCAGCTTTGTATGCCCGGATGGTCCAGAGTCCCCGGAGAGAAGATGCTAAGTGGGAAAACACCGGGCTCCGAGCTGGGGAAGCAGAGACAGACACACATCAGAGAAAGTCAGGGAGGCTGGATGCGAGGAAACCACTGCCTCCCGGGCTCTGAGGTCACACATCCTACCAAAGGGAATCCTCCATGTGACCCTCAAATTCCTGCTCACACCATGCTACACTTTAATGACCTGGGAATGAGAGATTCTCTTTGAAACTATCTTTGATCAAATTCAAAATCCCAGCTAGATTTAGATAAAGAAATTCTTTACTGGTTCTTTCACCAACATCCTCTCAAATATTTCTCCCTCCATATTCTTCTGGTATCTTTCCAGGTGGAAATTGCTCACAATTTATTAAAAGTATAGTGAAGTATAGTTGATTTACAATAATCTGCTAGTTTCAGGTATGCAGTATAGTCATTCAGTTCTTTTCTCTGATTATATTCCATTATAGGTTATTACAAGACACTGAATAAAATTCTCTGTGCTTTACACTTAATCCTTGTTATCTATTTGACGTATTAATAGTAGTGTGTCTATTAATCCCATATTTCTAATTTGCTCCTCACTCTTTCTCAATGCCCTTTGGTAACCACAAGTTTGTTTTTTTATGCCACTGAGTCTATTTCTAGTTTGTGTATAGATTCATTTGTATTATTTTTAGATTTCATGTATAAGTGATATCATATGTGTCTTTCTCTGACTTTCTTTACTAAGAATAATACTCTCTAGATCCATCCATGTTGCTGCAAATGGCAATATTTCTTTTTTTTTTCCCCATAGGTGAGTAATTATCATTCACTAATTTTTTAACCAGTAGCATTTTAAACTTTAATTCCTCATTAGAGTCCTCACCACACTGAATTTTGATGAGCTACCTGTGCATTGATTCCACCTTAGATGAGTAACCAAGGGCTGAGATAGAGTCAGTGCATCCCCCACCCTGGACCAGAACCAGACATAGGACAGGAATGAGATGAGTAAGAAAGTGGACAGTCTGCCACCTCCCCCACCCTGGGACTCTCCCTGCACCTGCGCCAGGATTCTCTGTATGGGTCACGGAGCACCTGGTTCTGCACTGCCCTTGTGCCCACAGGACCTGGCAGATGAGGAGCCTTTGAATAGTCTTGACTTCTGCTCCAGGAACATGATGGATGTTTTTATATCTGCCTGCTGGACACCTGTCCTGTTGTTTGGAGGGCACTGTGGCCTGTGATACTCACATCACCCTTTTAGAATCTGACAGTGGCCTCAGTGTCCCCCTTTTGAGTGACTTCATGTGGTTGGGGGCCTGATGTCACATGACTTCCCATTCATTTCCTGCCATCTTTTCTAAAAGCACACTGACCATGAGCACCGGGGTCAGGCTCTTGCCTGTCAGGGAACAGCTGGGCTGCAGGCTGCCAGACAGGGAGGACTCTTACATTTCTCATTCCCCACCATGAATGAGGATGCAACTTGCTATTGCCAGGGACACATGGTGAGCCTCTGACCTCTGTCTGGAATGAGTGATAACCTGAGCTGTATCAGCAGGAAATACTGACATCACTTTGTTACCTGTGTGGGTTCTAGAGAAGACCTGTTAGTACAACTAGGTTGTTTATGGGAAGTTAGTAATGCATCTTACATGAGGCTACGAAGATTTTATAAAATGATGGGGAAAGAATCCAGGGGGAAACTCTAAACTGTTTTCAGGTCCTCACTCCTTAGTCCAGTATCTGAATGCCTGTCTGGTGACAGTTCAGTCAGTACAGATGTGCACCTGGACACTGCACATTTGGAGGGGTTGAGGTACAAACAAGTAAAGACACAGAACCTCCTCTTCTATTTAGTGTCCCCAGTTCTATAAAGAAGGAAGGAGCAGGGGCGGTCCTAAGATGGCAGAGGAACAGGATGGGGAGACCACTTTCTCCCCCACAAATTCATCAAAAAATCATTTGAATGCTGTACAAATTCCATAAAACAACTTCTGAATGCTGGCAGAGGACACCAGCCACTCAGAAAGGCAGCCCATTCTCTTTGAAAGGTGGTCACCTCTATCTCCTCCCTCCCTCTTCTCTTCTCTGCCTAACTCTGTTGGATCTCTTTGGGTGTTCTGGGCTGTGGAGAACACTTAGGGAACTGATTACTGGTTAGATTGGTCTCTCTCCTTTTGACTCCCCATCTTCTCCTCCTGGTCACCTCTATCTCCCTCCTCCTTCTTCTCTTCTCCATGTAACTCTGTGAACCTCTCTGGATGTCCCTCACTGTGGAGAATTTTTCACCATTAACCTAGATGTTTTATCACTGGTGCTGTATGGATGGGAAAGTCTTGAGGCTACTGTAAGAATAAGACTGAAAGCCAGAGGCAGGAGGCTTAAATACAAAACTTGAGAACACCAGAAAACTCATGGAACACTAATCAACAAGAGCTCATCCAAAAGCCTCCATACCTACACTGAAACCAAGCTCCACCCAAGAGCCAACAAATTTCAGAGCAAGACATACATACCAAGCTAATTCTCCAACAACATAGGAACATAAACCCTAGCATTAAAATACAGGTGGCCAAAAGTCACACCAAACCCATAGACACCTCAAAATTCACTATTGGACACTTCATTGCACTCCAGAGAGAAGAGATCCAGCTCCACCCACCAGAACACTGATGCAAGCTTCCCTAACCAGGAAACCTTGACAAGCCACTTGTCCAACAACACTCACAGGGAGGAACCCTCACAATAAAGAGGAAACACAAATTTCCAGCATACAGAAAGGCCACCCCAAACACAGCAATCTAAACAAAATGAAAAGGCAGAGAAATATTCAGCAGGTAAAGCAACATGATAAATGCCCACCAACCCAAACAAAAGAGGAGGAAATAGGGAATCTACCTAAAAATGAATTCAGAAAAATGATCTGAATGATGAGTAAAAATGATGCAAAATCGTGAAAACAAAATGGAGTTACAGATAAATAGTCTGGAGACAAGGATTGAGAAGATGCAAGAAAATTTTAACAAGGACTTAGAAGAAATAAAAAAGAGTCAATCAATAATGAATAATGCAATAACTGAGACAAAAGCACTCTGGAGGGAACCAACAGTAGAATAACTGAGGCATAAAATAGGATAAGTGATGTGGAAGATAGAATGGTAGAAATAAATGAAGCAGAGAGGAAAAAAGAAAAAAAGTATTAAAAGAAATGAGGACAACCTCAGAGACACCTGGGACAATGTTAAACTCTCCAACATTCGAATCATAGGAGTCCCAAAAGAAGAAGACAAAAAGAAAGGCCATAAGAAAATACTTTAGATGATAACATCTGAAAACTTCCTTAAAATGGTGAAGGAAATAGCCACCAAAGTTCAAGAAAACTCGAGAGTCCCAAACAGGATAAACCCAAGACAAAACACCCCAAGACACATATTAATCAAATTAACAAACATCAAGCACAAAGAACAAATATTAAAAACATCAAGGGAAAAGCAACACATAACACACAAGGGGATTCCCATGAGGATAACAGCTGATCTTTCAATAGAAACTCCTCAGACTAGAAGGGAATGGCAGGACATACATAAAGTGATGAAAGAGAAAAACCTACAACCCAGATTACTATACCCAGAAAGGATCTCATTCAAATATGAAGGAGAAAGCTTTACAGATACTCAAAAGCTGAGAGAATTCAGCACCACCAAACCAGCTCAGATCATGAACTCCTTATTGCAAATTCAGACTTAAATTAAAGAAAGTAGGGAAAACCACTAGACCATTCAGGTATGACCTAAATCAAATCCCTTATGATTAAACAGTTGAAGTGAGAAATAGATTTAAGGGACTAGATCTGATAGAGTGCCTGGTGAACTATGGAATGAGGTTCGTGACATTGTACAGGAGACAGGGATCAAGACCATCCCCATGGAAAAGAAATGCAAAAAAGCAAAATGGCTGTCTGGGGAGGCCTTACAAATAGCTGTGAAAAGAAGAGAAGTGAAAAGCAAAGGTGAAAAGGAAAGATATAAACATCTGAATGCAGAGTTCCAAAGACTAGCAAGAAGAGATAAGAAAGCTTTCCTCAGCGATCAATGCAAAGAAATATAGGAAAACAACAGAACGTGAAAGACTAGAGATCTCTTCAAGAAAATTAGAGACACCAAGGGAACATTTCATGCAAAGATGGGCTCGATAATGGACAGAAATGGTATGGACCTAACAGAAGCAGAAGATATTAAGAAGAGGTGGCAAGAATACACATAACCGTACAAAAAAGATCTTCACGACCCAGATAATCATGATGGTGTGATCACTGACCTAGAGCCAGACATCCTAGAATGTGAAGTCAAGCGGGCCTTAGAAAGCATCATTACGAACTAAGCTAGTGAAGGTGGTGGAATTCCAGTTGAGCTATTTCAAGTCCTGAAAGATGATGCTGCAAAAGTGCTGCACTCAATATGCCAGCAAATCTGGAAAACTCAGCAGTGGCCACAGGACTGGAAAAGGTCAGTTTTCATTCCAGCCCCAAATAAAGGCAATGCCAAAGAATGCTCAAACTACCACAAAATGGCACTCATCTCACATGCTAGTAAAGTAATGCTCAAAATTCTCCAAGCCAGGCTTCAGCAATATGTGAACCACGAACTTCCTGATGTTCAAGCTGGTTTTAGAAAATGTAGAGGAACAAGAGATCAAATTGCCAACATCCGCTGGATCATGGAAAAAGCAAGAGAGTTCCAGAAAAACATCTATTTCTGATTTATTGACTATGGCAAAGCCCTTGACTGTGTGGATCACAATAAACTGTGGAAAATTCTGAAAGAGATGGGAATACCAGACCACTTGACCTGCCTCTTGAGAAATTTGTATGCAGGTCAGGAAGCAACAGTTAGAACTGGACATGGAACAACAGACTGGTTCCAAATAGGAAAAGGAGTATGTCAAGGCTGTATACTGTCACCCTGCTTATTTAACTTATATGCAGAGTACATCATGAAAAACGCTGGGTTGCAAGAAGCACAAGCTGCAATCAAGATTGTGGGGAGAAATATCAATAACCTCAGATATGCAGATGACACCTCCCTTATGGAAGAAAGTGAAGAAGAACTAAAATGCCTCTTGATGAAGGTGAAAGAGGAGAGTGAAAAAGTTGGCTTAAAGCTCAACATTCAGAAAATGAAGATCATGGCATCTAGTCCCATCACTTCATGGGAAATAGATGGGGAAACAGTGGAAACAGTATCAGACTTTATTTTTCTGGGGTCCAAAATCACTGCAGATGGTGACTTCAGCCATCAAATTAAAAGACGCTTACTCCTTGGAAGAAAAGTTATGACCAACCTAGATAGCATATTCAAAAGCAGCAACATTATTTTGCCAACAAAGCTCTGTCTAGTCAAGGCTATGGTTTTTCCAGTAGTCGTGTATGGATGTGAGAGTTGGACTGTGAAGAAAGTTGAGTGTTGAAGAATTGATGCTTTTGAAGTGTGGTGTTGGAGAAGACTCTTGAGAGTCCCTTGGACTGCAAGGAGATCCAACCAGTCTATTCTAAAGGAGATCAGCCCTGGGATTTCTTTGGAAGGAATGATGCTGAAGCTGAAACTCCAGTACTTTGGCTACCTCATGCGAAGAGTTGACTCATTGGAAAAGACTCTGATGCTGGGAGGGATTAGGGGCAGGAGGAGAAGGGGAAGACAGAGGATGAGATGGCTGGATGGCATCACTGACTCAATGGATGTGAGTCTGAGTGAACTCTGGGAGTTGGTGATGGACAGGGAGGCCTGGCACGCTGCAATTCATGGGGTCTCAAAAAGTCGGACATGACTGAGCGACTGAACTGAACTGAACTGAACTGAAGAAAGATGGTAACAGTGACTCTATATGCGAGACAATAAAACAGACACAGATGTAAAGAGCATACTTTTGGACTCTGTGGGAGAAGGCGAGGGTGGACTGTTTTGAGAGAGTAGTATGAAACATGTATGTTACCATATGTTAAATAGATCACCAGTCCAAGTTCAATGCATGAGACAGGGTGCTCAGGTTCATGTACTGGGATGACCCTGAGGGATGGGATGGGATGAGAAGGAGGTGGGAGGTGGGTTCAGGATGGGGAGCAAATGTACACCCTTGGGTGATTCATGTCAATGTATGGCAAAAACCACTACAATATTGTAATTAGCCTCCAATTAAAATAAATAAATGAATTAAAAAAAAAAAAGACAGAAGGAGCTGGCTTCCTTTTGTAAGTCTTTGGGGCTCAGAGAGGGTGGAAAGCCCTTGGCTAGGGGAGAACAGCCTGGGTTAGGGGCCAGGTAACCATCCACTCAGCCCTGAGTGGGACTCTTTCCTATCTGGGACATCTGACCAGGAACCTAACTGTTAGGGACCCTCAGCTGTAATATTACTTTAAGGAAAAACCCTTCTCTGACCAGCGATATGTTCTAACCTTTCCCCTTTTTACTTCATTTAGGCACAGAGCTGAAAGTGATTCAGTGATGCTTTTGATCATCCAGTTGTGTACCTGTGTTCTCATTTCAGCATCCACACTGCTCTCTCTCTGCACTCTATTGAGTAACTTTTTAGCTGCCTATAGCTTTGTGTTAAGAGCAACATAAGCTCAGATTGAGCTCAAGCTCCAAATAAGAAATTCTGGGAGCTATATTCATGTCTTTTCTGTAGAACTCAGCCAGTCTGAACACTGGGTGCTCACAGGGATGATACAGGTGAATTCTGGGGCTCATCACTCTGTCAGGAGGACCTGAAAACCCAGCTCCAGAGAGCAGAGAAAACTCACTAGAACCAGGCTCCCATTTCCACTCCACAGAGAGTGACATCAACACTGTTCATCACAGACAGGGCTTCTGAGGAGGAAGCAGACATGGCTGTTTCCCCATGGAGAGTCCTGGAGTGAACTCTTCAGCGTGGCCTCCCTCACCTGCTTCCCTGTCAGGAGATCAAAGTGCAGCTGATTCTCTCCAGCAGGCATGGAAGGTGGGGTCGACTTTAGAAACCAGGTATTATCTCAGCCTTGAAAACCAGGGAACCCAAACACCCCATCACCTACTTCACCTCAAACCCAAGAGTTATAGGCCAGGGAATCTGGAGCCATGAAAATCTATCCTTTTTCTTTCAAACCCCACTTAGGGCTGAGCAGAATGCCAGGATGAGTGAACTGGAAGGTCTGCCAAAAAGTTAAGTAGAACATGGGGAGAGGGGATGTCAAGGCTCTGCTGTTATGTTGCCCAAAGTAGCATCTTTTTCCCACAAGCACTGAGCTCACTGTCTTGAAGAAGACTATGCCACAGCCATAGCATCAGCCCACAGTCACAGATGTGTAAACCTACAGTTCACAGGACTCACAGCTGTGTTTCCCATAATGCTGAGGACATTTGGGAACACACCCCACAAGTGTGGGGTGTAGATATTCCTTGGCAGGGAGACCTCCCTGGCTGATAGCCCTGCTGAAGGTTATTATTCAAGCTATGTGAGACCTGCTAGTTGTGAATAAGTTCTCAATTGCCTCTTGTTCAAGGTTCTAATGCCTTTGGTAGTGGCCAGCAGGCACTCTACAAGAATCTACTCAAGAAATCCTCTTGAGATCCCCAGAGACTAAGGGATCAAGAGCACTGACTGCCCAGTATTAACTATATTAACCCATCTAAGTGATAGACCTGCACGTGAGACCCAGACTATCTTATTCCCAAGGTTATGCTTTTAATCACAGCTGCAGTGTCTCAGAGGGAGAATAATCAGGGTTAAGGATGCCTGTGTGTGATGATGTGCATTTTTCTCCAGACTTTATTTGTGTTCAGAAAACCACCAAATCTTACTCAGCTAATATCCAACAGCCTTAGCCATTATTGAATATTTTATTAATCACCTTGTGCTCAGTTGCTTCTGTCATGTCCAACTCTTTTCAATCCCATGGACTGTAGCCCACCAGGCTCCTCTGTCCATGGAATTCTCCATGGAAGAATACCTAGATCTTCCCAACCCAGGGATTGAACCCACATCTCTAACATCCCCTGCATTTACAACTAGCACTATCTGGGAAGCCCCATTAATTACCTTATGTTGAACAAAGTCCCTGGGAATCTGGCATGAGAACCCCTTAAAACAGGTGTATTAGGACCCATGATCCTAATACACCTGACACATGTGCTAACTCTCCCCTAGCAATGGCCATGGCAGACACTGCTAGTTGATCCCAGCATCTTTCAGATAGAACTTGGGTATGGTTTCATCATTGAGGCATTGCCAAATGTAAAAAGTTGACTAGAGAAAGGCAAGAAAATGCCATCCTGGTTTTATGTACTTGTCCATGATTGACCATTGCTATGCTCACTTTTCCAAAACTGTGCCCCCAAAGTCCCTTAATAATCAGATGCCAATATGTCATCAGATAAAAATGCCAGCATAAGCTTCCAAGGGCAGGTAGGCCATAGGACCTGAAAATAAATGTCAGGACATCAGTAGTCCTTGGAGCACATCAGGACTCCTTGGAGTCCTTTTGCCTTCTAGGCACAGCAGTCAGGTGTCCTTCCTTTTGTTGGTGACTACAGCAGTGACCTTTAAGATACATTCTCACTTTCTCAGTTGCTCAATCATGTCTGACTCTTTGAGACCCCATGGACTGCCACACTCCTCTGTCCCTCGAATTATCCAGGCAAGAACACTGGAGTGGATTGCCATGTTCTCCTTCAGGGGATCTTCACAACCCAGGGATTGAACCTGTTTCCTGTGTCTCCTACATTGACAGGTGGATTCTTTATCAATGAGACACCTGGGAAGCCCTAAAATACACTATCAGTTACTATTTAGAGGAAGCAACAGTGTTATTATTTACAGCACAGACCTACCTCCCCAGGTTGGTAGGTGTCCAATATGCAATTGGAGAAGAGCAGAGAAATATCTCCAGAAGGAATGAAGAGGCTAAGCAAAAGCAGAGACAATGCCTAGTTGTAGATGTATCTGGTGGTGAAAAAAAGTCTGATGATGTAAAGAACAATACTGCATAGGAACCTGGAATGTTGGGTCCATTAATCAAGGTAAATTGGAAGTGGTCAAATAGGTGCTGGATGGCAAGAGTGAACATTGGCATTTTGGGAATCAATGAACTAAAATGGATGGGAATGGGAGAATTTAATTCAGATGACCATTATATCAACTACTGTAGGAAAGAATCCATTAGAAGAAATGGAGTAGCGCTCAGTCAACAAGAGTCCAAAATGAAGTACTTGGATGCAATCTCAAAAATGAGAGAATGATCTCCATTCATTTCCAAAGCAAAGCATACAATATCACGATAATCTAAACCTAAGTCCCAACCACTAATGCCAAGGAAGCTGAAGTTGAATGGCTCTGTGAAGACCTACAAGACATTCTAGAATTAACACACACACACACACACACACACACACACACACAGTCATTTTCATCATAGGGGACTGGAATGCAAAAGTAGAAAGTCAAGAGATACCTGGAGTAACAGTTTGACCTTGGATTATAAAATGAAGCAGAGCAAAGGCTAACAGAGTTTTGCCAAGAGAACACACTGGTCATAGAAAACAACCTCTTCCAACAACACAAGAGAAGACTCTACACATAGACATCACCAGATGGTCAATACTGAAATAAGATTGATAATATTCTTGGCAGACAAAGATGCATAAGCTGTATACAGCGAGCAAAAAAAAGATCGGGAGTTGACTGTGGCTCAGATCATGAACTCCTTATTGCAAAAATCACACTTAAATTGAAGAAAGTATGGAAAACCACTAGACCATTCAGGTATAACTTAAATCAACCTAAGTCAAATCCCTTATGATTATACAGTAGAAGTAACAAATAGATTCAAGGGATTATATCTGGTAGACAGAATGCCTGAAGAACTATGGACAGAGCTTCATTACATTGTACAGGAGGCAGTGATCAAAACCATCCCTGAGAAAAAGAGATGTGAAAAGGCAAAGTGGTTGTCTGAGGAGGTCTTACAAATATCTGAGAAAAGAAGAGACTCTAAAGGCAAAGGAGAAAATAAAAGATATACTCATTTCAGTGCAGAGTTCTAAAGAATATCAAGGTGAGATAAGAAGGCCTTCCTCAGTGATCAATGCAAAGAAATAGAGGAAAACAACAGATAAGAAAGACTAGAGATTTCTTCAATAAAATTAGATATAACAAAGGAACAGTTCATATAAAGATGGGCGCAATAAAGGACAGAAATGGAATGAACCTAACAGAAGCAGAAGATAATAGGAAGAGGGGGCAAGAATACAAGAAGAACTATACAAAAAGATCTTAATGATTTGGATAACCACTATGGTGTGATCAAAAACCTTGAGCCAGACATCACTACAAACAAACCTTGTGCAGGTAATAGAATTCCAGTTGAGTTATTTCAAATCCTAAAAGATGATGCTGTTAAAGTGCTGCATTCAATATGCCAGCAAATTTGGAAAAATCAGCAGTGACCACAGGACTGGAAAAGGTCAGTTTTCATTCCAATCCCAAAGAAGGGCAATGGCAAAGAATGTTCCAACTACCACAGAGTAGCACTCATTTCACATGCTAGCAGGGTAATGCTCAAAATCCTTCAAGCCAGGCTTCAACACGATGTGAACCAAGAACTTTCAGATGTCCAAGCTTAATTTAGAAACAGCAGAGGAACCAGAGATCAAATTGCCAACATTCATCAGATCGTAGTAAAAGCAAGAGAATTACAGAAGTACACCTATTTCTGCTTCATTGACTATGCTCAAGCCTTTGTGTGGATCACAATAAGCTGAAAATTCTTCAAGAGATGGGAATACCACACCACCTTACCTACCTCCTAATAAACCTGTACTCAGGTCAAGAAACAACAGTTAGAACCAGACATGAAACAATAGACTGCTTCCAAACCAGGAAGAGAGTATGTCAAGGCTGTATATTGTCACCATACTAATTTAACTTCTATGCAGAGTACATCACGCAAAATGTCAGACTGAATGAAGCACAACTGGAATCAAGATTCTTGGGAGAAATATCAATAAACTCAGATATGCAGATACCACCACCCTTATGGCAGAAAGTGAAGAAGAACAAGAGAGCCTCTTGATGAAGCTGAAAGAGAAGAGTGGAAAAGTTGGCAGACAAATGTCTGTCTAGTCAAAGCTAGGTTTTTTTTCAGAACAAGACCCAGTTTCCCTCTCAGTCAGTCTCTCCCATCAAGAAGCTTCCAGAAGCCTCTTATCCTTCATCATCAGAAGGCAGGCAGACCAAAAACCACAATCGTAGAAAACAAACAAATCTGATTACATGGACCACAACCTTGTCTAACTCAATGAAACTATGAGCCATGCCGTGTAGGGCCACCCAAGACAAACGGGTCATGGTGGAGTGTTCTGACTAAACGTGGTCCACTGGAGAAGGAAATGGAAAACCACTGAGTATTCTTGCCTTGAGAACCCCATGAACAGTATGAAAAGGCAAAAAGATAGGACACTGCAAGATGAACTTCCCAGGTCAGTTGGTGCCCAATATGCTACTAGAGATCACTGGGGATATAACTCTGGAAAGAATGAAGAGAGAGAGACAAAGCAAAAACAACACCCAGTTGTGGATGTGACTGCTGATGCAAGTAAAATCTGATGCTATAAAGAGCAATATTGCATAGGAATCTGGAATGTTATGTCCATGAATCAAGGCAAATTGGAAGTGGTCAAACAGGAGATGGCAAGAGTGAACATTGAAATGAATCAGTGAACTAAAATAGACTGGAATGGATAAATTTAATTCAGATGACCATTATATTTACCACTGTGGGCAAGAATCCCTTAGAAGAAATGGAGTAGCCATCATACTCAAGAGTCTGAATGCAGTATTTGGATGCAATCTCAAAAACGACAGAATGATCTCTGTTCATTTCCAAGGCAAACCATTCAATATCACAGTAATACAAGTCTATACCCCAACCAGTAACGCTGAAGGAGCTGAAGTTCAATCGTTCTATGAAGACCTACAAGACCTTCTAGAACTAATATCCAAAAAAGATGTCCTTTTCATTATAGGGGACTGAAGTACAGAAGCAGTACATCAAGAAACACATGGAGTAATAGGCAAATTTGGCCTTGGAGTACAAAATGAAGCAGGGGAAAGCCTAATAGAGTTTTGCCAAAAGAACACACTGGTGATAGCAAATAACCTCTTCAAACACCACAAGAGAAGACTCTACATATGGACATCACCAGATGGCCAACACTGAAATCATATTGATTATATTCTTTGCAGCCAAAGTTGGAGAAGCTCTATAGAATCAGCAGAAAAAAAGACCAGGAACAGACTGTGGCTCAGATCATGAACTCCTTATTGCCAAATTCAGACTTAAATTCAAGAAAGTAGGGAAAACTAGACCATTCAGGTATGATGCATGTTAAATCCCTTATGATTATACAGTGGAAGTGAGAAATAGATTCAAGGGATTAGATAAGATAGAGAGAATGCCTGAAGAACCATGGGCAGAGGTTCCCGACATTGTACAGCAGGCAGGGATCAAGACCATTCCCAGGAAAAAGAAGTGCAAAAAGGCAAAATGGTTGTCTGAGGAGGTCTTTCAAACAGCTATGAAAAGAAGCTAAGCAAAAGGCAAAGGAGAAAAAGAAAGATATACCCATTTGAATGTAGAGTACCAAAGAATAGCAAGGAGAGATAAGAGAATCTTCCTCAGTGATCAATGCAAAGAAATAGACAAAAACAATAGACTGGGAAAGACTACACATTTCTTCAAGAAAATTAGAAATACCAGGGGAATATTTCATGCAAAGATGGACACAATAAAGGATAGAAATGGTATGGACCTAAGAGAAGCAGAAGATACTAAGACAAAGTGGCAAGAAAACACAGAAGAGCTATACAAAAAAGATCTTCATGACCCAGATAATGATGATAGTGTGATCACACTCACCTAGAGCCAGACACCCTGGAATGTGAAGTCAAGTGGGCCTTAGGAAGCATCATGACCAATAAAGTTAGTGGAGGTGATGGAATACCAGCTGACCTATTTCAAATCCTAAAAAATGATGCTGTGTAAGTGCTGCACTCAATATGCCAGCAAATTTGGAAAACTCGGCAGTGGCCACAGGACTCGAAAAGGTCACTTTTCATTCCCATCCCAAAGAAAGGCAATGCCAAAGAGTGCTACCACAAAACTGGACTCATCTCACATGCTGGCAAAGTAATGCTCAAAATTCTACAAGCCAGGCTTCAACAGTACGTGAACCATGAACTTCCATATGTTCAAGCTGGATTTAGAAAAGGCAGAGGAACCAGAGATCAAATTGCCAATGTCCAGTGGATCATCATTGGATCATCAACATTCATTGGATCATCAGAGTTCCAGAAAAACATCTATTTCGGCTTTATTGACTATGGCAAAGCCTTTGACTGTGTGGATCACAATAAACTGTGGAAAATTCTTCAAGAGATGAATAGACAGGCACCCTACCTGCTTTCTGAGAAATCTGTATGCAGGTCAGGAAGCAACAGTTAGGACAGGACATGGAACAACAGACTGGTTCCAAATTGGAAAAGGAGTACATCAAGGTTGTATATTGTCACCCTGCTTATTTAACTTATATGCAGAGTACATCATTCAAATGCTGGGCTACAGGAGGCACAAGCTGGAATCAAGATTGCCAAGAGAAATATCAAAAACCTGAGATATGCAGATGATACCACCCTTATGGCAGAAAGCGAAGAACTAAAGATCCTCTTTATGAACGTGAAAGAGGAAAGTGAAAATGTTGGCTTAAAGTTCAACATTCAGAAAACAAAGATCATGGCATCCAGTCCCATAACTTCATGGAAACAGTGAGAGACTTTAATTTCTTGGGCTCCAAAATCACTGCAGATGGTGACTGCAGCCAGGAAATTAAAAGATGCTTGCTCTTTGGAAGAAAAGCTATGACCAACCCAGACAGCATATTAAAAAGCAGAGACATTACTTTGCCAACAAAGGTCCATCTAGTCAAAGCTATATTTTTTCCTGTAGTCATGTATGGATGTGAGTATTGGACCATAAAGAAAGCTGAGCACCAAGGATTTGATGCTTTTGAACTGCGGTGTTGGAGGAGACTCTTGAGAGTCCCTTGGACTGCATGGAGATCCAACCAGTCCATCCTAAAGGAAATCAGTCCTGAATATTCATTGGAAGGACTGATGCTGAAGGTGAAACTCCAATATTTGGCCACCTGATGCCAAGAACTACTCATTGGAAAAGACCCTGATTCTGGGAAAGATTGAAGGTGGGAGGAGAAGGGGATAACAGAGGATGAGATGGTTGGATGGCATCACCGACTCAGTGGACATGAGTTTGAGTAAACTCCAGGAGTTGGTGATTGACAGGGAGGCCTGGTGTGCTGCTGTCCATAGAGTTGCAAAGAGTCAGACAGGACTCAGCGACTAAACTGAACTGAATTGAACTGATGGTTTTTCTAGTAGTCATGTATAGATGTGAGAGTTGGACCATAAAGAAAGCTTAACACAGAAGAACTGATATTTTTGAACTGTGGTGTTGGAGAATACTCTTGAGAGTCCCTTGGACTGCAAGGAGATCAAGCCAGTCAATTCTAAAGGAAATCAACCCTAAATAGTCATTGCAAGAACTGATGCTCAAGCTTAAGCTCCACTACTTTGACCACCTGATGTGAAGAGCCGACTCATTGGAAAAGATCGTGATAATGGGAAATACTGAAGGCAGGAGGAGAAGTGGATGACAGAGGATGAGATAGTTGGATGGCATCAGCAACTCAGCCAACATGGGTTTGAGCAAACTCCGGGAGGTAGTGAAGGATAGAGAAGCATGGTGTGCTGCAGACCATGAGGTCTCAAACAGTTGGACTTGAATTAGGGACTGAACACTACTACCACCAGCAGCTAGAGAGAAAACATAAACAGTTCTAATCAACTGGCCACCACATGTGCTTATCTGGGGTGTGCAGGAGGAGTACCTGGATTAAATTCATTGTCTAACTTACTGCAGCCTACTAGGTGCAAAAAAAATCCAAATATTCCACAGTGATGGTGCCAAAGTCCTCAAACTCTCCAGATCAAATATTGAGAAAATTCTGTACTGCTTCTTGACAAAAGCCTCAGGAGAAACTCTTCTCTCCACTTTCATATGAATGGGGGATGGCCCTTGCCCCAGGCAAAAATTTCTGTCAAACATTTTTTCTGGAATAAACCCTCTTTGAACGTACCATAGACCTGCTTTGCAACAAAACTGTTGAATGACTCCCTTTCATGGGTGGCCTCAAAATATAAAACTTCTGAAACCTTGACTACACAGAAGATTGGATGGAGCTCATCGCTTCCTCTTCTGCCTCCCCAGGTCCTTCCATCTTACCAAGTCATCAGCAGAATGTCACACACACCTGGACTCTACTGCTCCCCCTCCATCCAAACACCTCACAAGACCAGACCTCATGGGAGGTCACCTGCTTCTCTTGATGAATGAAAATTTCTTTTATAAATTTTATGAAATTGATGATCACCATCCTTTTCACAAATAAAGTACCTCAAGTGTTTACTATTTAAAACAAAACACACAAATGCCACACACACACACACACACACACACACACACACACACAAACTCCTTTGACTGGATTAACTGAGACTTTTTTCCATTTACTAAGTACAGAGAACCATAGGATTCAATATGCTTCTGTTCTTGGCTTGGTTTCTAGAAAGTAAAGTTGGTATTAATTTGCAATAATTATTCATGTTTGAGGTCTCTGCTACAAACATATTCTCTCTTTACTTTTTAGCTATTGTTTTTATAACTTAAAAATATGTAACAATGTATTTTATTCATTATTTATTAATATTGATGAAATGTGTTAAGAATGACATAAATTTGATTCTTTCATCATCTGTGATTACCTGTAGAATAGAATAATTAATCATAAAATGTGTTCCCCATTATTTTGTTTTTTAGCTGCATCTTGCAGTCAAAACCAAGACCTTGCAGGATCTAGTTCCACAACCAGGGACTGAAGCAGTGGCTCCCACAGTGGAAGCACAGAGTCTTAACCACAGGACCTCCAGGGAAGTCCCTGTCCCCCATTATTCTAAAACTAGGAAGGTGTATGGAGTAATCAACTAAATGCATACTGAACAGATCTCCATCCTGTGTTCTCATAGGGGATAATTTTCAGCATCATTTATATAAATAGTTTTGAGAAAGGGGTATACAGTGTGGTATCACCCAAATACTGATAATGATAAATAACAAACCTGAAAATAACAGGGCTTATCTTTTCAATAGAGCTTCCCTGGTGGTTCAGACATTAAAGAATCCACCAGCAACGCAGGAGACCTGGGTTCAGCACCTGGGTCAGGAAGATCCTCTGGAGAAGGGAACGGCTACCCACTCCAGTATTCTTGCCTGGGGAATCCATGGACAGAGGAGCCTGGTGGGCTACAGTCCATGGGGTCACAAAGAGTCAACATAACTGATGACTAACACACATCTTTTCAATACATTTAACAATTACAACTTACTTAATGTGTTAAACAATGCATTTTTCAAATATATCACTTCTGACATGTATTTCCTGAGGTCTCCTTTCCTTTTCCTAATCTTTTCCTTTCTTTGTCATGTCTGGTAACTTCAGGAGAAGAAAAATTCTCTATATTAGTTCCTTCTAATTAATTCCTTCTGCATTAGTTCCAACATGATGAAATACTTTCAAGAATAGCATTCACAGAGTGGATACTCTGTGTAAGAAAGTGTGTCATGAACAAGACAGAAATGGTCCCTGTTCTCATGGAGCTCACATCCGTCCTCCCTGGGCTAAAATGCAAAGTGCAGCTGACCCGCCATCAGCTCCATTTGCCTTAAGGGCCAAACCCACTCTCAGGGGCCATAACTTTCAATCACCTAATGTTAACAGTGAGAAATTCCACAGAACAGTCTAAGGAATTTCAGGGTCTGGTTAATTGCTGTACAAATGGAAGCCAGCATGCACTGTCATCCCAAACTGAGAGCCCAGGTACTCACTTGTACATTCCAGGCGTTTCACATCTCGTGACGTCTCTAAGAAATATCGCCAAAGAACAAAGAAAAGGATGCCAAGGGGAATCACAGGTATAGCAATCCAAGGAATTGCAGCCACCATCACACCCACCACACCAATCACAAGTAGAAATGTCTGAAATAGCAAAAATACAGAGGCTTTCATGTCAATGATACTTTTCAAAGATAAACTTTAATGATTTGTTCTTAAGATTAAACTCCTTTCCTTGAAAAACTTATTTGAACAGCAGGGAATGCTTTCCCTTCCAAAGAAATAAAAGTATAGCTGGCCCTCATGATATTTGTTGCATGCACCAACACTTTTATAAGAACTTTCTAGGTATCAGCTCTTCTGATACACTCAGTAGTCCTTTGAGGCAGGCATGACTAGTTTTAACAGATTAGAATATTTGAGGTTCAAAGAGTAGGAGTTGAATCCCGAACTATCAGGAGTCATCAGATGTTACTAAAAAGATGAGTGAGCAGGTATCACAGATGAGGAATCCAGACACCTTAGCTATGCATGCAAGGATAAAGAAGTGGTTAATTACAAATTCAGTGTAAAATATCCAGTAACAGTATTATCTAATTTTAGAAATGGAGGGGTGAGGCACAGGATGAGAAGAAGCAACTTGATGGAGACTAAGCCATGGAGCTGGGAAGCCCATGTCATGAGCCATTATGACACATTTAAACCCCCAACATACAGTCATCTTTCTATCATTAGACTAAGTGTTCAATTCAGTTCAGTTCAGTCACTCAGTCATGTCTGACTCTTTGTGGCCCCATAGACTACAGCATGCCAGGCTTCCCTGTCGTTCACCAACACTTGGAGCTTGCTCAAACTCATGTCCATTGAGTTGGTGATGCCATCCCACGATCTCATCCCTTATCATCCCCTTCTCCTCCTGCCTTCAATCTTTCCCAGCATCAGGGTCTTTTTCCAATGAATCAGCTCTTTGCATCAGGTGGCCAAAGTATTGGAGCTTTAGCATCAGTCCTTCCAATGCATATTCAGGACTGATTTCATTTGGGACTGACTGCTTTGGTCTCCTTGCACTCCAAAGGACTCTCAAGAGTATTCTCCAAGCTCAGCTTTCTTTAGAGTCCAACTCTCAAATCCATACCTGACTACTGGAAAAAAAATAGCTTTGACTAGATGGACCTTGGTCAGCAAAGTAATGTATCTGCTTTTTAATATGCTGTCTAGGTGGGGCATAGCTTTTCTTCCAAGGAGCAAACATCTTTTAATTTCATGGCCACAGTCACCATCTGCATTGACTTTGGGTCCCAAGAAAATAAAGTCTGTCATTGTTTCCATTGTTTCCCCATCTACCGGCCATGAAGTGATGGGACTGGATGCCATGATCTTAGTTTTCTAAATGTTGAGCTTTAAGCCAACTTTTTCACTCTTCTTTTTCAATGTCATCAAGAAGCTCTTTAGTTCTTCTTTGCTTTCTGCCATAAGGGTGGAGTCATCTGCATATCTCAGGTTCTTGATATTGCTCCTAGCAATCTTGATTCCAGCCTGTGCTTCATCCAGCCTAGCATTTCACAATATGTACTCTGCATGTAAGTTAAATAAGCAGGGTAACAATATACAGCCTTGACATTCTCCTTTCCCGATTTGGAACCAGTCTGTTGTTCCATGTCCAGTTCTAACTGTTGCTTCTTGACCTGCATACACAGTTCTCAGGAGGCAGGTCAGGTGGTCTGGTATTCCCATCTCTTACAGAATGTTCCAGTTTGTTGTGATCCACACAGTTAAAGGCTTTGGCATAGTCAATAAAGAAGAAGTCGTTTTTTCTGGAATTCTCTTGCTTTTACGATGATCCAACAGATGTTCGCAATTTGATCTCTGGTTCCTCTGCCTTTTCTAAATCCAGGTTGAACATCTGGAAGTTTATGGTTCACGTACTGTTGGAGCCTGGCTTGGAGAATTTTGAGCATTACTTTGCTAGCATGTGAGATGAGTGCAATTGTGCAGTAGTTTGAACATTCTTTGGTACCGCCTTTCTTTGGGGTTTAAGTGAAAACTGACCTTTTCCAGTCCTGTGGGCACTGCTGAGTGGGGGTGATGGAATTCCAGTTGAGCTATTTCAAGTCCTAAAATATGATGCTATTAACATGTACACTCAATTTGCCAGCAAATTCGGAAAACTCATCGGTGGCCACAAGACTGGAAAAGTTCAGACTAAGTACTTAAAATGTCAATTCCAAAGGTTAACAATTATAATGACAACAGACGCGATTTACAATGTGTTTGTTGTATGTAAGGCACTGTGCTAAGAGTTCCATGAACACTGTTAATCATCACATTATCCCATGAGATGATTTTATCTTGGGAAATCATCTTGGTCTAAAAAGATAGCAGGTAGAATAGAAAACAAAATAATTGGTCAATGCTACTTAAGCATCCATCTTAATCAGGAAAAGTATGATACCCTGGTGGACAGTATCAGGCAATAAGAATACAATCAACATTTAGCATCTGCCTGCTACAAAAGTGAGGTGGGGTAGTGGGGGCATGCAGATTCACCCAGTCTGGGCCAGGGTCTCTGAAGTTTGTCTCAGGTGGATACAAATTCATGATGATCTGCACAAGACACAGAGTGCTGGGAAACACAGTGAGGAATACCTGAATATTTTGAGACAATTTTAAGACTTATGACTGATTTTGCAAGCTGCTTTACAAATAGAAAGAGTGGCATGAATGATTTTCAGGCAGTAATCACAGTTCAGTTCAGTTCAGTCACTCAGTCGTGTCCGACTCTTTACAACCCTGGCAGCATGTCAGGCCTCCCTGTCCATCACCAACTCCTGGAGTTTACCCAAACTCATGTCCATCAAGTTGGTGATGCCATCTAACCATCTCATCCTCTGTAGTCCACTTCTCCTCCTTCCCTCAATCTTTCCCAGCATCAGAATCTTTTCAAATGAGTCAGCTCTTCATATCAGGTGATCAAAATATTGGAGTTTCAGCTTCCAACATCAGTCCTTCTAATGAACACCCGGGACTGATCTCCTTTAGGATTGACTGGTTGGATCTCCTTTCAGTTCAAGGGACTCTCAAGAGTCTTCTCCAACACCACAGTTCAAAAGCATCAATTTTTCTGCACTCAGATTTCTTTATAGTCTAACACTCACATCCACACAGGACTACGGGTAAAACCATAGTCTTGACTGGACAGACCTTTGTTGGTGAAGTAATGTCTCTGCTTTTTAATACACTGTCTATGTTGGTCACGACTTTCCTTCCAAGGAGTTATCCTCTTACAATTTCATGGCTGCAATCACCATCTGCAGTGATTTTGGAGACCAGAAAAATAAAGTCTGACACTGTTTCCACTGTTTCCCCATCTATTTCTCATGAAGTGATGGGACTGGATGCCATGATCTTCATTTTCTGAATGTTGAGCTTTAAGCCAACTTTTTCACTCTCTTCTTTCATTTTCTTCAAGAAGCTCTTTAGTTCTTATTTACTCTCTGCCATAAGGGTGGTGTCATCTGCATATCTGAGGTTATTGATATTTCTCCCAGCAATCTTGATTCCAGCTTGTGCTCCTTCCAGCCCAGCATTTCTCATGATGTACTCTGCATAAATAAGTTAAATAAGCAGGGTGACAATATACAGCCTTGACGCACTCCTTTTCCTATTTGGAACCAGTCTGTTGTTCCATGTCCAGTTCTAACTGTTGTTTCCTGACATGCATACAGGTTTCTCTAGAGGCAAGTCAGGTGGTCTGGTATTTCCATCTCTTTCAGAATTTTCCATAGTTTATTGTAATCCACAGAGTCAAAGGCTTTGGCATAGTCAATGAAGTAGAAATATATGTTTTTCTGGAACTCTCTTGCTTTTTCAATGATCCAGCAGATGTTGGCCATTTGATCTCTGGTTCCTCTGTCTTTTCTAAAACCAGCTTGAACATATGGAAGTTCACGGTTCATGTATTGCTGAAGCCTGGCTTGGAGAATTTTAAGCTTCACTTTACTTGCATGTGAGATGAGTGCAATTGTGCGGTAGTTCGAGCATTCTTTGGCATTGCCTTTCTTTGGGATTGGAATGAAAACTGACCTTTTCCAGTCCTGTGGCCACTGCTGAGTTTTCCAGATTTGCTGGCATATTGAGTGCAGCACTTTCACTGTATCATCTTTCAGGATTTGAAATAGCTCAACTGGAATTCCAACACCTCCACTAGCTTTGTTCATAGTGATGCTTCCTAAGGCCCACTTGACTTCACATTCCAGGATGTCTGGCTCTAGATGAGTGATCACACCATCATGATTATCTGGGTCATGAAGATCTTTTTTGTACAGTTCTTCTGTGTATTCTTGCCACCTCTTCTTAATATCTTCTGCTTCTGTTAGGTCCATACCATTTCTGTCCATTATCGAGCCCATCTTTGCATGAAATGTTCCCTTGGTATCTCTAATTTTCTTGAAGAGATCTCTAGTCTTTCCCATTCTATTTTTTCTCTCTATTTCTTTACACTGATCACTGAGGAAGGCTTTCTTATCTCTCCTTGGTATTCTTTGGAACTCCACATTCAAATGGGTATATCTTTCTTTTTCTCCTTTGCTTTTCACTTCCCCTTCTTTCACAGCTATTTGTAAGGTCTCCTCAAACAGCCATTTTGCTTTTTTGCATTTCTTTTTCATGGAGATGGTCTTGATCCCTGTCTCCTGTACAATGTCATGAACCTCATTCCATAGTTCATGAGGCACTCTATCAGATCTAGTCCCTTAAATCTATTTCTCACTTCCACTATATAGTCATAAAGGATTTGATTTAGGTCATACCTGAATGATCTAGTGGTTTTCCTCACTTTCTTTAAGTCTGAATTTGGCAATAAGGAGATCATGATCTGAGCCACAGTCATCTCCCGGTCTTGTTTTTGCTGACTGTATAGAGCTTCTCCATCTTTGGCTGTAAATAATATAATCAATCTAATTTTGGTGTCGGCCATCTGGTGATGTCCATGTGTAGAGTCTTCTCTTGTGTTGTTGGAAGAGGGTGTTTGCTATGACCATTGCTCTTGGCAGAATTCTATTAGCCTTTGCCCTGCTTCATTCTGTACTCCAAGGCCAATTTACCTGTTACTCCAGGTGTTTCTTGACTTTCTAATTTTGCATTCCAGTCCCCTACAATGAAGAGGACATTTTTTTGGGGGGGGTGTTAGTTCTAATAGGTCTTGTAGGTCTTCATAGAACTGTTCAACTTCAGCTTCTTCAGCATTACTGATCAGGGCATAGACTTGGATTACCGTGATATTGAATGGTTTGCCTTGGAAACAAAAAGAGATCATTCTGTCGTTTCTGAGATTGCATCCAAGTACTGTATTTTGGACTCTTTTGTTGACCATGATGACTATTCCATTTCTTCTAAGGGATTCCTGCCCACAGTAGTAGATCCAATGGTCATTTGAGTTAAATCCACCCATTCCAGTCCATCTTAGTTCACTGATTCCTAGAATGTATGTGTACACTCTTATCATCTCCTGCTTGATCACCTCCAATTTGCCTTGATTCATGGACATAACATTCCAGGTTCCTCTGCAATATTGCTTTTTACAGCATCGAACTTTGCTTCTGTCACCAGTCTCATCCTCAACTGGGTGTTGTTTTTTTCTTTGGCTCCATCCCTTCATTCTATCTGGAGTTATTTCTCCACTGATCTCCAGTAGCATATTGGGCACCTACTGTCCTGGGGAAGTCCTCTTTCAGTATCCTATCATTTTGCCTTTTCATACTCTTCATGGGGTTCTCAAGGCAAGAATACTGAAGTGGTTTGCCATTCTCTTCTCCAGTGAACTGCATTCTGTCAGAATCACAGTTGATGGAAATTTTGACCAAAATGAAACTGGGATAAGACGGTTGAGATGCTTGTCTGAGTTAACACTGGTTGTTCTGGGTCCTCTCAGCACCAGCACCTGAATCCTTTGCTCACCAGCCCAGGGCCTCCCCAACTTGTCACCCAGGGTCACTGGCCCTGATGCATCTCTAAGGGATGGTTTGGTGGGTAATACCTGTATCACAGAGATTTGTGTTTTATCATTTTACAGCTCTTCCTGATCAGCTTTCTCAGAGGATCCTCACAACTACCTTGTGAATGAGCAAAGTAAGTCCTATCATTTCTATTTACAGATAAGACTTGAACTTGGAAGGAAGGGCAAGTGGTGTCCTACATTTTCCCAAGGTATTATAGGTCATGGAGAAATCCAGGAACGGTTTGCAGTCGTGGAATTCCAGACCCACCACTGCAGGTAGAGGAGTCTGGAAGGAGGAGGAAATGTCCAGAATTGGGACTCTGTGGCCAAGAACCCTTGTGAACCAAACTGCATTATCTGGAGACCCATGTGTTTTTCATGTTTCTCTCATCTGTGTCATGGTATCAATATAAAAAAAAGTGAAGAGGATAGAATTCTGAAAGAATAAATTCTAATCATAAATGGGGAAAAACAGGGCTGTCTGTTCTCTCTTCTATTAGACCTATGGATGAACAATTTCTTAACAACCACTGGTTTAACTGTGCATCCCATCCTTCTACAACTTTCATATTCATGGGGAAGGGTCCTTCCAGCTCCTTCCACATCTGATCTTAAGTAAAGTCACTGGGGGTGTTATCAGTGGTTGTCAGGGAAAAAATCTGCTGAAATTTCAATTAGGAAAAAAAACCAATTACACTTTTTTTTTTTTTTTTAGCAGATTCACATTATTTGATTGGACAATATTCACCAGTTTAAGTAATCTGTTTTTCTATATAATTTAAAGCCTTTAATGACTAACCCAGCCTGGCAGATAACCTGGGAAGCAGAGGTAAGATCAAAATGAAGGGAGCTGTGCAAATGATCTTTCCTTGAATACCAATTATAGACTGGTAACTTGTTCTCAAAAGCTACCTAGCTTAGGTTAAGTCCTTCAGATTTCTTTCTTTTTTTTTTAATTTTATTTTTAAAATTTACAATATTGTATTAATTTTGCCCAACGTCAAAATGAATCTGCCACCGGTATGCCCGTGCTCCCCATCCTGAACCCTCCTCCCTCCTCCCTCCCCATACCCTCCCTCTGGGCCATCCCAGTGCACCAGCCCCAAGCATCCAGTACCGTGCATCGAACCTGGACTGGCAACTCGTCTCATACATGATATTATACATGTTTCAATGCCATTCTCCCAAATCTCCCCACCCTCTCCCTCTCCCACAGAGTCCACAAGACTGATCTATATATCAGTGTCTCTTTTGCTGTCTCGTACACAGGGTTATTGTTACCATCTTTCTAAATTCCATATATATGCGTTAGTATACTGTATTGGTGTTTTTCTTTCTGGCTTACTTCACTCTGTATAGTAGGTTCCAGTTTCATCCACCTCATTAGAACTGATTCAAATATATTCTTTTTAATGGCTGAGTAATACTCCATTGTGTATATGTACCACTGCTTTCTTATCCATTCATCTGCTGATGGACATCTAGGTTGCTTCCATGTCCTGGCTATTATAAACTGTGTTGCGATGAACATTGGGGTACACGTGTCTCTTTCCCTTCTGGTTTCCTCAGTGTGTATGCCCAGCAGTGGGATTGCTGGATCATAAGGCAGTTCTATTTCCAGTTTTTTAAGGAATCTCCACACTGTTCTCCATAGTGGCTGTACTAGTTTGCATTCCCACCAACAGTGTAAGAGGGTTCCCTTTTCTCCACACCCTCTCCAGCATTTATTGCTTGTAGACTTTTGGATCGCAGCCATTCTGACTGGCATGAAATGGTACCTCATAGTGGTTTTGATTTGCATTTCTCTGATAATGAGTGATGTTGAGCATCTTTTCATGTGTTTGTTAGCCCTCTGTATGTCTTCTTTGGAGAAATGTCTATTTAGTTCTTTGGCCCATTTTTTGATTGGGTCATTTATTTTTCTGGAGTTGAGCTGTAGGAGTTGCTTGTATATTTTTGAGATTAGTTGTTTGTCCGTTGCTTCATTTGCTATTATTTTCTCCCATTCTGAAGGCTGCCTTTTCACCTTGCTAATAGTTTCCTTTGTTGTGCAGAAGCTTTTAAGTTTAATTAGGTCCCATTTGTTTATTTTTGCTTTTATTTCATATTCTGGGAGGTGGGTCATAGAGGATCCTGCTGTGATGTATGTCGGAGAGTGTTTTGCCTATGTTTGTTCTCCTCTAGGAGTTTTATAGTTTCTGGTCTTACGTTTAGATCTTTAATCCATTTTGAGTTTATTTTTGTGTAAGGTGTTAGAAAGTGTTCTAGTTTCATTCTTTTACAAGTGGTTGACCAGTTTTCCCAGCACCACTTGTTAAAGAGATTGTCTTTAATCCATTGTATATTCTTGCCTCCTTTGTCAAAGATAAGGTGTCCATATGTGCGTGGATTTATCTCTGGGCTTTCTATTCTATTCCATTGATCAATATTTCTGTCTTTGTGCCAGTACCATACTGTCTTGATAACTGTGGCTTTGTAATAGAGCCTGAAGTCAAGTAGGTTGATTCCTCCAGTTCCATTCTTCTTTCTCAAGATAGCTTTGGCTATTCGAGGTTTTTTGTATTTCCATACAAATTGTGAAATTATTTGTTCTAGCTCTGTGAAGAATACCTTTGGTAGCTTGATAGGGATTGCATTGAATCTATAAATTGCTTTGGGTAGTATACTCATTTTCACTATATTGATTTTTCCAATCCATGAACATGGTATATTTCTCCATCTATTAGTGTCCTCTTTGATTTCTTTCACCAGTGTTTTATAGTTTTCTGTATATAGGTCTTCAGTTTCTTTAGGTATATATATTCCTAAGTATTTTATTCTTTCTGTTGCAATGGTGAATGGAATTGTTTCCTTAATTTCTCTTTCAGTTTTCTCATTATTAGTGTATAGGAATGCAAGGGATTTCTGTGTGTTGATTTTATATCCTGCAACTTTACTATAATCATTGATTAGTTCTAGTAATTTTCTGGGGGAGTCTTTAGGGTTTTCTATGTAAAGGATCATGTCATCTGCAGTGAGAGTTTTACTTCTTCTTTTCCAATTTGGATTCCTTTTATTTCTTTTTCTGCTCTGATTGCTGTGGCCAAAACTTCCAAAACTATGTTGAATAGTAATGGTGAAAGTGGGCACCCTTGTCTTGTTCCTGACTTTAGAGGAAATGCTTTCAATTTCTCCCCATTGAGGATAATGTTTGCTGTGGGTTTGTCATATATAGCTTTTATTATGTTGAGGTATGTTCCTTCTATTCCTGCTTTCTGGAGAGTTCTTATCATAAATGGATGTTGAATTTGGTCAAAGACTTTCTCTTCATCTATTGAGATAATCATATGGTTTTTGTTTTTCAATTTGTTAATGTGCTGTATAACATTGATTGATTTGTGGATATTGAAGAATCCTTGCATCCTTGGGATAAAGCCCACTTGGTCATGGTGTATGATCTTTTTAATGTGTTGTTGGATTCTGATTGCTAGAATTTTGTTAAGGATTTTTGCATCTATGTTCATCAGTGATATTGGCCTGTAGTTTTCTTTTTTTGTGGGATCTTTGTCAGGTTTTGGTATTAGGGTGATGGTGGTCTCATAGAATGAGTTTGGAAGTTTCCCTTCCTCTGCAATTTTCTGGAAGAGTTTGAGCAGGATAGGTGTTAGCTCTTCTCTAAATTTTTGGTAGAATTCAGCTGTGAAGCCATCTGGACCTGGTATTCTTGCCTGGAGAATCCCAGGGACGGGGGAGCCTGGTGGGCTTCCATTTATGGGGTTGCACAGAGTCGGACACGACTGAAGTGACTTAGCAGCAGCAGCAGGCTATCTTTCCATGAGAGGTGATTCTGTTATTAAATGCCCTCACAGACACCTGGAAGGCAGAGGGAGAACCACTTACCCAGCATGTCGCTGCTTCAGACTAACCTTGACGGGACTGTGTAGACACTCCTGCCCTAGGTGTTCCTCATGTTAAATCAGCCTCCCAATCACAACTGAACCTTTCTCTTACAAACATGACCTTTCACTTAAGACAACAGGACACATTGCCAAGCTGAATGGATCACCCTCAGCCCCTGTGAAAAGACCTTCAGAAACAGACTCTGTGCTCTTCCTGTGAGAACTCTGACAGGACTGTCACATTACCTGGATGAAATCAAGAAATATCAGGGGCAGCAAGTCATCCATATGGCCAATGTCTTTAGAGAAACGATTCAAAATTCTTCCTGTAAGAACAGGACACAAGAAATTACTTCCCCAGATAAGCCTTTTAAGAGAAATAATTCATGAACAAACCAAAACAATATTTTTAAATTATATGCATTTATTATAGCATCATATGAAATAAGCTGATGTCAGTGATAAAGAAAGAGAAAATAGCATGATATATAAATAGAGATAAAATTCTACCAAATATCAGTGGGTGGGATGTTGAAATTGAGCCCTGATTTTTAAAAGAATGAGGGGAATCTTGTGGCAGCATCAAGGAGAGTTGGTGGATTTGAGAATCTTCTGTCCTTCTAGATCCATCCTATCTAAGACTCATTCCAAGTGCTAAGTCAGTAAATAAACTCTTGCAAAATACTTCAATTAATCCCAATCATTATACTAAATTTGCTTTAGTTATCAAAATTAATTTTGATGTGATACTTTTAAAATTAACATTATTATAATCTCTCTGTAATTTTTTTTTTCCCCCACAAAATGGTTCACAACAACTCACATTTCAGGACATTGTAGATTCCTGTCGTCTTCATGTTGTGAGTTTCCTATCATGGTAATGTCATTATTTTCACAGGTGTACCAGATGTGACAAACATAGACTCATGCTTAAGCATCCAAAAAGACTAGAGGGATGTAGGCAGGAAAATGGCAATATTATGTAATGACTAAAGATCACTTATCATTATTGATTTTATTTCCCTTCTCAAAATCCACTAAAACAGTATATCCTAAAGGCTGTAAGACTGGAAGATTAGAAATAATTTCTAATGAATATCTCATCCTTTCATGATCAAATTTAAAGAAATTGAAGCTACACACATGCATGCAGACACGACTTTGGTATAGCAACTCCTGTTACCTAGACCCCTGAATTTCTTTTATAACTGAGATTCCAGAAAGCCAGCCTGCAGGTGAGACATGGGAACCTGACCTGCTCTTCCTGACCTCTGTCAGAGATGACTTCCTCCCAAGGCCTGCACAGCAAGCCACAGCTGGACTGTGAATGAGCAGCAGCTGATGGCTGAGTTTCTGTGGTCTGAATGTGGCTCTCCTGTCCTCCACAGGGCAACTGGCTAGCAGAAGCACAGGATGTGCCCACGCCAGGAGCTAGAGCTACTGGAATATTTTACACTTGGTCAGGCCATCACAGCCTATGTCTCAATTTTCCTTTCTCAGGTTTAGGAAATACAGATTCCAGAAACTGTCTTTCAGTGACACTTTTGCAGGCCCAGTGACAACTTTTCTGATCTTCTAGGAATGCCTGCTTTAGAGGGCAAATCTCAGGATTAAACAGGCTCATGCAGGTGAAAGAACCCAGTCACGATGCCATGTAAGTTACCAGGCACTCAACCACCAATGTGAGATAATGACTCTGAGCCCCAGGTTCTGCAGCATCACGTCACCTGGGAAAGTCCACCAGGAGCTGAAGGAGGGTCCACATGGTAAAATGCAGATTCTGACTCAGGAGTGCTGGGGGAGCCAGAGAGTCTGCATTCCCTCCAAGCTGGCAGGTGACGCCCTTTCTGCTATTGCCCAGGTGGTTTTGAGGGGTAAGAAACTGGGTTATTATTTAATCAGTTGTGCTTCAGGAACATTAAAATCAGATGGGCAGTTTTGAAGATACTGTTACAAAAGTTGTGACCCCTCTGGTCAATTTTATACTTCTCAAAGTAGCAATTTTGAAATAAAGAAAATATATGTCAAAAATATCTAAAATGTGGTTTAATGCTTGTGATTTCTTTGAAAAATGTAACTTTTTAACACTGGCAAAATTCAGAAACACTACAAGTATGATTTGGCTTAGAAAGTGTTGAAGGTAGTATTGAAAAATTTTTAAGATGAAGTAAACAGTATGTAAAAACTACCCCTTTACCTTTCTCCGGATATGTGAACCTTAAGGTCTGAGAGACCAAGGGTTGGCAAAGAGTGTAAAATACAAGAAGAACAGAAACAATGAGAAAAAACATCTTCCCACACAGTGACTACACAAACTGAACCTAATATCAAAGATCATCAAAAAACTAAGCACTTATTCACCAGTGAGCTGAGTGTAAAATAATGTGAGATCAGAAAGTTCAACAGTTTCTTCCTTGCTCTAAGAAACATTAAGAGAACACATGGTGTTTGCAGAATATTTCCTCTGGCTTTGGGATGGACTGGGCTTTCTAAGTGACTCAGTAGTAAAGAATCTGCCTGCCAATGTAGGGAGAAGCAGGAAATAGGGGTTCAATCTCTGGTTTGGGAAGATCCCCTGGAGGAGTAAATAGCAACCCACTCCAGTATTCTTTCCTGAAAAATCCTGTGGACAGAGGAGTTTGATGAGCTATACAGTCCATGGGGTCGCAAAAAGGAGGATACAACTGAGCGACTGAGCACATTTTAACTACAGCTGTGATTTCAAGCCCACAGCCTGTAGTAATCAAGTTTTCTCAGAAGTCTCCAAATGAAATATTAAATCCTTATCATGAATTCCTTTCACACACATGCCATAACTCTTCATCCAAATAACATGAGCCCCCTGATGGAAGATCTCCAGGGATATAGAGGGAAGAGGGTTAAAGATGAACAGGGGGAACCCAAACCATTTTCAGACTGTTCTGGGTTCAAGGATTTCTCACATTAAACTGAATCTTGTCTTCCTGGAACATCCCTACTTATTCTGCCCTTATAACTGCACAAGGTGAATCTAATTTCTCTTGATATGATAGCCTTTCAAACACTTGAATGAAATGAACCATATTCTTTCTAGCAACTATTCCTTGGTGCCTCAATGATCCCTCATAATATAAGGCATGGCCCTATATTGTCTGCAGTCTCTTGACCAGACTCAGACAGCCAGTCTCAGTTAATGCCTTGTGCCCAAGTCTTGATTACTTTAGGGTAAAGTGGTATCATCACCTTCCCTCATCCTGCATAGCCAGTCACAAAGCTACAACCACAGTAAATTCTAGAGGCTAGATCATATTTTGGACACATAACTTCCATCTGTAAACACAGGTAGATTTTTTGGGAACAATTGAACAATATGTGTAAACCATTCTAAGAGTGTATCCCTTCTGACCCAGAAAATCCGTGTCTGGGATTACATCCCCAAGAGTCAGTAAGTGCATCAATCTGTTGAATGTGGCATATTTATAAAGTCACTAGTAGAAAACAACCTGAACAAGTCTGAAACAAGTCTGTAATGTATTACATGCAATTTTAATTTTTTCTGTCCATTCTTATTTCTCTACACTGTGTATTACTTGTGTAAAAATGTAAAGTAGAGGGGGGACAAGGAGGAGGAGAAATAAAGGGGTGATAGGGAGGATCAGGGGAAGGGGAGAGAGAAAGGCAGAGAGTAACAGGGGTAGACAGATAACCCCCCTTAAAGACCATGATATCCAAAAACCAATCAGTGTCCTCCTAATTGCTCTACTTCACAGTTTTCTGTCTTGTCCACAAGAGAGAATATCACAGAAGATGCCACTGAACTTGTCAAAATAAAAATTCATAATGATTGTATTTTAAGAACAGAGTCTATACTCTAAGCTGGATTCAGTCACCTTTAGAATTCTGATACCTTGTAACCAAATTGTTTCTTAAAACCCTGAAGTTCCTACATCTGGTCTTTGCTCTATCTTTTTTAAGCAACAAAAATTAAATATTTATGTATCATAAAATATCAAGATATATTTTTAGTGAGGTATATTTTACATCTCATAAAATTCACCCATTTCAGGTGTAAAATTCAATGAGTGATGCAACCACTACCAAAAATCAGTTTTAAGATATTTTTATGCTCCAATTAAGATCTCTTCTGCAGTTTACAGTGATTCCCTATTCCCCCTCTCACCCTAACAACCACTACTCTTCTTTCTTTCTCTATAAGTTTCTTTTACAGAACATAACACCCAAATGGAATCGTACAATATGGTGTCTCTGGGTCTGGCTTCTTTCATTCAGCTTAAGGTGCCTAAGGTTTCTGTGGTGCACCAAGGACATAGTGTTTGTCTTTTTGAGTGCTATTTTTTTTTTTTTTAACCAAAGAACTAGTCTTATATAGTAATAGTTAAGTCTCTCAGTCGTGTCCGACTCTTTGTGACCCCATGAATCACAGCACACCAAACCTCCCTGTCCATCACCAACTCCTGGAGTTTACTCAAACTCATGTCCATTGAGTCGATGATGCCATCCAGCCATCTCATCCTCTGTTGTCCCCTTCTCCTCCTGCCCCCAATCCCTCCCAAGCATCAGGGTCTTTTCCAATGAGTCAACTCTTCGCATGAGGTGGCCAAAGTTTATTGGAGTTTCAGCTTCAGCATCAGTCCTTCCAATGAACACTCAGGACTGATCTCCTTTAGAATGGACTGGTTGGATCTCCTTGCAGTCCAAGGGACTCTCAAGAGTCTTCTCCAACACCACACTTCAAAAGCATCAATTCTTTGGTGATCAGCTTTCTTCACAGTCCAACTCTCACATCCAAACATGACCACTGGAAAAACCATAGCCTTGACTAGATGGACCTTTGTTGGCAAAGTTATGTCTGCTTTTTAATATGCTATCTAGGTTGGTCATAACTTTTAGTCATCAGCAAAAAAGACTCTATATCAGGTCACACCACACCTGACCTTGCGAGTAAGAGCAGATGTGTTCTGTGACTCTTCAATATTGTGAACTTCTTTCTATGTGCCCATGGTTAGCTTCATTAATGGTTCCTGAACCTAATTATTTTGAAAAGAATCAGCCATTGGTTTGATAGCCCTGAAGAAAGTCTGACACCAGGAGTGCAGTGCCAAAGCCAGGCTTTGAGTTCAGTGGAATGGAGAGGGGCAGACGGGGAGGATAATAAAAGACCCACTGTCCTGCTGAGAAGTTGGATCTACATCCATGCAACATAGCAAACATGCCATACAGGGGCATGGAGCAAAACTGGGCCAAAGAAGAGTAGAGCTTGGAGATGATCATCAGGCTGAAAAGGATCCCTGTGTGCATGAGCGAGCCACTAAGGGAGGTGGCCCAGCATGGACTGCCTGCATCATTCTACATAAACTAATTCAGCTTGGGTGAGATGAGAATAGGAGCTGAAGCTATAAAAGTCTGAGAGCTTCATATTTTCTTTGATTTTGTTAGAATTAACAAAACTTTATTGCTGTTAAAATAGGTCATCAATATGATGGCTGCTCAAAGAAGGTTATGAAACAAAAAGAGTAACAGAATTATTAATAGGCAACCACCAGTGGAAAACCACCAAATCATGGTCCTCTGGCCTTCAGCAGCAAGAGGCCTTTAGGCAACTCATTCAACCTTCACTGAGAGGAAAATCCTTTATCTGTAAAAGGGAGATGATGAAAGTCACAGGATAAAAGATCACGAAGATGAAAGAGATTATGTGTATGCAGATACCATCTAAATTATGAAGTTCAGTTCAGTTCAGTCACTCAGTCGTGTCTGACTCTTTGTAACCCCATGGACCAGAACTTACTCAAACACATCCATTGAGTCAGGGATGCCATCCAATCATTCCTTCCTCTATCATCCCCATCTCCTCCAACCTTCAATCTTTCCCAACATCAGGGTCTTTTCAAATGAGTCACCTTTTTGCATCAGATGGCCAAAGTATTGGAGTTTCA
Organism: Bos indicus; assembly: GCF_029378745.1. NCBI lineage: Eukaryota > Metazoa > Chordata > Mammalia > Artiodactyla > Bovidae > Bos > Bos indicus. Next base: position 75,006,691 of record NC_091771.1, read on the forward strand.
GCTTCAACATCAGTCCTTCCAATGAACACCCAGGACTGATCTCCTATAGGATGGACTGGTTGGATCTCCTTGCAGTCCAAGGGACTCGCAAGAGTCTTCTCCAACACCTCAGGTCAAAGGATCAATTTTTCAGCTTTCTTTATAGTCCAATTCTCACATCCATACATGATCACTGGAAAAACCATAGCTTTGACTAGATGGGCCTTGTTGGCAAAATAATGTCTCTACTTTTTAATACGCGGTATAGGTTTGTTATAACTTTCCTTCCAAGGAGCAAGCGTCTTTTAATTTCATGGCTGCAATCACCATCTGCAGTGATTTTGGAGCCCAAAAAGTTAAAGTCTGTCACTGTTTCCCCATATATTTGCCATGAAGTGATAGGACCAGAGGAAATGATCTTAGTTTTCTGAATGTTGAGTTTTAAGCCAACTTTTTCACTCTCCCTTTTCACTTTCATCAAGATGCTCTTAGTTCTTTACTTTCTGCCATAAGGGTGGTGTCATCTGCATATCTGAGGTTATTGATATTTCTCCCCACAATCTTGATTCTAGGCTGTGCTTCATCCAACCCAGCATTTCTCATGATGTACTCTGCATATAAGTTAAATAAGCAGGGTGACAATATACAGCCTTGACATATTCCTTTCCCTATTTGGAACCAGTCTGTTGTTCCATGTCCAGTTCTAACTGTTGCTTCCTGACATGCATACAGATTTCTCAAGAAGCAGATCAGGTGGTCTGGTATTCCCATCTCTTTCAGAATTTTTCACAGTTTATTGTGGTCCACACAGTCAAAGGCTTTGCTATAGTCAATAAAGCAGAAATAGATGTTTTTCTGGAACTCTCTTGCTTTTTCCATGATCCAGTGGATGTTGGCAATTTGATCTCTGATTCTTCTGCCTTTTCTAAAACCAGCTTGAACATCAGGAAGTTCATGGTTCACATATTGCTGAAGCCTGGCTTGGAGAATTTTGAGCATTACTTTACTAGCGTGTGAGATGAGTGCAATTGTGTGGTAGTTTGAGCATTCTTTGGCATTGCCTTTCTTTGGGATTAGAATGAAACGTGACCTTTCTCAGTCCTGTGGCCACTGCTGCGTTTTTCAAATTTGCTGGCATATTGAGTGCAGCACTTTCACCGCATCATCTTTCAGGTTTTGAAATAGCTCAACTGGAATTCCATCACCTCCACTAGCTTTGTTCGTAGTGATGCTTTCTAAGGCCCACTTGACTTCACATTCCAGGATGTCTGTCTCTAAGTGAGTGATCACACATCATGGTTATCTTGGTCATGAGATCTTTTTTGTGTAGTTCTTCTGTGTTCTCTTGCCACCTCTCATGTGAAAGGTGTTATTCTTATTATCCTTTGGGAATTTTAGAGCTTTGTGGGGCATGAAAGATAACCAGGCCTAGTCTTCCCAAAATTTATCCTGGGAAGCATCTGAGATTTAACACAGGTGCCTTGGAGAATGAAGGAGAAATAGAGGAAGACACCCCATCTGTCTCCCTTACTGCCCATCCCTTGCAAACAGAGCCCTTTTCATTCATCTGGATGTTCACCTTAGAGATGGTATTTCAAGAAGGGGGTTCTATAGCAAACAGAAATATTCAAATTAATTTGTAGACCAAGCTTCTGATGTTGGAGGAGATAATGTCCCACCTTGCTCAGGATGATGCAATAGTATTAAGCATACAATATTTCATCATGGGGTGGGTGCTACTACCAAGCCATTCTGAGATTTAATCCAGCAGAGAGAGGAGACAAGGAAACTCACTTTTCAGGGCAATTTCCTGCAATGTCGTTTGCTGCCTCTTATTTTCACTAGGGATAATATCGGCCTGACCTCCCATCACTCTTGGCTGTGTACCCTTATTCTGATGAAAGACTCTTTTCTCTCCTCTGTTCACCTACTAAGAAGGTCCTCAGTCCCCACCCACTCTGTCCAGATCTCAACCTTAGCCCTTTCTTTTCCTGAGACTCTTGATGACAAATATAGCTCCCAGGAATCTGCCACTCACTTAAACTCCTTTAACTTTATCGGATGGGCTTGGAATAAGTGCTCCTCTACCAGGAAACTGCTAGAGCCTTGACCACAGCTAATGGAGTAAAGTACCAGGGGGTCCTAACCCATGACTAGCCACCAAGTCATTCTGATTTCCCCTCCTGAGAATTATAAGGCCAGAAAAAAACATAAAAGTACAGCAGAGTCACTGCACCCATCAAAAGTGAGAGACCAGGGAGCTTGGGCACATGCATGCATCCTGTGACAGTGGCTCCAATACCCATGAGGACCCCAGTTCCTAGCTCCAGGAAAGTCAGCATTGCTCCAGCTGCGCAAGATGTCCATTTCCTTTCCATCAAGCCCTCTTCCTTTGAACTAACCTGGGTAGTTTCTGCCACTAGCAACCAAAAAGCCTTGACTAAAACAGTCAGCACAGGTACAACAAAAGACTGCATACTAAAATTAATTGGGGAAATGAGATGTTTTTGTAAAGTTAAATTTTCAAATTACTACTTAGGAAGAAACTATTAGTGAGAACCTATTTTCATGAGGACTACAGAGTTTTGTCATCTTAAAAGCTGACAGAAATACATCTTTTCTTGAAACTCAGATCTAAAATTTTGAGCACCAATGGTCTCATTTGGTATTCTTTTTTTTTTCTTTTTTCCCCTTTGGTCTGATTTAATTGTTTTTAAACATGGTGGTGGCAAGAATACAAAGAACTATACAAAAAAGATCTTCACGACCAACATAATCACATTGGTGTGATCACTCACCTAGAGACAGACATCCTGGAATGTGAAGTCCAGTGGGCCTTAGAAAGCATCACTACAAACAAAGCTAGTGGAGATGATGGAATTCCAGTTGAGCTATTTCAAAACCTGAAAGATGATGCGGTGAAAGTACTGCACTCAATATGCCAGCAAATCTGGAAAACTCAGCAGTGGCCACAGGCCTGAAAAAGGTCAGTTTTCATTCCCATCCCAAAGAAAGGCAATGCCAAAGAATGCTCAAACTACCACACAATTGCACTCATCTCATATGCTAGTAAAGTAATGCTCAAAATTCTCCAAGCCAGGCTTCAGCAATATGTGAACCGTAAACTTCCAGATGTTCAAGCTGGTTTTAGAAAAGGCAGAGGAACCAGAGATCAAATTGCCAACATCCACTGGATCATCGAAAAGCAAGAGAGTTCCAGAAAAACATCTATTTCTGCTTTATTGACTATGCCAAAGCGTTTGACTGTGTGAATCACAGTAAACTGTGGAAAATTCTGAAAGAGATGGGAATACCAGACCACCTGATCTGCCTCCTGAGAAACCTATATGCAGGTCAGGAAGCAACAGTTAGAACTGGACATGGAACAACAGACTGTTTCCAAATAGGAAAAGGAATACATCAAGGCTGTATATTGTCACTCTGCTTATTTAACTTATATGTAGAGTACATCATGAGAAACGCTGGGTTGGAAGAAGCACAAGCTGGAATTAAGATTTCCTGGAGAAATATCAATAACCTCAGATATGCAGATGACACCACCCTTGTGGCAGAAAGTGAAGAGGAACAAAAAAGCCTTTTGATGAAAGTGAAAGTGGAGAGTGAAAAAGTTGGCTTAAAGCTCAACGTTCAGAAAACAAAGATCATGGCATCTGATCCCATCACTTCATGGAAAATAGATGAGGAAACAGTGTCAGACTTTTTTTTTTTTTTTTTGGCTCCAAAATCACTGCAGATGGTGACTGCAGCCATGAAATTAAAAGAGACTTACTCCTTGGAAGAAAAATTATGACCAACCTAGATAGCATATTCAAAAGCAGAGACATTGCTTTGCCAACAAAGGTCCATCTAGTCAAGGCTATGGTTTTCCAGTGGTCATGTATGGATGTGAGAGTTGGACTCTGAAGAAAGCTGAGCACTGAAGAATTGATGCTTTTGAACTGTTGTGTTGGAGAAGACTTTTGAGAGTCCCTTGGACTTCAAGGAGATCCGACCAGTCCATTCTGAAGGAGATCAGCCCTGGGATTTCTTTGGAAAGAATGATGATAAAGCTGAAACTCCAGTACTTTAGCCACCTCATGGGAAGAGTTGACTCATTGGAAAAGACCCTGATGCTGGGAGGGATTGGGGACAGGAGGAGAAGGGGACGACAGAGGATGAGATGGCTGGATGGCATCACTGACTCGATGGACATGAGTCTGAGTAAACTCCGGGAGTTGGTGATGGACAGGGAGGCCTGGTGTGCTGTGATTCATGGGGTCACACAGAGTTGGGCACGACTGAGCGACTGAACTGAACTGAAACATGGCAATATCCTTTGGGGCTACTATTGGTTGCCTAAAATGCACTCAAACCCCCACCTATTCACTACTTTCTTTAAAAAATTTATAACACTGTCCTTTCAGCTGATAAATTTTGCTGTTATCAGCATTTGACTCCATCCTCAATCTTTATGTTTATAGCTGAGAACCAAGGAGACCCTACAAACAAGTGGGGTCCAGAAGAAGATTCTACAGGCTCTTAGCAAAGCCATAAGCGACTCTCATATTTAAAGACATAGTTTTTCTGATACTTTGTTTGATGAAGAACTGTTTCAGTGTCCTTTCAGAGTCCACCAGAGACCTGGGTCTATCCTCAGAACATATTATAATATAATCTATTTAGTGGTTTAACTACTGTCTATGTCTACTAGCCTTGAATTCACGTCCAGATTATACACCTTTTGTAAACATCGACCACACTTCACACACAATCTATTACAAAAAGGAAACTGCCAGGTGTTAGTGGTCAACTGGCATTTACTAATAATACACCATAAACCCAGTGGCTTTCCAACCATTTTTGGTTTAAGATGGGAAGCCTTCTGTGCTTCTGGATTCTTACACAAAAATAGAAAACATATTAGTAAAATGAGTATTTTAAAAGTGGCTCTTACTGAAGTAAGACTGTAAGATATGTAACCCACTTAGTGACCATCTTGGTACATGTCAATATGTGGAAAAGTTGGAAAGATTAATTCTGATCACTACGGAGTCTACCAATGCATATGTCTTCCTTAGATCTCCCAGTGATCTGCTTAAAATGTAAATTCTCAAGAGCATGTGTGAGGTCTGAGATTCTGGATTGCTAACAACTCTAGGTTGCTGATGTTGCTGGGTCCAGGGACCACACTTTGAGTAGCAAGGAAGAAACTGAACATTTCTGATAATGTTCCTTTGTCACCCATACCCACCCCTGAGAGCTAAATAATCTTTGTCCTAATTTACCTCTTTGTTTGTTTTTAAAACGTCTAGTATTTGACAGAGATATTTTGCAGCTGTGCTTTGAGAGAGATGCTGTGGCCAACCGCTCTGAACCACCTCTGACTTAACTACAGGAATGACCGTGCACAAATGAGACTGGAACTGTTTGAAAGTTATTTTTGCTTCATTACCATGTTAAGATTTCTATCCAAGGTGGGAATTTGTACTGGACTAGGCATAATTCCAGCCATGTGCAAAGGAGTGTGGAAGACTGCACATGTTCCAGCTAACCTGGCTGTTCCCTGAAATCTCTGCCCCTTTCCTGGAGCCCCAGTGACATGCCTGCCTCCTATCCCTTAAAGTTCCTCTACTCCCACCTCCCCTTGGGGAGAAGGTGTGTTTTGAGCATGGGCTCTCCCTTCATTCCTTAATCAATGAATAAAGCTTCTGCTCTACTATATACAACCGGGTTTAAAAAGTAGCATTTGTGATTCCAGGCAAAGAACCCATTCAGAAGTCACTGACCCAGTGGGAATCATCTATACCTTCTGTCTCAAGACCATTTAAATTGATTTTGTCTTATCTACATGTATAACTATTGCCCTTTTAAATTCCATTCTTTACTTTCAGGGGCTAACAACCACTTGTCATCTTTTTATTCACACAAATTAAATTAGAATATGGAGAAGGGGACAACAGAGGATGAAATGATTGGATGGTGTCACCAACTCAATGGACGTGAGTTTGAGCAAATTTGGGGAGATGGTGAACCCTGGTATCCTGCAGTTATGGGGTTGCAAAGAGTCAGACATGACTTAGCAACTAACAATAACAACAGACATTGCTAGGACAGAGATTTTGTCTATTTTATTCACTGCTGTTAACCCAGTGCCTGGACCAATGCCTCACTGGAACACCTTAAATAGAAGGCACTTGAATATTCTGAGTGAATCAATAAAACAAGCTCTTCTTCTATAAATAAGCAGTTTGTCCTCAAATTTCAGTCTCTATTGATATTTTGAACAATCTCTCTTTTTTTTTAAGCTGTTGTTTTCTAACCTGGAGAAATTCGTTTCAAAGTGAAGTGTCTGGTCCATCATATTGTCACCAACAAAACTCATTAACAATTCTTACAAAATAAAGGTAGAATCTGGGAAATAAGATAAAGTCTAACTCCTTTTTTCCCTTTTGGTTTAGTCAAATTTCATGTGGTCATAGAGTACTATGTGCAGAAGCTTTGCACCTAACTCTTCAGATCAGAGTCCCTAGTGGGAAATGGCTTTAAGATGGTGGTGGGGGGCAGGTGCAATGACAAGAAACCTGTAAAACACCCTTGCTTAGGGCTACCTTTGGGGGAGAGAACAAGAACTATAGAGTGCAAGCTCATACCTCTCCATTCTCTGATCAAGGAATAAAGATTTCCTTTACTTCTGAACTGAACTCAGCCTCATTCTGTTGGCACAAGCAACACCAGGTAGAAAGACACATGTTGGAGACTGACTCACCCAGGTTATAGAGACTCAGAAAATTCATATCAACACATCTATGATACACAGCCATTTTACCGGACACACTGGAAACCTCTATTAAATATCTATTACTAAAGATAAGCCAGTAACATCATGGGCAGCGCTGGTGTTAAGTTGATATGAACAGTGATGGCCAACCAGCCATTGACAGTCTGGACCCTTCTGATTGGGTACTGCCTGCTCCACTGGATGCTGAATACATTAAATATTAAAAGAGTTTTTAAAAGTTACAGGAATTCTCTCTTACCAAACCATAATTAAAGTAAAACATTTAAAATAACTCTACTTCAAAGTTATGTAAATTACTTATGGTTGAATTAATTGATTAACAAATGAACAAATGACTGAAAGAATGAATTGGGACAGATGGTCTAAAAAAAGCATAATTGATTAGGAAAGTCCAGGACTTGAGAGCCCCCTCATCCAAGGTCTTGTTCTGTCTTGTAACTTGGGGCAAGTCACACTGCCTGTTGCTAAATATGGTAGGACACTGACCTTGAAGGAGCAGACACACCTCACACATGGCCCCAGGGAACCCCTCTGCCACAGCCACCATAAATGCTTTGGAACAGGGTGTAATTGATACTTTACTTTTCCTAAGTATCAGAGGCAGGTGTAGGGTACTGGGAAACTATACCAGATTAGTTCCTTTACCTGTGGATAACACATATGTCACACATGCTATCATATAGGAGTTTGGCTAACAGCTCACTCACTGTCAGGAATGGACAGTGGAGAAATTAACAGGCAGAAAAATCTCTAAGACAGTGACTCTGAAACACTGTACATCTGATGAAAGCTATGGAGCAAGTCTGCTAGAAAATGCTCATGGACTCAGCTTCATGATTTCTGAGGATTCCTAAACCATGAACCACAGGAAGTGGGGTGGCCTCAGAGAGATGTGGGCCAGGTAAGAATTGCTGATTCTGAGGGAACAGAACACCACCTATCACGGGACTCCTCCTGACATAAGAATGCACAACTATCTCCAAGAAGGGTATTTTTCCTGGCCCAGTGCACCTCAACTATCTTTCAAGGCAAAATGCACAGTCTCCATCTCATATATCTGAGAGAATTTTAACTGCCAACAGATGAAACCTCTCTCCTGCAGCAGATCTCTGAAACATTAGACAGTGTACAGAAACTATCACAAAAATTCTCTGAAGTCCTTACAACCTATTTTGGCTTTCTTTTTCACCAAATTATTTCCAGGTAAGTTCTGCAAGATGATAGATTCACTGGATTTCAGAGCTTCAGGCTTCTCGTATATGACTGAGGTCGAATGTCAAGACTCACTTCCTGCCTGCCTAACACAGCTACTAGCTGCTGCTGCTGCTGCTGCTAAGTCGCTTCAGTCGTGTCCGACTCTGTGCGACCCCATAGGTGCTCTCTATCTTCACTCAGAACTCTTAACCAAGAACTATATATTTCTTCATCTCCCTCAATACCACTATATAACCCAGCCAGCAATTTACTGCATTTAAATGATTCATTTATTAATGCTAATTGGGCAGTATTTATAGGAGAGTTGTATTTGTTCTGTTGTGTACATTATGCCTTTAACAGCTTTAAAAATATAATCTACAGTTTATAAGAACTAACCAAGAATCCTACTTTTGTCCCAGGCTGTTTTAACCATATTTTAATGAAGGAGAAGTTCTGAAGTATCAGCTGCTGCTGAGTCACTTCAGTTGTGTCCGACTCTGTGCGACCCCATAGACGGCAGCCTACCAGGATGCCCCAGCCCTGCGATTCTCCAGGCAAGAATACCGGAGTGGGTTGCCATATCAGAATGCCCATCTAATACAAATGTAGAAGAGCTGTCTGAAATTAACTGGAGTGAACAAGCATGAAATGTCTCTAAAAACATTCTGTAAATAACGTTTGAAGGCTTGACAATCTAAAATTCAGTTCAGCTTAGTTCAGTTGCTCAGTCATGTCCAACTCTTTGTGACCCCGTGAGGTGCAGCTCACCAGGCCTCCCTGTCCAACACCAACTCGTGGAGCCTACCCAAACTCATATCCATTGAGTCTGTGATGCCATCCAGCCATCTCATCCTCTGACGTCCCCTTCTCCTTCCGCCCTCAATCTTTCCCAGCATCAGGGTCTTTTCTAACAAGTCAGCTCTTCGCAGCAGGTGGCCAAACTATTGGAGTTTCAGCCTCAACATCAGATCTTCCAATGAACACCCAGGACTAATGTCCTTTAGGATGGACTGGTTAGATCTCCTTGGAGTCCAAGGGACTCTCAAGAGTCTTCTCCAACACCGCAGTTCAAAAGCATCAATTCTTTGGCACTCAGCTTTCTTTATTGTCCAACTCTTACATCCATACATGACTACTGAAAACACCATAGTCTTGACTAGACAGACCTTTGTTGGCAAAGTAATGTCTCTGCTTTTTAATATGCTATCTAGGTTGGTCATAACTTTCCTTCCAAGGAGTAAGCATCTTTTAATTTCATGGCTGCAATCACCATCTGCAGTGATTTTGGAGCCCCCCAAAATAAAGTCTGCCACTGTTTCCACTGTCTCACCATCTATTTGCCATGAAGTGATGGGACCAGATGCCATGATCTTAGTTTTCTGAATGTTGAGCTTTAAGCCAACTTTTTCACTCTCCTCTTTCACTTTCATCAAGAGGCTCTTTAGTTCTTCTTCACTTTCTGCCATAAGGGTGGTGTCATCTGCATATCTGAGGTGATTGATATTTCTCCTGGCAATCTTGATTCCAGCTTGTGCTTCATGCAGCCAAGCGTTTACCTTAGGTCAGCTTCAACTTTCATTTGTGAAATTTGCCACTTTCCATGCTATTTGAAAAAGGTCAATACATAGAAGCTCTCCGATTTTACCAGTTAAAGAATTTTCTAAAAAATAGTTAAGTTCCCACTACTCCTAATAACTACATCCACTTCCCTGGATAAATTACAATGTTCCATTTAAACAGAACCAACTTTATTAAATTTCCCACGGTCTTTCCTTAATTATACAATATACTTCTGTAATAAACTTCAGCCATATCATATTCGAACAAAAAATAAACCAGATGCTCGGTGCTTATATGCAAAATTAAGCTCTCCCTGTGAAACCAAATTAAAATGAGCTCAGGAATGAAGTCAAGCCCTCACAAAAACAAAAACAAGCAAACAAAAGCAATTCTGCAGATTTCGTTTTGTGACTTGTTAGTCTTACTCACTTATCTGTTTTTCTCTTGCATCTGGGAAAACACACATATCCTTCCCCACTCTCAACCTTTTTATCAAGTTATCATATTAATTCAGTTTTGTAGGAAAAAGAGAGATTTTAAAAATCTCTAAAATTTCATCAGGACACTTAGTCCTAAAAACAATTTAAGTCAGCTATTTGCCAGACATTGCTTTAAATGCTTTACATACATTAATTCTCTTGATTCTCACACACACAAAAATGTTTGAGATTATTATTGGACTTTCATCCCTACTGTACAGAGAGTTGAGGGAGATAGTGGTTAAATTGCTTGACAAAGGTCTATCTGTCAGCATCTGGACTGGGATTCACATTCAGAAGAGCTGACACCAAAGTCTATTTTTCTGAGCACAGAGCACCACAGATCCCAAATTACACAGTGGTTCAAAACCACTATTGAAAAATAAAAGAAACCCATTCAGTTTACTCTGGGTAAAGTCAATGATCACTTTTTTGTTGGACAATTTTCAAACTTTAAATTTCACAGCTCTTTAATGGAATGTAATAATATGGAGCTTATACTTGTGTGATGATCTAACACAAAAGACGTCTACACACACACACAGCTATCCCACATCAGTGCTGCTTAAGATAACTGTGCTTCAATCAAGAAGATCGTGACTGTGCCAGTGAAGTGACTGGCAAAGTTATTCTGAACCTCTGTTCCAGCGGAACTGAGACATCACAACATCTCCACCTACATCCCGACTCCCTCTCCATTAATAGTTTAAAACTGTTTACTGGTGACAACCAAAGTTGTCTCTCTTATATCAAACAAACAAACAAAAAAAAAATGGACATAAAACTAAGGGGAGAGAAAATAAAGCTATATTTTTTAAATACTTAATGTTTATCCAAAATATATAAGGTATTCATTGTTTTACCTAATATTACAAACCTTAACCTCACCTTAAAAAATTTAGCAACTTGGATATAACAGGAACCAAGAGATGATGGCTAGCTTGAAGGCTAGCTCAATTAGGTATGAAACTCCTATAGTGTCTCCTTTGTGAAAGATATGAGTGGTTAGAGCATTTGACACCAAGTGAAATTAAACTTTCTTCATTTAAGTTTTAGGACTTCCTAATGTAGGAGTGAAATCTACTCGCCCTGTCTAAAGATTTAACAATTGCTTAATAAACAAGAGCTCATTTGATTGTAGCTTATCTGATAAATCTGTGACTAGCTGGATTACACAGATGTTACTTTTTATTTACCTGGATATTTCTGTCAACAAAATTCTATTTAATTTTGAATCAAGTAAGAACAATTTTCTAATAATACAAATTATTCATTATCTTGAAATTAGCATTTATTTTTCTTCCACTGATAGAGCTATGTCAAGAATAACATTTAAAAGTTGATACCAATAATGAATATTTCTGCCTACAGTATCACCCATTGGTGGAATGGATTAAGCCATAGTTGATGATCTTTTCACTTTTATGCTAAATAAAACAGAGAATATAAAGAAGATTTATACTAGGATGAGGCATAATTTTAAAATGTTATTAATAGGAGTGGGACACATTTGGTGAATTATCTGGACCATGTTCGCCAGTTGCAAGTTGGGACGAAAGCTGCAACGCTTAAAGCTCTTTCGGCATTGGGGGCAGATGAACTGCCGTGGAGGGGCTGGAGGCGGGGCCAGGTGAGTGCCAGGGTACAGCTCTTCGTCGTCCTCATCGTATTCTTCCAAAATCTCCTCCTCTTGCAGGTTGACCTTAATTCTCAGGTCATGTCTCAAGCCTCCCAGGTAGTAGTTCGTATCTTCCTCCTGGTCCCACACATAATCCATGCTGTCCCTTATGCCACCATCACCGACCCAGGGTTCATCATCCTCTTGGTCCTGGAACAACTCCTCGTCAGCATTCCCCTGGTATAAAACCTCCCGAATGGAGTTGCCCCATCCACCGATGGCCCCTACTGCCTCCTCGTCCTCCTCGTCCTCCTCCCATTCATCGTCCTCTTCCTCCCTGTCTTGCTCATTATCTTCCTTGCCCCACTTTGTTCAGAGTAAGGCTTTAAAAACTCTGGATGTGCTATTTTCACTAAGCCTAGCACTAAAGACAGTATTTTTGAAGTTGTATGAAATGAAATTGGTTGGAAGAAAAAAATTAGAGAAGTATATGTTTTAGATATGGGTCTTTGTCAAAAATTGAAGAAAACTGGTGAGATGTACCGTAGCAGTCATCACCAAGCATTGACTTCATCAGCCTGCCCATAATATACTGGAAATCTTAAACCTTGCTGTCAGCATAACTGTTGTGAAAAGTAGTCCATCTGATCCCAGTTTGCCTTGGTTTTCAAAAATCTGAATGCTGTTCAGAGTATTTTCTGTCATACACTGAGTTTCCTTGATCAGAAAACTTGGTTCACCTGAATTTATGGACAGAACAACTAACTTGGGACACCAATGATAAAGAATCTGTACTTTAAAACTTTAAGCAGAATTTAACACATTGAAGCTTAAAATACATTGACCCTGAAATGTCAAGGAACAGACACCAACATCACTGCTTGTTATGAAATGAGCACTTTAAGCACTTGCCAAAAATCTCTACAAATAGCACACTCATGTGAAAAATGTCAATTTTCTTGGCTAATCTTTCGAGAACCAGATTCGTGAATGTTATTTCCAGGGGAAAAAAAGGGAAAATCTAAAACTATTTTGGGTGATGTTTTGTTGACCTCTTAAAACCTACCTGTGGTAGCTTTGGGAAGAATGTCTCATGTTTCACACTTAATGTTCAGTTCTCACTGGAAGAACTTCAGGAGTTTGTGGAATTCAAAGTTGGATTGTTTTGACTAGAAATTTTCAGATTTTAATCCTTCATTATTCCATTTTTCTCCGTATATCTTAAAAGCTTTTTTTTTAAAATTGGTATAACTAACTGTGGGAGAAAACACTGCAAGAGTGTTGTCAAAGCAGCTTGTGTTTTGTTGCATTTTCTACACCATCCAGGAAAGAAAAGGCTTAACAGTGACATGGTTATTATATCATTTGAATAAATTTTTGCCTTCCAAAATTAAAATAAATAAATAAATAAAATGTTATTAATAGGATCATTTTACTCTCCAAAAATAAAGAATAATAAATTTATAGTTCTCCCAAGGGAAGTAAATTTTATGAGCCCAGGCATGCTGACACCAATAGGAGAAAAAAGAACACAATTCTGAAAATAATGTCTACCTATAAGAAAGAAAGAAATTTCCTTCTTAATTTCTCTCTTTTTCTAAATTTTTTATTGAAGGATAATTGCTTTACAGAATTTTGTGGTTTTCTGTCATACATTAACAAGAATCAGTCATAGGTACACCCAAGTCCCCTCCCTCCCAAACCTCCATCCCATCTGCCTTCCCATCCCACCCTTCAGCATGTCGCAGAGCCCCTGTTTGAGTTCCCAGAGGCATACAGCAAATGTCCATTAGCTACCTATTTTACATATGGTATTGTAAATTTCCATGTTATTCTCTCCATACATCTCCTCTTTTCCCTTCTCCCTTCTCCCCTCCCCGCCATGTCCATAGGTCTGTTCTCTATATCTCTTTCTCCTTAATTTCTTTCTAAATATTTAAAGGTAATAAAAAGATTAATCCATCATCCTGAGAACTTCTCAAAGCTAAATCTATGGGGTTTTTTATTGTGAGAAAATACATATAAGGCAAATCCAGATGTACTCTGGTATCTGTTCAAACATCTTTGTATAGAAAAGAAAGAAATGGATACCTTGTTTTCCTTACCACATGCTCAAAAAATACACATTTTCATTACATGTCTCAATCAGAGTGAAGATAATATCAGTCACTGAACCAAAAGAACACTTCTAGAAACATCCACTTGAAGTTCAAAGAGAAATCACTAATTATTGACTTAGCCCAAAATTAGGGACTTCGACTGAAAATCACCCAGGGCAGACACTCTGGTTATTCTGTTGCCAAGTCATATCTGACTCTTCATGACCCCAAGGACTGCAGCATGCCAGCCTTCCCTGTCCCTTACCATCTCTCAGGGTTTTCCCAAGTTCATGTCCATTGAATTGGTGTTGCCATCCAACTGTCTCATCCTCTGTTGCCCTCTTCTCCTTCTACTGATATAGTAACAATATGCCACTCTGTAGCACTACTTTCTCCCAACAGTAGACCCAGATGCAAGACTTTCCCATCGTGAGGAGCATGACTGTATTTGGAATAATGCCTGGATAAAGATTCCTATACATGTAACATGTCTAAAATAGACTTTCCAGGTATTCAAGTGGTTGAGCTAGTTCCCCATATGATACAATATATGAAAATGCAAATGCAAAAAAGAAATGAAAGGAAAATATTTCCAGAACAGAGAACTTGATTTCATGATAGCTTTCCACATAACTACATTATTTTAGTAAACTTCCACTCAAAGTTTACTTATAATCTTTATTCTAGATACTAGAGTTTTGCCTAAATAAGAGGGAAATTTCTAACAGATTAATCCTGGTTACCAAGAATGAAAAGAACACTCAACAGATCATAATTGATTTCAGTACTTATGGAGAAAACATCATTGCTTACATTTCACCTACTGTCAAACATTTGTAACACACTTCTACAAAGCCTGAAGAGAAGTGTGTGTAGATATTTGTAAAAAGCAACATTAGAAGTGCTAGCTTCCCTCTTCTTTTCCTAATACATTTTCAGAGATGAGTTCTAGCATCTAGACAGTTTCCGATGGGTCAGGAGAACATTTCAGTATCACTAAGAGTCTGTTTAGAAATTGAGATGAATTTTCTGTAAGCTTAGAGATGATGATCTTAAATAAAGATCATTTACTTTATTTCCTAAATTCCTTTCACTCCCACAGATGTCATTTCACTTTGAAAACAATTCATCTTAAAGTTCCAAGAGAACAGTTGTTGTAAAATTTTCTGAAACCGAGGGCAACCTTTACATAACATACTATGAAAAAGATCTGCAGCATAGGGTTATGCTTGTCAGTGTGTATGTGGTGCGTATCTATGAACTGAGATCTCCAATTGACAGCTGTATTAAAATGTGAATCTGTATCTTTTCTATATGGGATCACAGAATATTGACACCATTTGATTTAAACAAACAATCCACTACCAGCAATTATTTACGTGTGTAAATGCCTTGAAAGACAGGGACTGACAGAATTTCAGTCAAGATGGCAGAATAGAAGGGTGTGCACTCATCTCCTGCAAGAGCACCAAAATTACCACTAGCTGTTGAACTCTCACTGACAAGAGGATGCTGGAACCCACCAAAAAAAGATACCCCACATTCAAAGACAAAAAAGAAGCTGCACCAAGATGGTAGGAGGGGTGCAATCACAATAAAATCAAATCCCATACCAGTTGGGTGGGTGACCTACAAATCGGAAAACAATAATACCAAAGAAGTTTTCCCACTGTGTGAAGGTTCTGAACCCCACATCAGGCTTCCCTGCCTGGGAATTCAACAAAGGGACTGGTAATTCCCAGGAAATCTGACCTTGAAGACCAGCAGGACTTTATTATATCCACAGGACTAAGAGAACCAGAGACTCCAGTCCTGGAGGACACAAGCTAACCTTTGTGCACACTAAGACTCAGAGGAAAAGAGCAGTGATCCCACAGGAGACTGAACCAAAACTACCTGCTACTGTTGGATGGTTTCCTGAGGAGGCATGAATCAGCAGGAGCTCAACACAGGGACGGAGGCACTGGCAGCAGCAGCCTGGGAAGGTCTCCCTTGGCATAAGCCCTCTTGGAAGTGGCCATTAACCCTACCAAGGGTTGGGTCGCCTCAGACCAAACAACTAACAGGGAGGGTGCACAACCCCACCCATCAGCAGATAACTGGATTAAAGCTTTACTGAGCAAGGTCCTGCCCACCAGAGCAAGACCTAGGTTTTCCCACCACCAATCCCTCCCATCAGAAAGCTTACACAAGTCTCTTAGCTTCATCCATCAGAGGGCAGACAGAAGAAGCAAAAAGAATTACAGTTCCACAGTGGCTAAAACAAAAACCACATTATAGAAAGTCAATCAGGATGAAAAAGCAGAAAGTTATGTTCCAGATAAAGGGACAAGATTAAACCCCAGAAAAACAACTAAATGAAGTGGAGATAGGCAATCTTGCAGAAAAAGAATTCAGCATAATGATATGGAAGATGATTCAGGATCTAAGGAAAAGAGTGGAGGCAAATATTGAAAAGATGCAAGAAATGTTTACCAAAGACCTAGAAAAACTAAAGAAAAAAACAAGCAGAGATGGATAATATACTAGAAGGAATCAATAGCAGAATAACTGAGGTAGAAGAACAGATAAATGACCTAGAGGACAGAATGGTGGAAATCACTGCCATAGAACAGAATATAGAAAAAGAATGAAAAGAAATGAAGACAGCATAAGATACCTCTGAGACAACATTAAACACACCAACATTCGCATTATAGAGGTCCCAGAATGAGAAGAGAGAGAGAAAGAACCTGAAAAAAATATTTGAAGAGATAATAGCTGAAAACTCCTCTAACATAGAAAACGAAATAGTCCACCAAATCTGGGAAGCACACAGAGTCTCAGGCGGGATAAACCCAAGGAGGAACACGCTGAGACACAGAGTAAACAAACTGACAAAAACTAAAGACAAAAATAAAATATTAAAAGCAATAAGGCAAAAATGACAAATTACATGGAAGTGAACTCCCATCAGAATATATTAAGAAGATGTGGCAAGAATACACAAAAGAACTGTATAAAAAAAAGATCTTCATGACCCAGATAATCACAATAGTGTGATCATTCACCTAGAGCCAGACATCCTGGGATGCGAAGTCAAGTGGGCTTTAGGAAGCATATGAATAAAGCTAGTGGAAGTGATGGAATTCCAGTTGAGCTATTTCAAATCCTAAAAGATGATGCTATGAAAGCGCTGCACTCAATATGGAAATTTTGAAAGCAAATTTGGAAAGCTCAGCAGTGGCCACAGGACTGGAAAAGGTCAATTTTCATTCCAATCCCAAAGAAAGGCAATGTTAAAGAATGCTCAGACTATTGCACAACTGCATTCATCTCACATGCTAGTAAAATAATGCTCAAAATTCTCCAAGCCAGGCTTAAACAATACGTAAACTGTGAACTTCCAGATGTTCAAGTTGGTTTTAGAAAAGACAGAGGAACCAGATATCAAATTGCCAACATTTGCTGGATAATCAAAAAAGCAAGAGAGTTCCAGAAAAAACATCTATTTCTGCTTTATTGACTATGCCAAAGCCTTTGACTGTGTGGATCACAATAAACTGTGGAAAATTCTGAAAGAGATGGGAATACCAGACCACCTGACCTACCTCTTGAGAAACTTATATGCAGGTCAGAAGCAACAGTTAGAACTGGACATGGAACAACAGACTGGTTCCAAATAGGAAAAGGAGTACATCAAGGCTGTATATTATCACCCTGATTATTTAATTTATATGCAGAGTACTTCATGAGAAACACTGGGCTGGATGAAGCACAGGCTGGAATCAAGATTGCTGGGAGAAATATCAATGATCTCAGATATGCAGATGACACCACCCTTATGGCAGAAAGTGAAGAGGAACTAAAGAGCCTCTTGATGAAAGTGAAAGAGGAGAGTGAAAAAGTTGGCTTAAAGCTCAGCATTCAGAAAACTAAGATCATGGCATCCGGTCCCATCACTTCATGGCAAATAGATGGAGAAACAGTGGAAACAGTGGCAGACTTTATCTTTTTGGGCTCCAAAATCATTGCAGTTGGTGACCACAGCCATGAAATTAAAAGACACTTACTCTTTGGAAGAAAACCTATGACCAACCTAGACAGCATATTAAAAAGCAGAGATATTACTTTGCCTACAAAGGTGTGTCTAGTCAAAGCTATTATTTTTTTTCAGTAGTCATATATGGACGTGAGAGTTGGACTATAAAGAAAGCTAAGCACGAAAGTATTGATGCTTTTGAATTGTGGTGTTAGCGAAGACTGTTGAGAGTCCTTTGGACTGCAAGGAGATCCAACCAGTCCATCTTAAAGGAGATCAGTCTTGAGTGTTCATTGGAAGATCTGATGTTGAAGCTGAAACTACAATATTTTGGCCACCTGATGCAAAGAGCTGACTCATTTGAAAAGACCCTAATGCAGAGAAAGATTGAAGGTGGAGGAGAAGGGGACGACAGAGGATGAGATGGTAGGATGGCATCACTGACTCAGTAGACATGTTTTGGCAAGTTCTGGGAGTTGGCAATGGACAGGGAGTCCTGATGTTCTGCAGTCCATGGGGTCGTTAAGGGTCGGACATGACTGAGCAACTGAACTGAGCTGATCTGAACTCCCATTATTCTATCAGCAGATTTCTCAACAGAAAATCTACAAGGAAACAGCCTGATATATTTAAAATAATGAAAGCAAAGAAAGTAAAACCAAGAATACTCTACCCAGCAAGACTCTTGCTTAAGATTTGTTGGAGAAATCAAAAGCTATACAGACAAGCAAAAGTTCAGAGAATTCAGCACCACCAAACCAACTTCACAATAAATGCTAAAGGAACTTCTGTAGGCAGGAAATTCAAGAGAAAGAAAAGACTTACACAAAATAAACCCAAAACAATTAAGAAAATGGTAATAGGATCACATATATTGATAACTACATTAAATATAAATGGATTAAATGCACCAAAAAAGACAGAGACTGGCTGAGCAGATGAGAACATGTTGCATGGATGCATTTCCACTTACCATGTTACTCTGCTTGATCCTCCCAAATTGTATGTGATTATTGTATATTATTAAGTTAATCATGTTCCCTTTATGACTTGCAATTTTAATTTTTTTTTTTTGGTCTGGCTATTGATTTATTTTATGAACATCTTTTACTATTGTGATTATGTAACCATTATTCACATAATACCATTGTATCATGATTGGTCAACAGAAAAATAATAAAAATCTGCATCATCATTAAAAACTGCTATTTAATACAAAACCCTGTAATCACTGTTTAAAATCCAGATGCATATCAAAATTATCTTGGAATTTTTTGAAAAATATAAATACCAAGGTACTGCTTTTTTTTTTCCTCCAGAACTCCAGATGTTTCTAATAAGCAGCCATGTTTAAAAATAATTAGACTATATGGGGATCTTTTAATTTTACCTAACTTGTTTCGCTCTTTCTATTTCATATTCAGTATTCCCATTTCATTTATTTGTTTTCCAAAGTCTCCATCTTTTTTTATTGATGTATTTTCTCAACCCCTTATCAAGCATAGTAGAAAAAATTGTGTATACATATATATAAATAACATGCATAATATATGTATTTTAGAAAACTGAACAATTCTTGCCTAACTAAAAAATTTATGACATTTGATTCCACTTGTTTGACTTAGTATGAATAGAATGCTAGATGTCTAATTTAAAAAAAAATAGACATGCAACAAGTAACAGAGGTTTACTGTATAGCACAGAGAACTATAGTTGATATCTTACAATAACCTTTAATGGAAAATAATTTCAAAAATAATGTATATGTATAACTGAATCACCTTGCTGGGCACCTGAAACACTGTAAGTCAACAATGTTTATATATATATATAAAGAAAAAAGTTAAAAATAAACACTTTAAAAGAAAGAGGTCCAACAATCTAATACCACAGTATTAACAATGACATCCCTCTTGTGTGGGTGTCAGGTGTTGGGAAATTACCTTACATGATTTTTCCCAATCACTTGCTCTCAGATGCTCTTGGATGGTCTTTTGCAAATTATTTTTCAGCCCAGCAAGTTGATATCACTACTTCCTTGTTTCCAAGTTTAATAATGGAATGTCTCTTTCTCCCTCTAATTTAGACACATTATCTTTATTTGGGAAAAAAAATATCTTTCTAACTATCTATTTAACAATAGGCCACATCACAATAACCTTTGCACATGATGACTTTAACTGGGGGCACTTTTTTTGCATGCAGTATAATTAAGGATTTATTTGAAATACCTTATGTTATAAACTGAAATAAACTTGGAAAACTACAAAAAAAGAAAAAAGAATAAGAAGAAAGACAGGGACTGTTTGTCTCAATGCTGGGGACCACAACTTACAACCAGTAGATGATCAGTAAATGCTTGATGAGTGAAAAGGCCCCTGATTCTTACCTGTTAGAACCTGAGGCCAAGAGAAGTGGCTGGCACAGTTCTTCCAAAGCTCTGTCCCAGCAGAACCAGAACATCTAACATCTCCACCTACATCCCAACTCCCTGTCCAATAATAGTTTTTAAATGTCTATGTATGTTTAAAAATGGCTGAATTCCTCATTATTTCTTAATGGCCTTTAGTTTGTAAGGCAAAACTAGTAGGCACCACATATTTAACCCACATAAGCACCACGATTTGCCTTCAATGCTCAGCTAAACCCCAGGGAAATGTATTACATGTCTGACGGTTTCATTTCCTTGATTGACAGACACAGAATTTGGAAGTTTGGATAGCCTGGTTCTAGGAACCAGAGCTTCCAAAGTATCAATACATGTGGTTTTCTCTTCATGTGATCACAAACCAGCAATAAAGTCCACCATAAATAATCTATTGTACATTTTACTTTGACAATAAACTATAGGAAAGAGTTCAACTGAATATATCACTGAAGGAGTAAGTAATTGATGGCCCTGAAGCCTTTTGGGCAAAGCAGGCCTATAATCTTTGCAGTATAATACTTATTTGGGCTTCTATTTTCCTGAAAGAATGAGATTCTGCTAAGAGATAGAGGAAGGGGAGGAAGACAAGCACCAGTGTGCTGACTGCTCTAAGATTAGAGACTTTGAAGATTTAAACTTGATCCCAAATTCTTGAATAATAAATAAATCAGCATCTGGAGAAGCCTACAGGTCTTGAACATGAAGAACCTGGTTAACTGTGGTCATGAGCACCCAGAAGCTAAAATAACAGAAATCCAGTCCCACTTAAGGCTCCCAACTTGATGACCATAGTTTTTATGTTAGCTGACAAAGTGGAGCAACTTCACAGCTATAATAGTATGGACTTCTCCAAATACTTCCTCACTATAGCTTCATAATAAAATGAGATCTGTATGGGCCTTTGTAGTTAACCATTCTGTGCTTGGCTCACTGCCTGGACCAAAAAATATGTTTGAATACATCTACACAAGATGCTTCCCTGAATAATTAGCATTAATCCTCACAAGAGTCCTATGAAACAGGAAGGGCATGTGAAATTATTCCCATTTCACAAGAAAGGAAGTTCCCAGATAGCATTTCCTCATTATCAGTAAGGTTCACTAGTCACTGACAATGAGCTAAGTGTTGTGAGTATATTAATAAGCTTATTTCTAACACAGTCAAAAACTGTATTAATAGAATCCCCATTTAGAGATAAGAAAACAGACACAAAGAAATTAAGTAACCAGCACATAAGAATTATATTAATATAGCTATAACCTACTATTACCATTTGTAACTAGCACCAGGACTGAACCCAGGCAGCTGACTTCAGGCAGAGTCACACTTTTAAACCAAGACAGACCACATCCTGCCTTGTGATTTGCCTGCCCAATAGGATCCATCTGCTCTGGCCTTGGTCACATGGCGAGTTGATGGCCAGGCCAAGGCTACTCCTGTCCTCCCTCCAGTCCACATACCTGCCTCAACAAGTCCTGTCAATCATTGCCTACAAAAACAAAGCTGCCCTGGGCCTCAGCACAAGTCCAACTAACTGAACAGAGGGGCATGTACACTGACGAACTAATGCTTCATAGAAACCCAGGTCAGGAGGCTACCTTCAGAAGCAAAACAAGTCAAAGGCCTCAAGATGGAAGAAAAAAACCACTGAGAAACCTCCAGGGACACTCATATTGAGAAATTTACTACTGAAGATACATGTGCTATGTACTACAAAGGGTCTTATATGTCACCAAGTGTCCACTGTAAAACTATAAAGTTAGTTTCTTTGAAAAAGATGCTTACATTTTACCAATTTGGAATTTTAATGAATTTTTATTACTATTTTTATGTAAACCTCAATGCATGGGCATATGTCAGAGCTCTGTGATTCCAGAAATGGATGGGAAAAGAAAGAAACACACAGCCTGTGTCTTGCAGATTCATTGTAAGAAGGTTCTATCTAGACAACGGCCTAACTTAACACTATATGACACAGCCAGCTTTTAGAAACTGGTCAACAACATTAAAACATCTTTGCATCTAACATAGGATATTTTATATGCCACATAACAAATGGGTTTCTAAGTCATTCTGCAAAGTGAACATTTATCTTTACACACACACTAAAATTGGAAAAAAAACTTATATGCCCCTATATTCAGATCAGTAAAGTTTTTTGTAGAAAATAGATCAATATGCACAGTGATTATCTTCTAAGTATCTCATCCACTTTCAAATATCAAATGTAATCAGGAACTAAATGCATTAATAATACATACTTACTGAGAAACTTGGTGTCTGACTTACCTATTGGATTTCTATCGAAGAACAACATTGGTGCTCTGAAAATGGACTCCAACATTTTGTTGTGCAAAGTTTGTGAAGAATTAACAAGGACGTAGAATATCAACAAAGATCTTGTGATGCCAAAAAGGATGATACCTACAGTTAGAACTGAAATAAAGTAACATCACTCAGCAAAAGATCTCTGCCTTTCCTTCAATTATGTGAAAGCATGGCAGACAGCTTACAAAAATGTTATGTGTTTTAGTCTATAAATATAATTTATAGAATAAAGTATATATAATTTATATAAATTCATAAATTTATATAAATTCAGCTATAGACTATAGAATAAATATATAATGGATTCTATGAGAGTCTAATACATTCACTAGGTATATTTACACATAAGAATATTAAAATAAGTATGGTTCTCTTATTAAATAGAAACAACATGAGAAAAAAAATCAGGTGTAAAATACAAACTCAGATTTTCCTAATCCAATTACAAGTACTAATTAAAACTCAGAAGAAAGAAAATGATAAAAAGTAGTATCTTCCTTTTGCCATATTTCAAATCTCATTATTTATAACATGTCCCATAATCTAAAATTGAGAAATGTTTTGATACCCACCATGAATTAAAAGGGAATAAGAGAGATGACTTACCATTTCCTTATAAATGGTAAATGTATATGGAAATTTACTTCCATGTAAAGAAACTATTTCCGTGCCCAAGCAGCTTTAAAGAGTATAAAAAGACCATATTAAGTTGCAAGCAGACAATCTCTTTAATAATTGAATTGCAAGAAAACATGTACTACATTTTACCATGAGATAATAATCAAAATGAGCAAGTAATCTCTCACTAAGTGTTTTATAGAAACACAAAGCATGGGGGGTGGTCCTAAGATGGCAGAGGAATAGGACAAGGAGACCACTTTCTCCCCCAAAAATTTATCAAAAGATCATTTGAATGCTGAGCAAATCCACAAAACAACTTCTGAGTGCTGGCGGAGGACACCAGCCACCCAGAAAGGCAGCCCATTGTCTTCTAAAGGAGGTAGGACACAATATAAAAGACAAAAAGAGAGACAAAGAGGTAGGGAACAGAGACCCATCCTGGGTAGGAAGTTGTGAAAGAGGAGAAGTTTCCAAACACCAGGAAACCCTCTCACCAGCGGGTAGGTGGGGAGTTTTGGAATCTCAGAGGGCAACATAACTGGGATGAAAATAAATAAATAAATAAAACCCACAGATTATGTGCCTAACCACAACTCCCAGCAGAGAAGCAGCCCAGATGCTCTCATCTGCCACCAGCAAGCAGGGACTGAACAGGGAGGCGCTGGCTGCATTGCTTCAGGTAAGGACCAGGCCCTGAATGCCCTGAGGACAATCTGAGGGAGCTAACATGAGACAGCAACCCAAACTGTGGGATAGCCAGAGAGAAAAAAAGAAAGAGAGAGAGAGAACTCTCCCGTGAATAGCTCTAACCCAAGGCACTGCCAGGCCCACTCACAGAACAAGGACTGAGTGAATACCTGAGGAGAGCTAGCCGGCTGCGGACCGGCCCATCCCCCCACCAGAGGCAGAGAGGCAGGCAGGTGACATCCAGAGCTGGAAAGGGGCAATCTGGGCCCCAAAGGTGGCATCCTCCACCAAATTGCGAGCAGGCTCCCAGTTGCTAACCAAATGTTCCTGGGATCCTGGACGGTTGACATCCAACAGGAGGGTCACAGCTACAGATCAGCTCCCCAGAGGAGACACACAGACACGTGGGACGGTGCTCCCACTATGCTCCCAGGAAACCAAGCGGCTGGGACCTGGGAGGCGATATGACGCACTGCACACCTGGGGAGTGTGCTCACCAAGCACCTCGTCACCTGAGCTGCTTGGACCTGGGAAGGGCACAAAACACAGGCCCAACCAAGTATGTGCCTTTGTGGAGTACCTGAGAACCTGAACCTGAGCAGCTTAGACCTGGGAAGTGCATGCAACCCAGGGCCCGCTTTAGACAGTTCCCCTGCAGAGCAACCTGGAGCCTGAGCAGTGTAGACAGGGATAACACAGGCGCCGTGAGTGGGGGCAAACCCAGTGTGGTCC